>NC_055959.1:21127340-21447340 GCF_018492685.1 Alosa sapidissima
ACACACACACACACACACCCTCTCGCTCTCACACCCGCTCACACTCAGTCACTCCGGTTTAGTGGAGCTGGGCGTGAGTTCCGCACTCACCACCAGATTGACACGGATGAGTCAAGAATGCACACCTGCGTCTCGTGTGCTTGAGTGTGTGCAGGTGTGGGAGAAGGGTGTGTGTGTGTGTGTGTGTGTGTGTGTGAGTGAGTGAGTTAGTGAGTGTGTGTGTGTGTGTGCATGCGCCTGTGCCTATACATGTAAAAATCCTTTATGCATTATGTCTCAGTGTGCATGAGTGTGTGTATGCTTGAGATAATAGACGCTAAAGTCCCAGCAGAAATGTTCTATCCACATATGTTTTCTAATCCGTCAGCCATGAGACAATATGAGGGACCAGAGCTTTAACATCCAACCTTTACCAAAGCCATTATGACTTGGAGCAACGTAGCAATCTAGCCTTTAATCTACCAAACCTGAGCATTGGAAGAACTGATCACAACAGAAACAAGATGCTAACGAGACCTGTAAATGGAACTGGTATAACTGTTCCATAAAAAAAAATCATTACAAGGCACACAAGGTTAGCCTTCCACAATCAGCATATACAGCAGTTATCAAAAACATAAAGCTCTGCAAAGAGAAATATCATATCCTAGCTAAACTAGATGTCAAACTTTAATAAATTTCAGGACATTCTAAACAATTTGTCTCTCCTGCAATCCAGTGATGACCACTGTCCAGACTAACAGAATGGGCATTAGGTATACATGCCAGTAAATCGTTTGGATGAGAATGCCAGGCTGGGAGACCAGGATAAGCCAGCGCTTCCACAACAAAGCTGGAATGACTTGTGTGAATGAGGTGCAATCTGCCTAGTAACAGAAAGGTACTGTGGGTAAGACTCTCCCTTTTGTGTCTACGCGTGCGTCTGTGTGTTTTGAACGTTTCTGTCTATTTGTTGAAGTGCTCCTCAAACACCCTTAAACCACAAAAGAGGAGAAAAGGGACTTTGCATCAAAACACATACGCAACCTCACGTGAGAATTCGCTCGCTCGCTCGCTCGCACGCAGGCCTGAAGAGCCGTCCAAAGAGCCCGCCACTATTTTACTCTGCCGGCCAATCAGGTTGAACGACCATGTCGCCATGGCGCTGGGCCCCAGCGGCTGCCCTGCCCTCTTTCCAAACAGCGGAGCAGCAAGACAATTTTTCAGCCATTTTTTTTTTTTTTTTTTTTTTTTTTTTTGAATCAAGAAAGGGACAAACTTCGTTTTCTTCTCAGGGGCTGTGACTTGATCAGTCCCAATCATATTCCTCTACAACAAGTCACCTCCTGAAAAAAAGAAGCCCAACACTGTACACAAATATGTTTGACTGCTTATGTATCTGCAAGCACAATTATGTAATTTGCACGACAACCAGAGTGTGTGTTCCATAACCATGGCAACAGCAAAAACATATCAGCAACCACAGAACCACGATGGAGCTACGGGCACTGCCAGAGTTCTGCCAAGGCATAATCCATGCCAGGGGAGACGTGAGCGTAGGAAAAAGGGAGGAGGATACACACACACACACTCACTCACACTATTTCTTGCTCTTGCTCCATTTTCCACATACACACAAGCGGACTTAAAGCACATGCTCAAAACACACACTTGCACGCGTGTGCACGCACACACACACACACCACACACACACACACACACACACACACACACACACACACACACACACACACTCTGTCTTTATTTCCCGCATACTCACACCCATGTTCACCGACCCACACAAGCAGATACACGCAGGCACGCACACACACACTCCCAAACACACATACTGGATATCCTCCTATTCTTCTTGGCTGGAGGCTCCCATGGCAATAGGAATCCATTCTCCACGGAGGCTGGGACAGCTGCGCAGATTGTGAATGAGACGCAGTTGGTTTTTCTGCTTACAGCCCCAGATAAAAACTACATGGTATTTAATTTTAAGCTACAGTCCTCTTTGCCAAGAAGCATCCAATTCATCCCTCCACCACCTAATATACCCACAGTCAGACAAAAGGCCCCCAAAGCTGTCTTTGTGAGGTGGCCTTTTTGATTCTCCTCTCAATGACAGGCAGAGAATGCACACCTATAATAACCTGGTGTGTTTTTGTGTTTTCAGCCCCCCCCCCCCCCACACACACACACACACACGAGCATGTCAATAGGGAGCTTTTCAGTGCAGACTAAGAAAATATCTACACCCCATAATTTCTTCAGAGAAAGGTGCACACAGTCAATTGCGTCATCTGAAGGGACTATGTTGACGACTTGATTAAATGGAGCTCTGTATCTTGGAGTGATTGTTTCATTGTTTTTTTTAAGGAATTGGCATTTACCAAGCCCTCCTCCCCCCACTCTCTTGTAGTCCAGCTCCTTGGGCGCCAAAGGTGCTGGTAAGCGGCCTGGTGGCGATGAATAAGTAAAGGGAACACAACGTCCTCACTGCCCGGCACGGCTGGCACCGGGTCCACACCCGCATCCCCAGCTTCGGTACCGCCGTGACAGAAAGAGAGAGAAGAGAGAGAGAGAAAGAGAGGAAAGAGAGAGAGAGAGAGAGAAAGAGGAGAGAGAGAGAAAGAGAGAGAGAGAGAGAGAGCTAGAGAGAGAGAGAGAGAGGAGAGAGAGAGAGGAGAGAGAGAAAGACTGCCACTGGACACCAAAAGAGGACAACACGGGGATAGGATTTCAACCCCACCGTTTCCACATTCAGAGCACCTCGGGCCGGTGTGGAGCAGCAGTCCTTGTGTCTCTGCTGGTGTGCATGTCAGGCTCAGTTGGCTGCTGCGTCCAGCTCTATAACGGCATGGACGCACCACAACAGACTCGACTAGGCCATGCCCATCCAAGTCAAATAACGTCAGTAGTCGCTCGGCCCTGGCACTCTCCATACCGTGGCATTACAGGGAATTCAATAAAGCAATCCCAAAAAATTCAATAAAAGCAAATTATGTTGTTGATTTTTGAAGCTTAATGCAAACTATGTCCTAAACGCAACTCTAAGCCTCATGATAATATTGTAAATATGGCATACTGTGGACACAATATAATTCTTTTTTTTTTTTCTGGGGGGGGGGGGGGGGGGGGGGGGATGGGTCTGCTAAAAAATCAGGCCAGTGTAATTGCCATTCCAGGCTAAAAATTGGGATCCCAGAACATTGGCTAATCCAGCGATAACAACTAATCGGCATTAAGACATTGGACCACTGATTTTTGGTGTGTGGTTGTGACTAGAAGGGCACTACTGTGTGTGTGTGTGTGGTGTGTGTGTGTGTGTGTGTGTGTGTGTGTGTGTGTGTGTGTGTGTGTGTGTGGTGTGTGCCTGTGTGTGTCTTTAATTCGAAAAAATCCAACATTTCTGTTTATTCAGACTGCGGTTCCATCAGATTTTAATCCCCTGAACAGCTGTTCCAACTCATTTTCCAGGCCTGGGGAGAGAGACACGAGGAGGGCTGGTGAGGAGAGATTGGGAGGCTGCTGCACAAATGTGCCTTTAATGCCATTTTCAGAGGGAGAGGGTTAAGGCCAGTGAGCGACTGACCTCGGCTGCAAATAATAAAATCACCACAATGATAATGCTTTTATGTGCCTTAGCCCATTCGCGTTCCTAGAGTCAGTCTGCCCTGGCTCCTTTTGCAGTTATGATTGTAATCAGCGAGTTTGACAATAGAGTGTAATGATACTTTTAAAGCAGGAAGAATGCGGACAAAAAGCTCTGGCAACCCAAGCTTAGATGTACTTGATATTTACGCAATTACTGCTGATTTGGACTGATAAACATTATCACGTTTTACATTCGGCGGAGGCATTGGTAATGTTATTCCAGTAGACATTTAAAACAAAACAATATCACACAAACAAGACTAAACCCAAATGATTTCAAAATATACAGAAAAATATTCTAAATGAATAAGCTTCTTAATATGGTGGTCTTAAGTAGCCTATCCTATTTCACATAAGGCCTAAATTGGGCACTAATGTAAGCATCCTCTGAAAGTATGCCTACATTTTGAAAACCCTGGTTGGTAGGCCTCTTCCTGCGCGTCACTAAAACTATAGGCTACCACTTCGGATTCACAACCCTTTTTCATTGTCAATTAATTTGTGTCTGACTCACGCTACCACTGAAGTAACTGAGGCCTACTGCTCATGTCAAAGTAATAAAGAACTACTGGCGGAGACATAGCCTTTATATACTGAACTATGAGCTGTCCACTTGCCATTACGCGCTGTAAGGTTGATACAGAGCGCAGAGTGACAGTCCGTACAGTATATCTGGTTTAGGCCAGGCTCTTGTCATTCGAGATGGAGACGGAGTATAGGCTACTACTACACTGATATACTGACAAGCTACACTTAATTTGTCCACTATTAACACATACACTTGGCTAATGACTAAAATAGCTTCTTTCAAAGGGAGTCTTGGCAAACGGTTCCTGTCACTCTAAAGCGAAATGTGTTGTCCATCTGATTCTTATGCAGCATCTGGGAAGATGCGGCCAGGCGTTACAAAGGGTACATTATGCTCATTTAGTACAATCAATTTAAAGCCCTCTGAGTTTACCATATTTTAATGATAACAGAAAATGGCAAGGCTACATCTCATTGGTTATGAATTAAACAGTTAGGCCTAGCCGTATTCCACTACTTACAGATGGTTGCGTTTTCATCTGAGTGCACAATTCCTTGTCTGAGAGGTCCAAGTGTATTAAAAATCATAAATATTTAATTAAAACAATTGTAAGCCTATGTTACTCAGTTACTCTATAATGCACTTTCAACCTAAGTTAGCGAAATTAAAGTTTTGGCTCCTCTTGCTTTGTATCCATTACCGCGCATTCCCCACTAGTCCGCGTACTGCTCACATACCTTTTATCACAGTTAATAATTTATTCGATTGTTTACACATGGTGCCGTCTTTAATTTTGCTTTTAATTATTAACTATAATTAAATAAACAACAATGTAGTCAACGTCAAAATTCCGAACGTGCGACAGTGAATGCAGAAATCAGATGAAACCTCTTCTCTCAAGTGTGCCTTCTGCGAATCTTGGCCCTCTAAACAGCCGAAAGTATGGATGTTAAAGACAGCAACATGTTTAAGAGCAACTTTAAACTGCTGACATGCAGTCAAATGTATGTCACAGTATTTCTGCATATGTGCGCCACGTGCGCATTCTGATGGTCTCTGGTGTCAATTAATTTTAATTAACGGAAAAAATCTCGCGCTGAATGCGAGCTTCATTGTTTAACTATTCAGACTGCTGTACAGCCACTTTTCGAAAATAATCTGTGCATTTATTAATTCCAGAAACCTAGCAGATAGCCTATAGATTTTATATTGTACTGAGAAAACCTCAGCCCCATAAAACGCGAGGGTAAAGGGGGAGAGGGGTGCGGCATGGGTTGGGGTTAAGAAGAAAAACTTAAAATGCCTGCACAGCAATTTACTCGACATCTTTTAGAAAAATCTAGACTGAAGCCAAGGTAGGCTGCAGGCAGTACTGTAATATTATAATATTGTATGTTTGCTTTTCCAGTTGCATTTCAGCCACGGATTTTGTTTAATCTGGAACAGGAACGTTTAAGGTTCAGTGCAACCTAAAGAGAGAAATATGTGGATTTGAGGAACCAGAGATAAATCTACTCAAATCTGCTTACAGCTTAATTTCCAACACCACTTCCCGCCTGTTCAACATAACACTTGATTATCCTCAAAGATTATTCAATGTATGTCCCTGTCTATGACAGTATTCAGATGCATGTAAAAAAAAACAAAGGTGGTACTCTAGTCTAGGTAGCACAAGGGCAAAACAGACCTCAGCAGCTTATGTGATAATGTAAATGAAATACTGTGCGGATAAATCTTTGACATCCCATTCCAATCATTTTAATCATAACCACAAGAGATAGTAGAATAATTTACTCTTAATTTGTGTTGCTTCTGTCAATTAAAGAATAAGGTTGAAAAAGCTTTGAGTAGTTCAACTGTTTTAAATGGAAAACAGACCACATCTTGAAAGAAAAACACACGCACACACACATTCTCTCTCTCTCTCTATTTTTCTCTCTTGCTCACTCACTGCTTCTGGTAACAAGCGGCAAGGGTATGGAAGTAAAATTGTTTTAATAAAACCACTGTAAAATCAGGAATGAATTACAAATGGGGAAGGCCCTGCCAACCCAGTGTCTGTCCTAGCCCAAGGGTAAACAAGTTTACCATATCAGAGTGAGAGTCCAACGCTACCAGTTTGACAATCCATTTTGGACATCTAGTAAATCTATGGATCTACCCCACTAAATGTGACCTAAGCAACAGCACCAGAAGTCTTTAAGGAGAAAGTTATGGTATCCAGGACACTATGACAGCCAAAAGAAATAACATGGACAAATAAAAAGCCAGAAAGGTGCTCAAGCGCCAGTTAAAGACATTCATATATCATAGGGCACTATGAAGACTCACATGGCAACTCCAAAAAGAACATATGAAAGCACAAAGACATTCACATTCATCTCAGCAAGGTGTGGAATGCATGTAGTTGTAATATCATTTGGATCTCAGGTGCATGCATAATTCTTCCACTACTGCTGGCCATGAATCAGAAAGTTCTAGAACTGTGCTGGAGCTAAATCTTTCAGTGACAGCACATAGCTTACACTGGGAACCACTAAATATCACGGAAAGCTTTGAGGTGTGTTGTCTTGAGGCTTTAGTTCAACTTGCAAAGTCAATGCTAATTTTCACTTCCAAGTAGCAAGCTAAGTTATAAAATGCTTAAAAACAAATTTCACAGAGTTCACCTAATATAACTGTAAATGACCAGTACTGCAGTGATGGAAAATATAATGCATTGGGGCTATGTGAAAACTCACAGTGAATTGATTGTGAAATCTATGCACTACCCTCGCATGCTTTCAAAAACCTCTCAAAAACATGTCATATAGTCATCAGTGCACAAATGGATATAAAAATACAAAATAGGTCTATGTCATGTTATCACTATTTTCATATATCCACCTTTTAGGCCTATTTTGGCCTTCAGAGAAGCTTGATTAAATAGATTTTCAAATGCAGAATGTTCAGTTGAAAATTCTTTCAATATTAAAGCAAATATTTTTAAGAATAAAAATGAGCAGAGTATAAAACTTATTAAACAAAAACAAAGAAAGGATATTATCCCTAAAAAGAGAACATACTCTTATATTTTTCTTAGTATCACCGACCTTCCTTTAATCCTATGGAGACTATAGTACCAGTTTTAATTATGTGGTAATTAAAATCAGAATATACTTCACATCTTCTATTACATATACTTTGGTTTACTAAACAACCTGTGTCTTATGTCGCTCCTGATGTTATGCTTCCGCTGTAGGCCCGACTATTCTGCCGACCATTGCTCCTCACTAACAGCAAACAGTTAGACTACATTTAGGTCTTTAACGCTGGCTATCATTTGTTCTGTGCAAAAGTAACATGTTACATTTAATGAAGCCTAAAAAGATATTAAGACGACACATTAAATATTTACAGTATAAAAATGTACACTTTTCAATGTATGCCAAGCCAGTTTTTCATAGCCTATTTCAAATCAGATTTGGTTATCTGTTATGTTTGATAGTTGATGCAAATAAGCGACATAGGCTAGACAAAACTATTGAACTAGAACTAGAACTACTGGATATCTCTTCTGGGGTGACAGCCAGAAAGTCATTGAGAAGATAGAAACACCACAACACAAACATATTCTAATCTAGGCTACTTATTGCTGCTTTGCATTTAGAGGTTAAAGATCTGGACAAACTCTTCAAAGTAAATTGAGTCTACTCTAAAATTGAGATCACATTGCTGTTTAGCGATTAAAGCCGATACGGAGAACGGCAGATTCGCCGTGCGACCGCAACGGCGACCTTTGATGTCTCCAAAAAATATTTCGGCAGCGGGTACAGCCCGGTGTGTAACTACACCACCGAGGGACTAGCGGCTGTATACACTGAACCCAAAGACCTCTGATTTAACTTGGTTAAGTTAAAACGTTTCTGACAACCAAGCTTCTTTGAAGACAACAACTGATAATCTCACAGGTAGGCTAAACAACCAAATCATGTCTAAATCCTATGTTACTCTTCAGTTCAAAGTTAAACTGTCTTCACGCTTCTCCTCCTCCTAGTCTCCCTCCTTTTATATTAAATAGATTCGAGAGAAGCGCCATTTTCTCCTCAAACCATGTGCAATGAAACGCATAAGAAAGTCAGCTGGAAATATGCTATCCGAGACAGAAAAGCGGCAGTGGCGTGAGGTTAAAATGTATCAGAAAGGAGCACGTACTGAAAAATAAGACCAAATGCAATAATTAAACAGTCATAAACGCACAGCGCTCCTAGCAAACCCACAACCTCGACGGTAACCCCGAGCAAATAAAATAATCGTGTCGTTTACCTGTGTCAAGCAGTACGGGGAGTACATGGTTATTTTTAGATTTTAGAATTGGAGAGCTTATTTAAGTTGGATGGAAGTTCGCTGTAGTGCTGCATTGCAATCACTCGCCGTCCCGTTTCGCTCAGTCCATGCTGTACTGCTAACCCCGCCTTGGAGGCTGAAAGTGAAAGCTTACACAAACTTTTGGGGAAAAAAAGTTTCTCTCCCTCCCTCTTTTGCCGACTCGCTCTCCCTCTCCCTCACAAGCGTCGGAGAAAGAAAACTATTGAATTAATAGCATTTCATTACTGATCTATTACTGATTGCCCAAAGTGGTGAGTCGACTCTTGCTCTAATTGTCCAAGATTTAGCCGTTATTTCCGTAAAAAGAACCACGGAAGACAGAAGATGCGTGTCACGATCTGCGGAGCCGCTTTACGGAACCGCCGTTCTGCGCGCCCAGTCACCGGCAAACAATCATTGTTAACAATATATCTTAGAACTCGTCCATGATAAATGCTGCAAACCATCGTTTTATTTTGTTGCCTGCTAGTACACTAGTACACTGCAGTTTCATAGTTATCCAGGAACTTTGGTCACATCTGAAATATTCTCATGCATTAGCAAAGCACTATTACCAGGATCTATGTGGATTTAGATTCAATTTATGTAGGAAACATGTTTTCATACATTGACAATAAACATTTCAATCAATCAATCAATCAATTACTTAATTAATTAATTAATGAATCGAACAATCAATCTTAAGAGCTACCAGCATAAAAAAAATGCCCAAGTAGACATACTGTACCTAATTACTGATATTCTGCAAGTGAAGGAAATGTAGGAGACAAATAATCCACTGAAGGGATTTAATTCAGGCTTCTCTGAAGTCACGCAAGGGCTCAGGGGGAAAGCAGCCACTACAGTAAGTTTGCCTTGAGGAAAATAGGTAGACAGTGAATTTATTTATTTTTTTCACTCAAAGTTCCAATTTCAAAACATGAGATTCATGTTTAATGTTAACCCTGTGCTACAGCAAGGTGGGGTGACTAGCAGGGAAAGTGGTTTAGTGTGTTTAAGTAATCAGCTGCTGACATGTCTGAATAAAGGTGAAGGAGACTCCCTGACAGGGAACTGGGTAAAGAGAAAACAGTAATTTCACAACTTCTGCAATCTGTGCTGGTGCAACAACACATTACATTCCCGCTGTTCCCACAAAACACACGCAAGAGTTGCAACACACACACAAACACACACACACACACACACACCAAAGCAGCGACAACTTCACTGGCCGCCCGAGTGTGTAGCACTCACTACAACAAAACTCGGCGGTTTATGGAGAATCTGCAGCCAGCTCTGGGGATACCCGAATGCTCTGGAAGTCAAAACAAGATCTCTGGAAAGTGTGTGCACCAGATGACAAGTATCTCATAAGGACGGCAACTGAACAAACCTGCAGATGCACACTCCATAAATGCCGCTATGTGGATTTTGAGAGTTGTTTCGTGTGTGTGTCTGTGTGTGTGTGTGTGTGTGTGTGTGTGTGTGTGTGTGTGTGTGTGTGTGTGTGTGTGTGTGTGTGTGTGTGTGTGTGTGTGTGCATGCATGGACACATGTGTATGCTTGCCTGTGTGTGTGTGTGTACTTCTGCATGCCAGATTATATTTACAGTACATGCAAGAAGTATCTAAGTATCTGTGTGTCTGTGTCTCGGTGTGTATGTTTTAAGGAAGGGTGAAACAAACAGTGAGGCATCAGGGTGGAGAGGCGAGGTGCCGAGGCGGTTGGGGATGGGGGGGGCTTATAGTCGCTGTGCAGAAGTGGGGCTGAAATTTGGATCTGCCAACCAGGCCTGTGGATTTATGGGGGCCTACCGCTCGTGCTCTTCCACCGCAAGCCGCTGCAGGAGAAACAAAGAGATCTCGCCACTGTGTGGCCAATTACTGCGTACGGCCCAGGGAGCCAAGAAACGACCGAGCAAGACAGAGAAAAGAATGAGAGAGAGGGAGAGAGAGAGAGGAAGAAAGGAGGGAGAGAGAGGCCATGTGGTAAGGGGGTAAACACAGACCACATCACCAACCAGCACACTTTCCTCTCGCCACATGGAGTAGTTCACGGTCACTGACAGTCCCGACTTCCACTAAATATGACTCATAAGCTACACCCCATAATGTTTATTTTTTAACTCATGATTAACTGTTGACAATAGCATTTGATTATTATCAAGGCTGGCATTCGAAATGTCACCAAAACACACATGAAATGCAGATGTCACTACAGGGTCAGGCTTTTGGTCCCAGGCCAGTGTCCTATACTGCTGGCCAATGCTTTGAGGGGATGGTGTATAGTGGTGGGAGGCAGTCCTCCGACCAGAGGGCATGGAGTTGTCCTGCTGTTATCTAAAACACTTCAGTCGAATTTCATTCTGAATCTTTCAACACCTCATTTAGTGCCTGGTGTAAAATTCAAACCCACCAAGGGACCAAATTCTTTTCCATCTTTTTACAGCTAGCTGTAATATGCACTATTGTTTTGCATGGAGCTTCTCTGCTGTGCTTAACTGCGTTATACACCTGGGCCATAGACACAATACAGGGACTAGTGCATGCTATTCTCATTTCACATAAACCATGAGAGATGATTTAGTGTGTGTACCAAAAAACACAACACGCACCGTCATGAAGAAGAAGCCAAAAATGCTGTCCTCACTCAGACATTGGCAGACTAGCAGCCACAGCAGTGGAGGACTCACAGACTATAAGGGACTCTGTCCAAAGACCACTGGTAGCCACAGTATGCTCAAAGTGTTGTGTGAACGCCACACATCACAAAATGGATGCTCCAGTAGGACACGTGCGGGACGGGCAGGTGTCGCCTGACCTCCGTACCTCGGTGAGCCTCCACGTTCTGCGTGCGTTGTGCCAGCCAGTCCGCCAGCTACCCTGACTCCTGTGCACGCTCTTGAACCCACTGCCCCTTGCTATCCAATATGGCCATTTTCACGTACGTCCCCCTTTGCCTGTCCTCCACCAACCACAACATCCAATCTGCCCCCCCCCCCTCCCCCCAATTCGCTACCTCCACCCCCCCACCCCTCATTACTGCTCGTTCCTGGACCCCGGGACACTCGATACACTGGAGCAACCCAGATTTCCCCCTGAAAAACTTGGCAAAAGCCTTTTGCGCTGGAGACAAAGAGTAGAAAAGCGGCTCCCACCTCATTAACAATCACATTTTCAGTCATGCACAGACTCCCCAACTCCATCCCGTTCTTCTCATTTTATTACCATTTTATTTCACTCCCATAGCTGTAAATCCAATGTGCACGCTGGGTGGAATTTTAAAAGCTATGCAAGTTGTGTGTGTGTGCATGTATGTGTGTGAGCGTGTGCAAGTACATTATGTGTGTGTGTGTGTGTGTGTGTGTGTGTGTGTGTGTGTGTGTGTCTGTGTGTACCCGGGCGCGTTCGTGTGCTCGCAAGAGTGTTTTTCAAGCTGTGTTGTAGTTTTTTTACTTCACTTTTTCATTTTATACAAGTGTGCATGCTGCACATTATCGTTATAATTCTGGTTCCCACGAGACAATGGCGCTTCGGCAAAGTTGTAAGGCCTCTTTTCTGAAAGTGTGTGTGGAAATAATGATTGTAATGGGTTGCAGCTGAGGAAAAGGAGCTGTGAATGACATTATGATTGTGGTGCAATTATGCAGAGCATGAAAGTGGACTATCAGTCAAAAGAATTACTAATGACTAACATAACATGTTTAATAATAACATGTATAATAATAATAATAATAATACTATAATAACAATACTACTACTACTAATAATAATAATAATAATAATAACAATAATAATAATAACAATAATAATAATAATAATAATAATAATAATGCATACCCTGTAGGAATCAGACACTACAAAGCATTCAGGCATCCCAGGACCTCTGGAAGGGTCTTCATTCACCAGAAAGGTTTCGGTCGCCTGAAACATTCAGATATTCAGACATTCAGTCAGGCTATTCAGTCAGTCAGGCTTCAGACTATATGTACATTTTTACCTGCTCAGAACAGATTTAATCATACTTCATTTCATTATAGCAGTTCTTGGTGTTACCGTTGTTGGGATTTTGAATTGCAATTGTCTTACAATGGTATATATTTACAAAACAATCTGTAAAAAAAGGTGGGAAAAAGTCTGAAAATGCTTGAGGCGCATTCACCCTGCTAAAACCATGAATTTAAAATAAAGAAATGAAACAAATACATTTGTGCCACGGTTCCAAGAGCTCCTGAGAGAGACTGCAGAATAGCCCCAGAATGAAGAGCTCACTCTTGCCTGGAATTCAGATCGCATCACACAGGGGAAAAAAAGTCCACCACACCACACAGTCAAAGTGAGAGAAGTGCGAACACCATCCCCTCAGCAACACCATGCCTTCACCTGCAGGCCTCTCTCTCCCTCTCTCTTGGTCCCTCTCCCTCTCTCTCTCTCTCTCTCTCTCTCTCTCTCTTTCTGTCTCTGTCTTTGCTGCGACTTTATTCAGCGTGGACCAGTCACACAACTAGTCCTTCTCAGGTCAGTGCAGCCAAGGTATTTTTCTAAGTGTCGTCTCCATTCAGCCCTGTTCATTTGTATGCTGCTGCAGGCTGCAGCCAGGCCGTCAGTGCTGAATGACCAACCAGTCTGGCCAGCCCCGATAACAGCCAAGAGTGCAGACCCCCAGAAACACTCAGGACTTTTCTCTTACCCTGCCAACAGCCCCACTCCTGCTTTTTTAAACCAAGCAAATGGAACTGAGAAATTATAATATTGCTGTTTCGACTGTTGACAGGACCCTATCTATCTATCTATCTATCTATCTATCTATCTATATAGATAGATAGATAGATAGATAGATAGATAGCAAGAGCGCTGAGAGAACAATTTTAG
Organism: Alosa sapidissima; assembly: GCF_018492685.1. Taxonomy (NCBI): domain Eukaryota; kingdom Metazoa; phylum Chordata; class Actinopteri; order Clupeiformes; family Clupeidae; genus Alosa; species Alosa sapidissima. The sequence goes on from NC_055959.1 coordinate 21,140,730, forward strand.
TCTTTTCACTGCTACTTGCTCACAAGTACAATATCATAAAAATACTTGCAACTGCAGGAAAAAGCAAACACACTCACACACACACAGACACTTACACAGAGATCCGCATGCACACACATACACACAACACTATAATAAGTCCCAGACGTTGGCTAACCAAGTTGTGGCTAAATCACAAGCTATTCATATCTCCTGCAATGAGAGGTTAGCACTGTAGCCTCTGTCTTACCCTTGCATTGCACTGAGGCCACGCGGGTTGTCACAACCTATTGTCTCTCTGTGCTGTGCTGGACATACATGAACCCAAATTGTCTGAAGTGTATATGTGTGTGTATGGGGGGGGGTGATATATGATAGGCATTAACATATCAACTGTGTTCGACAACCCCAGAGCAGGAGAGGGAGGCCGGTAAGAGTTGGCTCTCCTCCCTCTGAGCATTTGTTCGACTCTCCACACAACTTCAAAAGAGGCACAGGCTCCCTTTGGTCATTCCCTGGGTACTCCTCCATGGGTTGAACAGGCTGGGCAACCAAATGGTACTCATGTAGCCTTTGCATCCTCCAAACTGAGTAAAAAAGGAAAGAAGAGGCTGACAGCATGCTACGCTACCCTAGCAGACAATCCCTTTCCGCTCCCTACCAGGGCTAGAGAATAGGTGTGTGTGTGTGTTGTGTGTGTAACAGAAGGAGGCGGACACAGAGAGTCACAGGCTCCGGGTTCACTCCTCACCAAAAAAAAAAAAAAAAAAAAAAAGAAAAACACCAAGTGCCCCCCTGCACAGGGCGTAGGAGCACATTTGGAGCGACGTCGAGTGGACCAATGGCAGGTCGGACAGACGGATGGACAGATGAACGAAGGGCAGACAAAAAAAGAGATCACGGGATGAAATCTTCCGCTCTCCCTTCTGCCTGGATCGCCTTCACAGTGAAGAGAGAGGGGCATCGTTTGTACAAGTGTGTGTGTGTGTGTGTGTGTGTGTGTGTGTGTGTGTGTGTGTTGCAATGATTGTTTGATGTAGCTCCCAGCAGTGCTAGCCCCCTTTTTTCCTGCCCTCTGTTGGTTTTTTATGGAGCATGGTATCAATTATATATGCCACCCTTTTCTATATATATGCAACATATGCCCAATCCATATGGTCAGCCTTTAGCAAAAATGGTCTCTAGGCCTCCCTTAATTAACACTTAAGAAGCAACAAAAAGAAAAAAAAAACATTTGAAGTTAACTCTCAGGTTCATCCCACCTAAATTAAATAGATGTATATCATTATTGCTCCCAATATTGCAGCCATCTGTGGTCAATGTGTTGTGTTACTTGATGAATATATATTAAGGTAATTCACATTTCAATTCAGAGATTTCTATTCTTCAAATACCTGAAGAATTAAGGCACCAAAATCTACTCCTGTATGACAAAGACGGCTCTTTTCAAATTGAAAAATTGCTTTTCATGAAGCTCAAATCCCAAACTCTCTTTCTTTCCCCTCCCCTCTCTTGCTCACAAATGCAAAGTCTACCCACATCAAACTATACATGTGGGATGGGAGATGCTCCAGTTGGCACCGGTTCATGGCACAAGATAAATCAGTGCACATATATTCACACAAGTATATCCATAAACTCACTCAGAAAATACACCTGCCTCTCCACCCATCCCCAGTCACTCTGTCTCTCTGACTACAAACAAGACAAGTCATACAAAGAGCCATCCGCTTCATTACTATTGTAAAGAGTGAGAATGGCCATATCCATCCACCTCACTAACTCTTCCTCTTTCCATCCAACACACACACACACACACACACACACACACACACACACACACACACATTTTAGTCCTGACATGGTGCTCATCAGCTTCATTAGGGCTGACGCTGTTTCATCTCTGCTGCAAGGACACTTGGATTGAGTAGCTGAAAATCCACCAGTGGCTACAGTCTCTGCACACCCATTAACAAGCTAACAAACCTAGGTAATATGGCAGACACATCAAAGATGAATGTTTGAGTGTGTGTGTGTGTGTGAGAGAGAGAGAGAGAGAGAGAGTGTATGTATGTGTGGGGGTGTGACAATGTTTGCAAAAAAATGTGATGCAAAAATAATGAAATAAATAAAAATAAAAAAGGCAGAATTGTGTGCCTTGTGAGTGCCTGCCAATGCCACTTTGGGGAGTATAGCTGGGAAAATGAGATATTTTATACCTGCTTCTCAGGAGAAAGAGAGAGAGTGCTGGTATAGGGGATGGAGAACTATAATGACTGTGAAAGACAGAAGGGCTATGATTAGCACTGCAGATTGCATATAGCTCTTTGGCTACAATTTTAAAGTACAATTCTCTCCCATAATCCTCCCCCAACATACACAGCAGAGCCCTTGGCTCTTAACAATACACTTGGCTCCCCACAGTATGAAAAACAATATTTGAACTATGTCGCTAGAAATCATTACAGAACATTCTTACAGTTTATACTCGTGGCATAGTCTTTTTTTGATATAAATTAATTCTCTGCAAAGGGGCAGTGGGATTAGGAGTTTTCCAGGTGATGTATGAGGAGGTGTGAGTCTAGAACATTCTAACCGACTAAGAATAGAGAGAAAAGGGGGAGAGAAGACAGCACATCAGCATCCAAAATTAAATTGATTCAAATGACTCAGTGGTGCTCTGGCAGGCATCCTGGTCTGTAGGTTGTGCTGCTCCTTATTATGTACTGTAGAATAAGGCCCAAACAGACCTAAGTTAACTCAGGACAGTCATCTGAGTTCTTCTGGTATCTCAATCCTGAGTGTTACCGACTTGTTATGAGGTATGAAAAAGCTAAAAATGCAGAAACACAACAAATGACTGGTTTGGGTGGTCTTTACACCAATGTTGGGACAATGTTGTTCAGATATGTAAAATAAGAAATGTGAACTAAAATTTGTGTAAGTGTCGATTTAAATATTAATTGCATACAGCACATCTTCAGTGAATACATCAATACATTTGGAAAATTTGGTTTAAAAAGATATTCAAGTATTAATGTACAGATATCATAGTGAGCATTTGACATTATAATTACTTGTACCTTACAGAACTAATTAATTCTTTGCTAATGCAGGCTTCAAGGCCCATTCGATGCAGCTGCTCTACATTGTGAAGAGGCCGAGATTTCCTCTTGTGTTGCTTTTATGAAGAAATTGTATTTCATCTCGCATTCTTTCACCCCAAAAACAACTACATGTCTCAAGGTCCCTCATCAAGCAGGCTACACAAGAGACCTGTACAGGCTGTTTTTTCATCTTTCTCTTACTATTGGCCTCTTTGGACAGGAGCCATTTAATTGTGCAAGTAAACAAATAATTATCTGCATCAATGTGCTGATATACTCCCACATCTGGGAAGCATTTGGCCCCTCAAGGTTACTTTTCCTTATACTTGCTCAAATCAAATCTTCGAAACTAGCACATTCCACCAACTTAAAGGAATCCACTGTGCCACATTGGGAATGATGTGATTTCAAAGACAAGATCCAATAAAATTACTATTGAATTACAATTACTTTTGGGTCAGTATCTCCTAAGTAATAAAATCAAGATTCTGGTTTAAAAGGGGTGATTATTTCAGGAAAATATCAATTCAATAGATGGTGTGATAATACTTTAGAGGGAAGATATGCTTCTCATATCTCATATGCATTTCATATTTGGCTATTAGGACAAAATTAAACACAGCAGGGACATAGGTCTAGGTTAAATAATGACACCACAAGATATGTCATGATAAACCAATGTCCGAACTGCGTTCTTATTGTCAGAAACATAGACTTAAAACATTTCTATATTGTCACACCTGTGTCCATGTTAAAATTAAGTTTTGACACTAACAAGAACAATCAGTGGCATATTAATCATGTTTTATCATGCTCTATTAGCCGTATTTCCTCTGATAAAGAACAGGTGGGAGGTGAGTGACAAGCTTGTGGGGGCACAAATGAGTTTAGATGGCACGAGTGGTGCACGTGCGACAGATATATAAATTTATAAGATGACTGATAAAGGCAAGAGTATAATTAAACTACTAAATACCATATAGACTCTGACATTCGTGTATGTACATTGCGCAAGATGTTTAAATGTAAACTACCCTATTGTTTACTCAAAGATTTAGGCATTCCGTATAATATTTGCGATTGATCCCACTCCTGTATGACTCTTTTAGTAGCAAAAACAAAGGTGTTCAAAGACAGCATCCCACCAAAGTGGATGCGTTCAATTTTATACTTGTTTATATCCTGCGGAAAGCTTTAAATTTGTCCTAATGTGCAACGTCAAATGTGTGTTTAATTATCAAAGTTTGAGGGTTCGTCGCCAGCGTAATGTGGTTTGCTTTCGAAGTGGAGGCTGGCATCAGCATTTAGAGACAAGTATATAATGTAGCCTAACGTTAGATAATTACATAGACATTTCCAAACCCATCCTTTATCACACCCGTTGTAACTTTTAAGTGTTCATCATAAGTATTTAAAGCTGTCAAAACAAATGTGCATACTTGTGTGGGAAAGAAAATAGAATGGAAGGCTTTGCGAAACACAAAAGAACAAATTATTGATTTACATAGCACGTACCATTGTGGAGCGGGGAATTTTGCCAACCGCCTCAAAGACCCATTTTCCTTTTTTTACGAAAAAGTTCTGCAGCAAAAAAACTGTGGCCGAGGGAACACAAATCGCTTGGTTTCTTCGGTGATACCGGAAGCAGAAGGACCAATGCGGGACGACCCGTAGCCGAGCTAACGATATTGTTTTGAAATTGTGGTTTATATTACTCCTCGGAACGAGAGACGTTGTTGATTTATCCTGCTTAATTGTTTACCAGACGGCTTCGTTCGTATTTGGGTGCTGATAATCCGAGTAGGTTCGACATAAGACTGATTTCAGGGCTTTTGTGTCCGTGCCGTTGCAGTAAGTGTGACAGTGAGCGATCCCTTCCGTCCACCGAATCCCAGGCGAGGTAAGTCCGCGCTCGGTGTCAGCGTTTCGTCAGCGGCACCACTGACAAGAGTTGAAGTCTAGCCACGCGCTATAGAGAAACGGTGAGAAGTTGCTGCTCAGGCGCTTGAAAATCAGCTGTTGCAACAGTGGGATTCCAGGGAACTTCAAGCGTATGCGTGCGCAATCTCCATCCTCTGTGCCTGGGACGCAAATGATGGTCACTTGCTTTGGTTGTATCACAGATCTGGCTCTGCTGTCGGACTTAACGGGAGAGAAATGGCTGAATGGAGTACTGGAGTGCTTTCAGGTGATGGATGTAGACAAAGTCGGAGTTACAAAAGGGGTGCGTATTCAAAAAGCACTTGCTGCCGGTATATGAAGTGGAGGACATTCATACAAAAACAATGTTTACCGGCGAAGCAGCCTCTAAATGTAATCAGCGGAGTAATGGTTGTTTTCTGATGTGCTTTGCCAAAAAACGAAAACCCGAAACGTGTTTTGATGGCCCAAAGGGCGATGCGTCGCTGCCGGGGATGGCGGTCGGAGATGCAGCGAGCCTGGTGAATTATTAATAACCAAGAACAGGTTCACAGTCTGTCGTGTTCACTGAGAACCAGGGCGGCAGCTGGGGGTTTAAGGGAATTAAATACGGGCTCAGAGTAAACCGTGGACGGCAGGGGATTACTCCTCACCGGTAACAGCATATAGCTGCACTATGCAGGGAGTTTGAGGAGAGGGAGGGGATGTAGGCTATTTAAGATTGATGAATGAGAAGATATCAGAGGGGGTGTGTACTGTTATGGCACAAAGAAAGAGTTATGCCGACCACATTATGACTGAGAATGCCGTAGCCTGACATTCCCCTGTTTATGTCAAAGGAAACACACTGATTGCACCTGTCGTTACCTTCTGTTATTTACTCTTCCCTGAATCTCTCAATGTTCATATCAAATCATATAGGCTACAACAAGTCTGTCATTTTAACTATAGTGGAGTCTCTGATTAACCATTGTCAACTTGCGTTGCAGAAGAGTCACTTTTTCTCTTTATCTCTTTATCTCAAGCAAGTGCACGCATATTTATTTTCATGTAAAGGATGGTGAGCTGACGAGATTAATACAAATAAAAAATGTTCCTATCAGTAAATTGCCCTTGTGTAAAACCATATTATTCCAGTGTTTTTGCATTACATTATGAAGCCCATAACCAACTTGACATTCAGAAGTGCAACTTTCTTCTAGTAGGCTAATCGTTGAAGTGGTGTGGTCGAATAGCCTAACTTAGGTCTGTTTGCCTCCTTATGCCATATAAAGTAATCATACAATGCCATTATCCAAGTTCTTAATGGGTATAAGCTTTCATAGGTAACTCTATTAGGTAACAATGACACCCATGGCAATTGTGCCCTTGTTTTATTCATGTTCAAGATATATAAGAAATACATAGACAAATAGTGTTTATAATCAGGCTGCAAAAACAATAAAACAGTTATAAAATATGCCTTTCACATAGGCCTATATTACACTATAGAACAAGCACGATTTGTCATCACTTTTGATTACCTATTGTGCTATATGGCCTAAATGAATTCTGTAAGAGAGCAGGAGTAAGTTTAATATGGCCTATTCCTCTGCGTAAAAATGTGAAGACTAGCCTTTTATTCATTTAACCTGGTGTAATGAGTAGTCATTCTGTTAGCAATATCAAAATGAAAATGCTACTGGTTTTCCTGCTTTTGTGTGAGAATTCTTTTTTTTTTTGTTAACAGTTCAGACTGTATTGTACATTAACATGAATTAATCAATAATTAAGATCATGATTGTAATACAAGTCAATAATAATGCTGTCTTTTATAAATTCCAAAAAATAATTTGTGAGTGTTTAGCCTCAGTTTTGAACAAGATTCCCTGTGGTTTTGACAGTCTGTGCTATAACGTGGTTATTACTGGGATACAGCCAGTCAAATACCAGTAAATATATATGTCATGTTTTCTTGTGTAATGACATTAGGGTTAGAGAAAGATTATTGTTTTGTAAAACCAAATACTCCATTCAGCTTTCACAATCTGTGATAAGACAGACTACATGCAGCGGACTACATACATCCTGGCAGGTGAGTTACCTGTAGCGAAGAGTTCTCCAGATCATAGTGAGAAACTTCAGTGTGCTTCCGAAAGACTTATAGACTAATGGCATTGCTTAAACATGTCTGGGCATTAATATAAAACAGCCAGTGCTTTTTAAGGCAGTCTTTGTTCCCCCGTCTTTTCGCTTGATTACAAAGTAATCGTGGTACTTGGTAATCTTTGCAATTTGTTGCAACTGTTAGGTCTGCACAGGCAACTCTTTAATTTTTTAATTCGATTTTGTTTGACTTTAAGGTATTTCAATATTTCATGATGTTCGTTCGTTAAGAATTTAACCCATCCGCCCATTGCTTGGTGTCCTTCTTTCAACACAGCCCTGAGGGTTCGGGTTTATGTCGTGATCACTGTAAAGAATGCCATTTTATTGCAGTCATTTTAATAAAAACGTATAATTTAGAATAATAATTAAGAATAAAACGAAATTATAAAATGTGAGATTAATGCACGACGTAATACGATTCAGATTCATTTAGCAGTGTAGTGGCCTCTTATCCAACATTCCCTTGTAGCCATATTTAGGCTACCTGTAAACTGCTTTCACAGACAACGCAGCTTTAACCACTACATCACATTTTTATAGCCTAATGATACAAATTTAATACATACGAATGATGGTAAAGGCTATTTTAAAAGATGTTCAATAATACATGCTATTATTATGTCATTGACTTCAGTAAAAAGATGAAATTGGACAAAGTAAAAAAAAAATGCTTTGAGTTAGCTCCAAAATGTGTGAACTTTAACATTCTCTCTCTCTCTCGCTCACATTTAGTAAGCCTAAATAATGGCTATATATTGCTGATTTAGACGTCAAGTTGGTTCGTTCTACCATTCTTCAAAACTCTTTAAAAGATGACTATGTACTATGTAGCCTACTAAATAAGTTTGCGATGAAAGACTTAGTGGCAATCAGGTTTGCTCCGATCTTCATCTCCTTCGGCCTTAGGCTACTTTGCATTCAGTAGGCCTATCAGTATATATATATATATATATATATATATATGCTATATTTCGCACCTGTATTTTGTAAATCATCATACACTCGTAGTTTTTAGGTGCACAGTCATTGCGAAAATAATACCAGAGGCCTTGACAGTAGATGACAAGCCTAGATGAGTGGGAAGTAGATTAATCCCCAAAACATCCTCGCAGAACCACTCCGCCAGTATACTCCAATATCAAGCTACTGGAGCCTGTAACAGTGAACTCAAGAACAGAATGCTGATCCTTGCGCACCATACCCTGCTGCACCACAGTCATTTATTGCACATTTTATTGAAATCAGACACAGCACAGCAGTTACATCACCCTCTGTAAACTGGGAAAACTTCACGCACACTCTTTAGATCATAGAGGAACTTCATAAGTTATGCGTAAAATGGGAATAAAATTGTACCATGCGCTACATATATCAGAAGGATGGGAAAAGAAAATGTTTTCCTTTGATACAATAAATATGCCAGCCTTACTTTCAGTTCACCCTGCGGTGAATTCTCTGCTAGTTGTAATAGCATGGCCTCGTAGGCTATTTAATGATGGGGTGTTTTAACTGATTAAACGTTTTCTTCATGTTGTATCTCAAATGTTTTATTGATAAATGAGTTGTCTTTATTTTGATGCCTTGGTTAGTTTAAGATTTAGCTTGACTTTTTATTTTGTTTTGACTTTTGTATTGAAAGAAATATAACTCTTTCACATGCAACAAATGAATTATATTCTTAATATGTATAGGCTTAAGTATAGTTTCCTATTTTATTACATTGGCATATTAGAAACTGAACTGATGTTTTTTAATGAGTGTCAGGTCAGAGAATTTGCATGAAATGTTTTTCTTGAAAATGTAAAACAAATTAAACTAATTTGTTTGGTCTCTCTGTCGATTTCGTGATTTGATCTAATCCTTCGTTTTGTTTTCTTTTTGACTGAATGGGTAAATTCTGCGCCCTTCTCTGGCACACCTGTTTCGAAGTCAAACAAAATGACTGTTAGCAACAAAACGGATAAAGTGATTAGATTGAGCGTGATTTTAACACGAAAATGCTTCAGTCTTACCTCGCATAAATTATATGATCAAATAGTTTGCCCATATAACAAGCGTCTGTGATTTTATGCATTGAAAACAGAATTAGAGCAACTAGGCCCCTTAAAGAACTTAGGCTTTCTCTGCAATGCTGTCCTCTCTACGACAAGCCCTATTCTTACCGTAATAAAAAAGAAAGGCCTGAAAGGTTCAACTAAGCAACGAGAAGGCACGGAATGCTGACCTTGGCAGGCTGACCGGGCCAACGGCTGTCATCGCAGCAACTCCTGGCTACACACTCCTCTCTCCTCGCTTTGGCCTGGAGTTAAGAGTTTGAGGAAAGAAAACGGGCCAGTGAGTACACATCAGGAACAAGTAGAGTGGACACAAACCTGGACATGATGAGCCACGAAACAGGCAAACGTGCTCAAGTTGTAACAACATTTGCAACAGCAAGTAGGCCTAATGTTGCATGTAACTTGCACACTGGATAATTAAGTTTTAGCAAAGGCTCTAGGGAAATACTTAGTTTTATTGTTTTAAAGACCCCCCTCAGTTATGTTTTATTTAGAGTTTAGGTATGAAATGAGATTATAAGGACAAAAATATGTACAAGATTTCCCCATAGGCCTTGTGCTCTACTGTACACAGTGTATCCACAGAGCAAAGCAGTGCTTCAAAGAACCCCTTAATTTTAAAGGTATACGTTTCAACCTCCCGTAGGATTATACAACTAATCTGGCAAAGAACCGACTTGGCTTTGAGCATATTTTTAATGGTGAAATCAAATACAACTTGATTAGACTCTCTAAGATCAGTCACCCGTGTGAAGTGTCTCCTTTTAATGTTTAGGTAAAGCTCCGTGTGGCTTCAAAACGAGTCCTCCTTAATAAGCAGAGGAAGCTTTAATGGGAAAGGGGGTATATAAAACAGACCAACTGCAAGGCAGCAGCGGTGCTCCAGGTAGCACAGCCCCTCATCAGCACCCTCCCCACATCCAAACATCAGGCACGGGCTGAGGATGGATGGGGTTGCAGCACCCAGGAAAAAATAAAGAGAGCGAGGGAGAGAGATATGATCACAATTCTGTGACAAAGACATAAGCTCAGGAGATACACTCTAGCTTGGCCTGGCCAGGTACACACACAGCAGCTGTGGTCATTGTTGAGATTAGCAACGGCAGCGCAGCGAGGTGATTGGTGACTGGTGGGGTGGCTCCGGCAGGAGCGGTGTGTGGCGGCGGCCCCTTGCCTCTCCCACCTTATCAGGCTCCTACACGGCACCGCTGGAGGAGAGCTGCTCTCGGGAGAGAAAGGCTATGAGCACCGAGCTTATCTTACCACACCAAACAGGGTTTATAGGTCTGATTAAGTGTGTGTGTGAGTGTGTGTGTGTGTGTGTGTATGGGTGTGCATGTGCAGGGTGTGTGTGTCTGATTAGGGATAGAAGAGTGTGTGTGACTGTGACTGCTTTGGGGTTGTTTCATTGGGAGATTAGTGAAATGTTACATATAAATGTCTGAGTGTGTGTGTGTGTGTGTGTGTGTGTTTTCAGAACACTGTGAAGACCATATATATCTGTTTACTGGGCCGATTTAATGATGTACTGAGCTGAGATGGCGTCGCCGCTTGCTTTGAAAGGGAGTCTTGTTTAATAGTGGTAATGATGCAAATCTCTTAACGACCGACGTTGGAACTGTGAGGCGCTCCAGCCAAAGCTTCGACTGCGCCATTCCTCCGAGCTTGTTAAAAATGGATCACAGCATTTACGCGAGGTTACTCACTAGCGGTGCCTCCAAAAAGCATTATGTCCAGTCCGATCATTAAAATAGGTACAGAATTCGCTGCCATTGCTCGCTGTTGTTGTTGGTGTGGTTGCAGGCTCAAGACTACACACTTGATCATGATGATGTGTTCTGGGCCAGGCCCAGCCAGTAGCACAAAGAGGGGACTGCAGGGGGGTGTACGGAGTGTGTGTGTGTGTGTGTGTGTGTGTGTGTGTGTGTGTGTGTGTGTGTGTGTGAGTGTGTGTGTGTGTGTGTGTGTGTGTGTGTGTGTGTGTGTGTGTGTGTGTGTGAGTGTGTGTGTGTGTGTGTGTGTGTGTGTGTGTGTGTGTGTGTATTGGGGGGGTGGGGGGTTTAGGTGCAGAGTGGGGTTGCCCTCCCCCTAGAGAGAGGAGGGCCGGTATAATCTGTTTTCCTGGCTCTCCATTAAAGCGTGAGCAGGACACACTAGAGGCTGTCCCTCTCAGATCTGCAGAAGCTCCCCCCTCCCTCATCCACCCCCTGTGCCATCCACGCTCATCTGTTATCTCCCCCATACCTCTCTTTCTATACCCTACCCTGGTTCATCTCTTTCTCCAGGCCTCTCTCTCTCTCTCTCTCTCTCTCCCTTGGTATCCCCCTTTTTTTCCAAATGTTATATCTCTGTTTTTGCTCGACTGCCTCACAGTTGCACTCATCTTCAACACTCCAACAGTTCAAAGTTGCTAGCAGTCTTTTCCCCACCCCTAGCGTTTCATATCCCTCCATGTCAATCAATTTGCATCACTTCGTTCCCCGGGGTCCACATTAACTTGTACCATTGTGAAATGACATGATTGATAATGGCGTATTTGATCAATGCCTCATAGCTCATAATATTTTGAGGGAACATGAAAAAGTGTTTCGGTCGTCTCCTCGGACGACTCGAGACAGAGCGACTGTTTCTGAGCCTTTGTGGGTCCGGGTCTGGGGATGATTCACTCATATTTTATCTCTCAGCTCCCTTTGATGTTACTCCAAATATCTTAAGCTTTGGAATAGCGCTCACTCTTTATAGGATCATCATTCTCCCTCTACTATCTGTTCGCTCACAAGCAAGCTATCTCCCTCTTGTCCTCTCCTCTCCCTTGGCTTCTCTTTATCTCTTCCTTTTGTCTTTCTATCTCTCTCTCTCTCTCTTCATCTCTCTTTTCCTTTGTCTTTTTTCTTTCGGCCTCTTTTATGCATTTCTCTTCCCTTTGTGTGTTTTTGTGTTTTTATTCTTTCGCACCTGATAGACTATAGACTCTTGTTCGTGTAAAGGTTTCATGGAAACAGACCCACTCAACCACTAAGCGATGCCACCCAAATGCCCCCCTTACCCCCTCCCAGCTTAACAAGGGGAGGGGCTTCCTCAGTGGTGCCAGGCTCTGTTTGGTAGAGAGGATCCAAGACGACATGAATATTCATGAGCCTCCTCTCCCATCCACACACACACACTCACACACACACACATACACACACACACACGCACTTACACACACACACACACACCCATCCCCAACTCCACGGCAACACTTGGTAGCAGCACATGGCGAGACAGCTGTTGCAGGCCAAGCTGGGCATCTGTGCAGAGGGAGAAGTGGGAGAGAGGAAGAGAGAGACAGAGAGAGACAGAGAGAGAGAGAGAGAGAGAGAGAGAGTAGTGGGAAAATGGAAGAATCGCAAAGGGAAGAGTTGATGGAAAGAGAGAGAGATTGACATAGAAACTGAAATAGAAAGAGGGAGTTCTATGGGCATCTGTACAGAGATAGAAAAACAGAAAGAGAGAGGGAGAGAGAAGAGAGTAAGATAAAGAGAGAAATGGAAAGACTGGGACAAAAAGAGATAGAGACAGAGAGAGAGAGAGAGAGAAGAGAGAGACTGGGGCATCTGTGCGGGAAGCAGAGCCAGCTAGGGTGGCAGAGAGCAGGGCTCCCGAACAGAGAGGACCAACGTGTGTGTGTGTGTGTATGTGTGTGTGTGTGTGTGTGTGTGTGTGTGTGTGTGTACAGAGACACATTGCTGGGAGACCTGAGGTACCCCAGGGTATGGAATAGCCATGTGATTAGAAGGACTGGCACAGGTCAGCCACCAGAGACCCTTCCAGACAGGGGAGAAAAAGAAGAGAAGAGATATTTCTGTTCTTGTTTTTTCAAAATGCCAAAAAAAAAAACACTATTTCTCAGAATGCAAGAATCTCCCATCGGACCACACTTGCTATCCAGCTGTCAGTCCAACTGCAAACCATTTTAGAAGTGTCCAACTGCATCATTCCTCCCTGTTTTCCATAATACAACTTCCCCAGTCTCAGAATAGGCTTTCCAGCATAGCACAGCCACTAACAAGCCAAATAAACAATAAATTAAGGATGCTGACACATGTACGTTTGGACTGCCTGTCCATGAAGTTATGTACATTTAACAGCTGCTGTGTTATATGTCAGCAGCCAGGTATGACATCAGTAAATCATTCACGCACCACAAACATTCTGTAATTGACATAATTGAAAGAGACAAGCATTGCTTGTCTTAAGAGAGTGTTGGAATATGCATCCCTGCATGAAACAACATGAGTGCAACAGTGTTAAAACAATACCAAAGTGAGTCCAAAATATTGCGACAGAATCTGACAAAAAGGAGAAGAAAGTTACACAGCACACTGACTCAGGAATTTCAGCACCATTACACACATGCCTCCCTTTGATTGTCACGGACAGGTGTGTCAAGGACAGGTAGAGCATTAACTGAATGCTCTTTAAAGCACAGCTTGCATTAGAGATCTAGAACGCTGTCCATAATAATACAGGCAGAGTATTGCCATAATAGTGGCGTAGGTGGAGTGGATAAACCAACATGTGGCGGTATGGCTGCAGCAGCTGTTTTCGCAGCCCACTGTAGCCACTTGAAAGCTCTCCTAAATGGCCTGCTTTAAAAAGCCAGGCTAAACGGCCCATTAATGTAGTTACAGCGAAAAATTGGTTGTGGTCACATTTATTGTACACATGTGATTAATCTTTAGAAAAGGCCTCAGATCTTCAGCAAACATCTGAGTGCTGTGCGACAATCATTTGTAATCTATCTTGATACAGTCAAACCAGACCCAGGGCAACCGGCAACACAATAAAACCACAGGCTTGGGTGTGAATTTGGCACACACCAGCATCGCAAATGCACACCCTTGCATCAAACTCCACTGTCAACAAAGTAAATACTGTGAAGATCGTAATAAAATAATGACATTGTTTTTTTATAAACTAAAGATAAAAGGAACATTTTGCCCTTGTGCATGTGTCTGAACCCCCATGGCTCGACCTGTGTGCGTTTGTGTTCTTAAAAGATGCCCCATATGCTGTAGCTCCTTTAGGCCCCATCCGAGCAGCAGCACTTCCACTGATACCTGACAGATACCTGCAATGGCCACTCAAGCCCACTCCACTTGTGACACACATCTCTGCAGATGGCCGCCTTATCTAGAGCCGTGGAGGGAGAGCAGCTTTGGCGCGTGGCCCGAGCATGAATCTGTTGACCCTCCCGCGCCCCGCGTGTTTAGGATGGAGGTCTGTCTGTGCCTTCTGCCCCCCTCTGCAGACCCCGGGTGCCCATGTGGCTGCACCTCCGCTGGCCTACATAGCAGTAAGCACAGCGCTGCCACTGCCACTGCAGAAGTGCCTGTGGGCTCCAAAGTGTGTCGAGCCTCCGGGGAGGTCCAGGAACCCACTGTGACGAGAGGTTTTCATTTCATGTTGTGTGTGTGTGTGTGTGTGTGTGTGTGTGTGTGTGTGTGTGTGTGTGTGTGTGTGTGTGAGAGAGAGAGAGAGAGAGAGAGAGAGAGAGAGAGAGAGAGAGAGAGAAAGTGAGTGTATATGTGTGTGTTCAAAGCAAAACCTGTGTGTATGTTTCAAGCCTGCACACACAAAGTAATAGCAGAACGAGGATAACAACAGACATGTGCACACATGAAATAGACATAGATATCTGTTTATCATTTCAGTGTAGATATGTAAATAAACAAAACACACAAATCCCAACTCTACTGAATAATTGGTCTTACTAAAGCTAATTAGCTAGACTAAATATTCCACTCTAAAAAAAACATACCCATAATCATACCACTATAGAAGAAAACATCATTGCAACAGTGTGAGACTGATGAAATGTTTAAACAATTCAGGTGCATAATTAAATTTTACACTAATCTATTGTGAATATATTTGTAATGACATTTACCCTTTAAATGTAGTCTTGAATAGTTTTCAAACACTTTTCAAAATATGCAAATGTGATGCAATGTAAAGATGCTTTGCTGTGATACTATGCACTAAGTTAATTAATGATTTATTATTGTGCTTTGTTGAGAGCATTGTGCCCTCTCATATGTAATGTATTTTAAGTTATCAAAGAAGTATGGCAAATATGGACAAGGCTTAACGTAAAAAGTGGTGCTGAATTGTCTTGTAAACATCAAAATATCAATTATTTTAGCTGTCAGACTACTATACTAGTATACTATACTACTATAAGTTGTATAAAAATCACCAGTATGTTTTCAGTCAAAGCAGGGATGGGTTTTTCACTTACAGCTTTTCACCTTTTAAGATAATTTCCCTTTTATTCCTAAACTGCCTGTATGAAACACTATGGAAACTAATGTCCTCTAAGAGACCACTGATCTCTCACAATATTCAATGTAAAAAGTTAATGGTATTGCACAAGTACATTTCTATGCAGAACAATTTGTGGAAAAGATTTTTGGAAAGAAAAATGTCCTACTAAGCAAAATCAAAGCTATAAACAAAGAATGCTTTTGCACTTTTCACAACCCCATAGCCTTAATAGTAGTCTACATGGACCAAACAAGTTTTAATTATCAGCCTCGTTTTGAGCTGCACATGTCACAAATCATACAGGCATAAACAACTTTAAACTCAGAGACAGCCTGATTTGTAGCAACCCACATCTAAAACACAGAGCAAAGGCAATAAATGCAGAGACAGTCAACCCACAACACTTGTCTGATAAAGTACCAACTGTCTCACTGTTCGTATCACCATTGCTGTTTAATTGCAGTTTCCTGACTTCAATTAGTGTAATGGAGAGTGAAGGAGAGAGAGAGGGAGAGAGCGATGGAGTGAGAGAGAGAGAGAGAGAGATGGAGAGAGAGAGAGAAGGAAGGGAAAAGAGGGAGTATCCCTACCATCCACCACGACCTGGCAGAGAAGTCATAGCACAGCTGCCACCTGAGCCCTGGGTCACACTCTCTGTCCGATGCCATTCCCGCACTCCGACGCCAGGGAAAAAAAGTAGGGAAAAAATCCTTCCGCAGAGAAGACGGAAATAATTAAATAAGTAAATAAATAAATAAGCGATGAAATAAATAAAGAAGGAGAGAGACAAAAAAGAGGAAAAGCAAAGGGTGCAAGCGCCAATCAGGAGCAGTGTTTTTACAGGGATGTGCTCAGCATGCGTGTGTGTGAATGTGTACGCACAACGCACAGAGAGAGAGAGAGAGAGAGAGAGAGGGAGAGAGGAAGAGGAGAGGAGAGGAGAGAGGACACAGACCCAAAAAAATGCCAAGAAGCTCAGTCCAAGCAGCTGTGCCCATGCAGTGTTGGTCCAAGTACCCTGCCATATGCAAGCTTACAGACAAACCAACTCCAGAGGCGGCCAAGCAGCGCTGAGCCCTGGGTGTGCCGCCGCTTGTGTATGTTTTTGTGTTATTTCTGCCCTTTTACTGCCTGAAAAGTGCGCAAATTAGGATTTAGGAGAGGCTGACCTCTAGCCACAAGTAACAAATTGGTCAGAGACGGCAGGAACGAGAGAGGGAGAGGTTTGCTGCACAGTGAGTCCTGGTCGTTGGCAGTAGGCGACTGTATTATCAAGACAGTGACTGACAGCCAATAAACCAATTGAGAGAGAAAATGGGGAGAACAGGAATGTTCTGGACTCAATTTGGTTCTTTCTGCCTTCAAGCCAAAGAGAAAATCATTCTTTAAGAGCTCCCAAATGCTAGGTCAGGTTTCAACGCACAAAAAGTTACGACCGAGACTTGCACCATCTGAACATCTTGAAAAAGTGGTTTACATGCAGGTTTTGCATGAGGCTAGAAACTTGATAATGTATTATGTCCACCTCTGAACAGAATTTTGTATCACAATGGACTTTCCCCCATATTATGTCCTCATAGTAGAGTAGGTCTTATAATTTCTCTCTCTGGACACATTAAAAGATGTGAGAATGGCTCATTAATTGTCTTCCACCTCCTGTTTCAAGTCCTCTCATTCAATGTAACATTCTTCAGAAAGTATGCTGCTCATGGTTAATGAATATATGCCTCTTCATTATATCATATAATAATATAATGCACCAGGTGATAAAGTTTATTTCTATTCAGTGTTCAGGCTAAGACTAACTGAAAGTTTTATATGATTCCACTGAAAATGAAATCTAATTTTGTTTGTAAAATGGTTAGATATTGACATTTTACTTCGCCATTTCCTGAACAGAGTAATTTACTCAAGGTCCAAGCCTTAGAGTACATAATTTAGAGCTTGTTAAATGCCTAAAGGAAACAGCTCTAATTTCTTTAGATGTTTTTCACTTCTTTGTCCCTATGCAAATATTCAAGCATCTACATGTGAGTGTTTTAGAGAGAGAGTTTGTTTTTGTTTGTCTATTGGTGCAAGTGTGTGTGTGTGTGTGTGTGTGTGTGTGTGTGTGTGTGTCTGTGTGTCTGTGTGTGTGTGCGCCCATGTGCGTGTGTGCATGTGAGTAAAAGCTTGTAACGGCACTGAAAGGTGCAGTCATGCGTGCGCTCTACACGCATGTACAAGAATGAGAGGCGGCCGAGGGAGCCCTGTGAAAGGCCGGGAGGAGCGCTGCTCTGTGGGGAGATGGACAAAGCGCGGCGGCCGGGACCCAAGGTGTCAGATCAGGGGTAATTATAGGCCTAGTTATGGCGCGATGGCTGCTGCTGCAGGAGACGCACTTGGCACCGCTCCGCAGTTTAAGGGAATTAAAACGCGCTAGACGGGAACCCTTTTGTGTGACCATGGCCTCCCCCCTCCTGCCCACCCCTACACCCGTGTACCCCCACTCCCCTCCCCTCCGCGACCCATCCTCTGTTCCAGCACCATCTTTAATCTCTCCCAGCCTTCACGGCCTCTGTGGGTCTTACATGCCAAGGGAGCAGGCTCGGTGCCTACATGACCCCAGGGTAGTATGGAACTCTAGCAAGAGGACAGCCTGCTATCCCTTTCTACCAGCACATGCATGCACACAGACAAACACACACACACACACACACACACACACACACACACACACACACACACACACACACACACACACACACACAGACACACACACACACAGAGAGAGAGAGAGAGAGAGAGAGAGAGAGAGAGAGAGACTTGTACACACTGTCACACATTTTTGCATCATTTTTTTGTTTCTCTGAAGCGCACCAACTCAAATAAGGTTAACAAGAACTGACACAACTGCTCCTCTTTGGCCCCCACTGTTGCCCCATGGAGTTATAGCCTACTTTTACACAGGCACCGTATGAGCAAGCACTCACAGCACACTTTGAAAATGCACACACATGCACACACACACACACACACACACACACACACACACACACACACACACACACATACACACACACACACACCCAAACCCTTTGCTTTGATTCAGAGGAATTTAGAGCCATTAATTCACTGTGAGAGCACAAAGAGGGGAATCTGTTCTCCAATGTTCCTCTCTGTGGCCAGACCACTTCCAGCTATGTGATCTTTATGGCAGGATTTTAGGACCACAGAGCTAAACTGACTAATTGAACAGTGGCGGTCTTCGCTGACAGGCTGCTCAGTGTGTGGTAGAGCAGGTTTGGAGAGATCCTCAGGAGTTAAACCTTGTTTCATTTTTTTTTTGGTTTTGTTTCATTTTAAACGGCATGCCGCTCCTGTTCCCTGACTCCTCGACCTCCCCTGTTTCTCCTACCCCCTCACATTAAAACAGGGCTAAATTTATGCATCGAAACAGGATACACTAAAATTCCTGACTTACTTTATTTGCTCTCTGCCCCCCTCCCTATCCATCTTTCCTCCCCTCTCTGTCTATTCCTCTCTCTCTATTTTCTTTCGTTCTGTTGTGTCTTTCTTTCTTTCTTCCTTTCTGCTTCTCTCTCTATCACTGTCTTTCTCTCTCTTTTCTCTCTCTCCCCATCGTATTTTGTCTACCCACTGGTTTCACTTATTAAGTTTCAAAGGTTTCTGGGCAACATGGTTTAAGAAAAAAGTAACCATGGCATTTTTTTGGCACACCGCTGCTCTCGTCTTGCCCAGGACAAGGGGGTTACCATGGCATCGGTGGGTACCTCATAAAGAAAATCATTGTTGGGGTCTGTGTGTGTGTGTGTGTGTGTGTGTGTGTGTGTGTGTGTGTGTGTGTGTGTGTGTGTGTGTGTGTGTGTGTGTGTGTGTGTCTGTCTGTATGTGTATCTCGGAGTGTATGTACTAAACCAAAATGCCATGCCAGCATCTTGTAAATAGTGGAAGGGCATTGAGTATAGCCTATCTGATTGCTGATTGTAATACGATTTCATTCTCTCTTTTTCCCCTTTGATCAAACACAGTCATCAGTGCCTCATGTGGAGAAAGAAACCATCTGATAAATTGCTCAGAATTTTGTTAGATTGCGTGTCGTTTAATTCTAAATGTTTCAGTTTAAAACATGGCCACTACTGTGGAAATAAAAAGGAGAAAACAGTGAACTGTGCAGTCCATACAATTGTTTGGAAGTTTTGGAGCACTTGAGCTAAAACTGGTGCTTTAATTCTATGCCGTAGACATTTCACTATTGTAAATCTGTTTTTTTTTTTAAGGAATGGAGTGAATTACTGGACATCATATTCTGCTGAGAGTCTTGTTGAATGTAGCTAATGCAAAAGGTTTAACACTTACAACAAAAAGAAAAGACCCACTTGATCTATCTGGACCTATCATTTTGTAGTGCAACATAATTGTTTCATGACTGACTTCTAATTCTGGTATGTTCATATGTAGGCTTCCTACCTTTTAAAGGAAGGTCAACGTTGTTACTGGCATATTATATTAAATATGAAGTTGGCCAAGTATATTGTTATACAAATTTGACATTTATACCTGAACGAAATAAAAAGATATACTGCATTAGATCATAGATTTGTTTTACATACATAGAGTTGACATCAGATTTAGACTACTTATTCATGAAAAGGAATCTGCAGGCCTTGGATAGTCTACTCTAGTTTGATAAAAAAAAATGTGAATGCATCCTCACTTAGTTCAACCTTTAACTTCTTTAAGATTCGTTGGGTGCTCTGAATTCTGATCAATTGTAACATGAGTATCTATGTAAAGGTTGCCTATAGCCAACCCCCACTCAACCACCACAAAATTAAACACGTAAAATGTATTACATACTCCATCAAATAAACCCCTAATAAATATTATGGCTATACCAAAACAGTGTTTGAATACTGGCTTCATGGTTCAGTCTCTAAGAAGTGTAACTTTTAGGCTACTTGAATGTACGTGTCACTTCAATGCAGGTAGCCAATTCTTGGGGATCTCATCTTTTACTTAGTACTACCCTACTGGAATATTTGCAAGAAAGACACTCTGAAGAGGCATAAATAAC
Organism: Alosa sapidissima; assembly: GCF_018492685.1. Taxonomy (NCBI): domain Eukaryota; kingdom Metazoa; phylum Chordata; class Actinopteri; order Clupeiformes; family Clupeidae; genus Alosa; species Alosa sapidissima. The sequence continues at coordinate 21,161,327 of NC_055959.1, forward strand.
ACAAGACTGCTGTTAGCAAAATATGTGTTCTGTTCCAATCTCTTATAGTCTGTAAGAATAAATAGGCCTAAAACAGAGCAAACATAGGCTACTGAAAAAATACCGAGGTTTACTGGAATCTAGAAATGAACAGACGTTATTTACATAAAATGATGTGAACAATTAATACATCTTTAGGGGTGAATACTGTGGAAAGATGACGCCATGTTGTATCCGGCTGCATAATTGGGATACATTTTACAAATTCAATTCAGCAGGGCAATGCAACACGTAGGCAACACGCGGATCTTTAAATAGTCTAAAAGGAGGAACTAAGAAGTTTAATTTTCCATGTATTTTTCACCCAGAATCATTAGAGAAGAAAGCGTAAAAATGCGGGTTTATTTGAAATTGTCCCGGATCCAAACAGCCCCCAAACATCGGGTTACTATGTGTGGAAAAATGTGGAAGCAATTTGTGGTTTGCTTACAGATTGCGAGGTAAGCGATGTAGCACTGCGACTTCAGTTTGGAACTGCTTTCTGGGTGTGATGCTAAAGCACCATTACTTTTATTTAACAGGTGCGCGCTAAGTCCTATTTGAGACTAAGATCTAGTAGGGGCACGTCGCTTCAACCTTACGACTCTAGATGAAGCGCATCTCATTCACGGGCCAGACAAAAAAAGAGTGCTCTGACGTCCTCTGTTGGCCACATTGATGAATTGAATAGTCTACTCGATCTCATGGTCTTCATAGGCCTGCTTCGTGGACAGATTCGTGTGAGTTCATCTATAGAATCAATATAATACAAGTGCGCTAAATTCGATGTACATTGTAACTTCGTGTAGCCTAGTTGTACAGCCCAAATATACAGGACCTACACAACTATGTATGAGAAACAGTTTATGTGGGCTACGCGGTTTCACTCGCAAAGTTAAGTCTGATAGCTCATGGAAAACTGCTAACTTTATGTCAAATGTCTCTCCGTGTGTTTTATAGCGCCTACTGGAGACGCTATAAAACACACGACTATGTGATAGGCCTAAACATTAAACAAATTAACAAGGAATCTCTCAACACTGTGAAGTAATTTTCTAAGATTGGCAACCACTTAGAAATAGTTAGAAGGACGTTGAGAGGCAGACTTGACAGACTATCAAAGCGCAAGTACATCACATGAATGCTCTGCACTGTTTGCATTGCGTAGAAAGGAAATGCAGGTGCAAGGGGAGCCTGAAAGACTTGTTTTGTATATTCTTGTCCACTTTTGGGACACCCATTATTGTAAGGGACTGAAGAAGGGTAGGCGAGGTGACGAAGGGTTAACCTGAGATTTTTTTAAATGTGTTTTTCTCTCTTTCTCTTCACTTTGGCACAACAAGGGATTGGCTGTTTTATACATGTGGAGAACAGCTCCAAACAGATTTTAGGGGGAAACAGGTGCCAGCACTACCATCTGCTTTGAGTTTCACCGAGGCTCCCCCTCCTCTTGCGCGCGTACTGCACCCCCAATCCTACGCGGTCCAAAGTCTCTCCTGTTCTCTCCCCACCAATCACATCTTCTTCCCGGTCCAAACACATGCTTCAAAGGCACCTGGCTGAAGAGCGATAAAAGAGGAGAAAATGCCTTAAGAAATTAAACGAATTGACAATGGGATCTTAAACCTATCCATCAACGAATAGGAATTTATAGACTTCTTGACCGCCAGTTTACAAACATATGATTCCAAACTAATTAATGTAGCCAAAATGGAGGTAAATTCTAGTCCAGACGACAGAATATATTGAAGTTATTTCTAAACTGTTGCAACGTTTTACGACAGATCAGTGGGACTGTTTCTAGAGTGCACCGTCTGCTTTTCACTGTCCTAAGATGAACTTCATGCGTTAAGATTCTCTGGCAAAGGAAGACTTCTCGATAAATTACCTATGGAAATACATGAGCCATGCTGTAGCTTTTTAGTCAGTCATGGGACGGTAATCCAAACACAGGAAACGAGAAAGGCTCTAAATTTATGTTCCATATACTTTTGCCTGAAACTGTACCCATGGACCGCCTTGTGCAGAACCACTCACGCTTCAGAAAATGGAATGCATTCAGCAGTGTCATTTTAATAATTTGTAACAACTCAGAATTACTGCAGAACATATAATGCAATATATACATTATGAATCACAGTCCCTGTTGCCTATAGATAATCACGTCGTATTTCTGAGCCAAGGCCTGTTCATCACGGTCTCTTGGCATCAACTCCTATCTAATTATGCTCATTAGGGCAAAGGTGAATTTGAAGAGTGAAGACAAACAAACAAGACAGGTAGTGTGTGTGAGAGAGAGAGAGAGAGACTTTTTTGTTATACAACAACTTTTATAAACTATATGTCTGTCTCTGTGAGTTTGTCCATGGTGAAATAGTAGCATTTAGATCAGCTGTAATCAAATCATTTAAACTTTACCTGAACAGTAGGCCTAGCTAGTGGCCTATATAAATTGTTTGAGATAATCATTAATTCAGATTAAAAATATAATTAAAAATACATGAAATGTTTTTACACATGGTGAGGGATTTGGAAAGCATAAAAATGAAACACGAAAGGGTATAGGGTCTGTTTTATGTGAAACTCCCACAAATGTCTGGCTATATACTTGATCCTACACAGTTGGGGCACAAAGGGAGAATTTGCTGAGCAGCAATGCAGGAGATCCCCCCATCCCCTCTCCCTACCCGTCCCCCCTCTCTCTCTGATGTGTGCTTTGGTATTGATCAAAAATATCTGTTAACCAGCTATATCGACCTGTTATTAACTGTTCATTGTGAATTTTGCATAAGCCAAAAAAATATAATAAATTAATTAAATATTAGGATAGACTTCTAATGGAAACACCAAACGTGCTGGCGTAACACTGGGTGACAAGGGCACCTTGGGTTTGCAGATGTTCGCATGGATGACAGATGGTGCTGGCGCGGCTGAGGGAGAGATGGCAGGCCTTCTGCGCCAGCTTTGTGCCACCTGCACCCCTCTTCAGCTCCCCGTCTATCTACACAATACCCCGACAGGGTGTGGCATGGTGTTGATTCGCTTTATGTGTGTTTGTGTGTATAGGATGACTCAGCACCTATATATCACTAGGTTATGGTATTGTGTGTGTGTTTCTGTGTGTGTTTGTCTGTGTCTGTGTGTTTCTGCAGACCTTCTCTTTTACAAATCAGAATGGCAGGCAACATTTTTAGATTATTTTTATTTTATTTATCTCCCAGGTTCTATTTGATTTAGACTCTCAGGTTAGACACACATCTTTATACCCTGGCTGTTGATGCAATATCAGTCATAATGTATAATAAGCCTCCCTGATGGCTCTAAACTGTACAGTGATGTCAGTAGATATACAGGATATTTTCAGGGCTCCAGTAACAAGCAGACAGCCATGACATTTCATTTCATTTATTGACCATTAACACTGTTTAGGTCTTTGGCACTGGGATTGTTTCTGGGGGGCAGCAGTACCTCTCATTGGATGGTGCAACGAGCCAGACTCCCCATAGCATAAATAACACACGGCGATTAAGTGCAAAAACTAGCGCACACTATCGTGGGTGGCTGCCGCAATGCCCAATCATTTATTAACATGGCGTGGGCGAAGCAGCCAAATCATGGCTTCATTAGAGGGACACTTTATGAGAGGAGGAATGATACTGGTTTTCTTTTCTCTTTTTTTAATCTCTTCCCACACAGACTCAAAGACAGGGCCTGTGAAGTGGCACGCTGCAGAGAAGTACGTACACTGCACACACTCTTGGACCCCACCATGTCTCGCCCTGATGGATGACTTCCACCGGCTCGGAGAGAGGCCCTGCTCAGCAGAAGACGGCCCGGACGCAGAGGCTCCTAATTAGGCCATTCATCTTTATGGAAACCCCAGCACCCAATCAAACCAGGGAGCCCTGGTGTGGCCTCAGCATTTGATAAATCTGTCCTTAAATTAGTGGCCAGGAGAGCCCTGGGGCCTCCCTTGCCCCTCCTGGAAGTATCCATCATTGTGTTAAGCACTGGCAATGGATTTCTAGCGTGGTGGGAGAGAGGTAGGGTTGTAGGTGCTGAAATGGATGGCGTTTTCATTTTGAGTACAGGAAATAAAATAAAGCTTATGTTCAAGCCACAGTGGGATAGTATACTTGACTCAACAGAAAGAGGAAGTGTCAATGAAATGCCAACTTGGATACCAACAAAGATATCTAGCCTGTCAAAAATGGAAGTATAGTGTGATCATTTAAATAGGTCCTTGGTGTAAACAGAGGGTCTCCACAAATCTAATTTTCCTTGTATGCCCACATAACCAAATAAAGACCATTTAAATATGCCTGAGTGCTTTAAAATGCTTTAAACGAGCTAGCATGCTTCTTAACATCTGGGGTTAGGCAAATTATCCATGAATTAAACCCACCTCAGCTGACTAAAAGCTCTCTCATTGTAGTCTCTCATGACCCTAGTCCCTTCATTTTTTTTCTAAAGTGCAAAGATGCAACTTGGCTCAGTACCACTGCACTTACTCCTGTTGAGGCAGTTTGAACAACAGCTTAAAACACGATAGTAGTTCAAAATAAGTAACTACAGTGGTCATTAGAATGCAAGTCTAGTGGCTTGAAGGCCCCTGGGCCACATTAAGTGCATCTTTTCCACAAAGTGAGCGGAAATAAAAGTCGCTCCCACGGGTCACTCACACATACCCCTAAAATAAGGTCAGTCCTAATGAATGTTTTAAAGCCCAATCATTTCAATCTCTCTCTCTCTCTCTCTCTCTCTCTCTCTCTCTCTCTCTCTCTCTCTCTCTCTCTCTCTCTCTCCCTCTCAGTCATAGCTTTGCTGGAATGGAGGCGAGCTGATTGCCTCAATGTCCCACAGAGCCTCTGCACCACAGCACTAACTGGAGCTCCATGTGGTACATCCATTATGGTAAAGCTCTCTGTAGCTCCCTGCTGAACACTCCTCTCGTCCCCTCCCTCCTCCCTCTCCAAACCGTGCTTACGTCTGTGTTCCAAAAATTGGGCCCCTTCCAAGCCGAACATTAGTTGGATTCAGTTGGACGAGATGGTGCCGAATTGGGAATGTATTTGAACTCCGCAAACAAGGAGGAATCCTCACCTGCCATTATCAGCGTCAGCATCAGTGCCGTCTGGACACCCCCCTGTGCCCTGACCAAGTCCACTTCTGAGGCCGTTCCCCTGTATGAGAGTTGTTGAGCGCAGACATACGAACATTTGGTCGGTAACTCCCAGCTTCCAGTTCAATACTCATGTGTTTATGCCTGACATTAATTAGCTTTCTCCCTCTCCATAATTAAATATTCCTCATGAATGGGTAATTGGAGCCCTCTGCATGCACCGAGCCCTGTACATATGCAAGGACAGGATGTAAAATTATTTCAGCGGGTGCAGAAAATCAATAGCACAAACAACTGGGCCAAAACACACATTACAAGGAATTCGACTATATTATCGTTTTCAGTTAACCCATGCAGGAGAACAGCTATTTTTAGCCCCAGTGTATGGTGCAATTTCATTCGAGTTTGTCCTTATTGTTCTTTCTCCTTGCAAATGGAAGGGGCTTTGCCGCCAAATCCTTGGATGGTGCCAAATCCAGAGCAATGCATTCCATTGTTTATCTACGACTTGGGAAAACTATATTCTTTTGTTTATAATAACGTGGTTTAGGTTTTTGCAAATGCTGACTGTGCTTTTTAAATGCTGCCAAATGTTTTAGCATCTCTCTCTTGCTCTCTCTCTCTCTCTCTCTCTCTCTCACTGTGTGTGTGTGTGTGTGTTTGTGTGTCTGCTTGTCTGTCTGTCTATTAATCTGAATGAAAAGAAAGAGGACCTATGCTCTGATATGAAATATCAAAGGCACAAATACTGATAACATCATGTTTGTGGATACGTCTTGAGAAAAATCATTATTAAAAGAGTGATTCTTATAAGAGATATCCACTCTGCTCTAGGATATGGAAGTTTGGACTATTTACTGCTGTCTACTGTAATGTCTGAACCTTCAATACTATGGCAATATAAGCAACCAGACAGCAGATGGGATTGATACAATTTGAGAAATAGCAAAAAAATGCGAAGGGTGGACATACATTTTGCAAACTTCTCTGTTAATATTGCATGAACTAATAGAAAATGTGGAATCGTTTAAATATTTGATCACACGGCCATATGGATAGGCTCACTGGGCACGCTCAATGGGGTTAGCCCACAGTGCACAACCCAGATAATCCCAGCTCTCCTCCTCTCCATAGGGCACCATGAACGGTGTGGCAGCGGCAGCGCGGCCTCACTACCCATCAGCACCCTTAACGAACGTGTGTGTGTCCCAACCCCCCCCCAGCGAGCCCCATTGTATGCCAAGTGCATGCCAAAACATTTCCCACACATCTGAACGCCTGAGAGGCAGCGTCAAGGAGGGACGCAGCCACGGTGACCTCAATCCACAAACAGCTGATATGAGGATTGACAGGGTTGTCAAACCAGAGTCCGGTGGTGTATGACAAAAATCACAGGAGGTATAGCTTGGTTGATGGGCATGCACAACTCTTTTTACCTGGTCATCACAGAAACTTGTTAAATAGCGGAGCTAGATGCTGACTTTTTTTTTTTTTTTTCTGTCATTCAGAAATATTCAGGCAAGTGCATTCAGCCACTCCTCACATCACTTGCCTGTCTTCTCTATTTAATGAATTATCTGCTACGTCTGTCCCACCCACTCAGCATGGATAAACCTGTGCATTCCTCATCCTTCGGATTTGGAGCACTAACGAGGCCTATTTGCCAGCGAGTGACGTTGAGTTGATCCCTAAAGCTCTCTGCTTGGCACCAAACATGCCCAAATGAAGCCCATGTCATGCCCACCCCCGCCCTTGCCCCCTCTCCTCCCCCTGCCATGGGAACCATACATCTTTAATGACGACGGAGGGCTTTGCACGCTCGGTGCCACACAAAAGCTGTGGCATCTGTCTCACTAAGTACTGCACTCAAGAGCACAACCCCACCCCCCTCAGCCCCCAACCCAAACCTCCACTCCATTTGTTTCCATCTCTCCTTCTGGAAGAGAAAATAAAAAATAAAAGAGGAGTTGGTAAGAACAGGGGGGGGTTCTGATGAAAGAGGAAGGAAAAGAGAAATTAAAACAAAGAGGCCTTTTTTCCCTCCCAAATTGTATGTATGTTTTTAAATTAATTGCCCCCCTTTCCCACCCTCAACCCACATAAAAAGCAATACAATGACTGAAAGGAGGTGTTAAAGAGTTGGTACTTGTGTTGGGCCTCATCTACCAACAACCAGTGCCATCTCAGCATGGAGGAAGGGGGTCCAATCAGCTTGGGGATCTTAAAAAAAAAAGATCCTCTGTCCAGGAAGCTTATGACACTGCTAAACAGAGATGATCAAATTGACATTTCAAATGCTTGGAATTTTTGATTTTTTTCTATGGGGGTTTAAGGTGATCTCTGGTCCGTGTAACGCTTCGCAGTGCTATGTTCTATTTGCAGAATTCACATGAAAAAATATAAAAATAGGCTTAAAAATCCGTTATCCATTCTTTAGGACGGCACAGTAAATGGGATTGTTGCATATTTTGATTTTCAATTGAGCACAGTTACGGTTTTCTGTTGAGAAGTTAAACATTGAAATGATGCGTCAATTTTTTAATTTTCCTTTTTTGAGCTTTTGGTTGGACTGAACCACGAGCACCGGGGGGAGAACAGCATCTAGCATTACTTTAGAGATGAATAACTAAAACTTCGCCGATTTTGGGAGATGGCACGTTAAACATAACTTTCAGCCTATGTTGAACATATCTACAGTATATTTGAATACCATGGCCATGCCATACCATAGCAAATAATTCCCCAAAGCAGAAGACGTCAGTCTACAGGCTACCCCAAGCACTGTTTGACGTGGGACATTTTTGCTTATTTAACACTTTACGCTAGACCAGGTTTCATTAGGCTAAACGAAGACACAACAGTGAGTAGGCCTATGCCTAATGTATCAGTTTATCCATTTATTAATTTCAACAGCAAATAGCCTACATTGCTATAGGCTACTACGGCTCAAGTCCATTGGATCATGTAGGCAAAGATCCTTGATTAGGCTACTCCGCTTGAACCCTCTCTGATGTAGGTCTCCAAAGCCTCCCAGAACATGAACATTCTACACACGTATATCAGGATGCAGCAATGTCTCCCTCTGCATCTGAAGTTCTGATCTCGAGCTGACATTATCTTGGCACCTTAATGCAAGCTGAACTGTGTTTGATAGCCCTCCATCTCTACATCCGCTGATAAAATGTGATCACCAACACCGCGCGCCAATATGTATCAGGTCAACCCCCTACGCTTAAGGTTCACCCCAACAAAAACGGTAAAAAAAAAGGCAAAAATCCGATATTAACTGAATTTTACTTTTGTTTCCAATCCAGTTTCTGTTTTTTCTTTATCTTGCGTGACTAATGAGACATTTAGAAAATAGCAGCAATTATCTATTTGCTGACCAGTTAAAACATTTGAAAATTGGATTATTGAACACATTTTTATTTGGATCAGATGGATGGAGCAAATAGAACAAAGCACTGCAAAGCGTTACACGGACCTCTTCCACTCCCTATAAACGTTTCTAGCCGTTTTCATTGAATGGGTGAGTGTGTGAATTAATGAATGAATGAGTGAAGGCTATAAAACAAATAACTTATGAAGTGATTTTTGTCTGGTCTTATTAACAGAAGAACTGCTATTCTGTTAAAATATTGTTAGGAGGCATACTTACTAGGCCTACAACTTTAGTTGGCCTCTGCATGACAAACTAATCAGTCAGTTTCAAGTGTTGGGATAACTTGTGTGTGCTAATTTAAATTTGAACATATTTTCAGTTTAGCTACAATTACATGATTGGCTAAAGACAAAAAGGTCAGTTCATCAATTATTTCTCTCTCTTTCTCTTTCTTTCTTTCTCTCTTTCTCTCTCTCTCGCACACTCACACACACACACACACACACACACAACTTATGTCAGGTTTATATGCAACGCACATTATTAATGCAAGGCTACCCCCCAATTGTGAGGAGTCCTAGGCCCAAGGGTTTCTTGTGGTAAGTGTGTGCATGTCAGCCCAGACCTATATTAAAACATTAATTCAGGTCACATTTCCACACTGTTACTTTCTATTTAAAGACATTTAATCTACTCACTGTCAAGTTTCAATATTTGGCGACTCATAAGAATTATAGATAGGCATGTAAGTTGCCAGCTACAGATCTCTGCATGACATCAGAGAGTAGGGTCCTTACCGAAAGAAAAAAAGATGGCTGCCTCCGTGCTGGGCAGGAGGACGGCATTATTTACTGAAGCAATATATTTTTCTTTAAATGCATTTGCTCCGAGGATTTGTTCTTGTGGTGTCCTACAACATATTGCCAGCTACCATGCTAAACCTTTCAAACGAAATATAAATGAACCGTATATTCCGGATAAACAGAACGAAAAGACGCCCGTGTGGCAGAAAACCGCTAAGTATGACCGCAAACTCTTCGGACGGTACGGCTCGGCCTCTGGTATCAACCCTGCAACACTTTGGCCAAGCCCCAAACAACTTGACGAAATTATAGCGGAAGAAAAGCAATGGCATCCGTCGCTGGAAGAAATGTTGCAGAATGTCTCAGCCAAGGATAAGGAACTGGCAGATAAACGTGCGGCAAGGTACCACAATTGCTAAGCTAGCTAGCCTGGTGATACATAAATGTTCAATCATAAGGCAACAACATAAGCATTAGGATACAACATAATCATATAGGGCAACAATAAAGATGTCTTTGCGGCCTCGTTAAAACACGACCGTGTGTATATGTATTGCACGACTTGTGCAGTCTTATCAATATGTCAAATGTTTGAAGATCAACATTGGTCTTGTTCAGTGTTAACGTTGTGTAAGCCTGTAGTGACAGTGACTGACATGGCTTTAAGTTGACATTGTTACGTGTCTTACCAGAGGAAACTGCAGAAGGAGACTTAAACAATTTTCACTATCTCATGTGTGCAGCAAGTATGTAGAGGAGGCTTACTGTAGCAAGCAGTGTGCTGTGTGTATGTGAAGTGATGTAAGTGTGTGTGTTGGGGATGGGTGGGGGGGCAGAAAGGCTAGGCAATCAATGTACGGCCTAGCCTATTGATTTATTAGTCCAAATTAGTTCAAATTGTTTGATACAATTACTATACAGTCTATAGTTTCATGTTTCATTCAGACCAAGGCCTCAATTACCCAAATACAAACAATTACGAGATAATTTGGTTTTGCTGTGGTCCGAAGCACTGTCAAATTTGATTAAGCTTTGATGGTTTGTATTAAATTTGAATCTTTTAATTTTTTTATTTTAAATCTGATCGTACCGTGTTTACCATTTGTCCATCCCTCAGAGAGAAACTGATTGCTGCAAACATGGCCAAGATGCCACAGATGGTGGCCAACTGGCGTCGCGAGACACGGGAGGCCAAGGAAAAGAAAAAGGAGGAGAAGGCCAAGCGGGACCGGCTGCTGGCCGAAGCCAGGGAGCGTTTCGGCTACGCCATGGACCCGCGCAGCCCCAAGTTTCAGGATATGATCAAAGACATCGAGAAGGAGGAGAAGAAGAAGAGGAAGCTGCTGAAGCGGAGGAAGCGTGAGGAGGAGCAAGGCCAGGGCACTCCCGGGGCAGAGGGTGCGTCCGGCACGGCAGCCTCCTAATGCTGGGCCTTAGGCATGCAGAAGTGTTGTACATAGTCTTGTGTGTCTGGACATTAACCACCTGTTTTACCAGTTCAGCTGAATGGGCAGCATGGTGTACAGTAGCTGTGTGTGACAGTGCAACTGGTCTGGTTTTCCAATAAATAACAGTAAACACAATGTACAATATATGTTTTTATTATATAAGGATGTGGAATATAATTTAAGGTCTAAAATTAAATTATACAATTACAAGGTTTTCTTTCCTTAAAAGGGAAGAGTGGAGCACAAATTGAACATGGCAAGGCCACTTAACTATTTTAAGTCAGTGCAAACAAAGAGTATAGAAGTAATACTCTTTGGTGCAAATGCTTTGCTGTTTTCACATTGGCTGACACGTGTCCGCTTGTTCACCTCTAGATAAAGACCACCAATGTTAAAATAGATGTGCACATTGATTCGTGCAGTGATAAAATACTAAAGTAACGTTAAAATGTACTTGTCATTGCACTAAACACAATGCAATTTAAGACATCGAGACATTTAAGACTTAAACATGGGTTTAAGTGACTTGACAAAATTTCACATATGTCTTCCATCCACTTCTCTTCAGGAACATTTAAATATAAAAAAATAAATTGCTGTCCCTTTGGCAGGGATGTAACTGTAAAACAAAAAATGCCATCCTTGAAAAGTGGAACAGGTCCCTCTCTATACGGTATATCCTCCTTCCTGTTTGTGGAGGGCATGCTTATCATCACTAAACCCAGATGTCAGGCAAACAAACTGCTCTTTTCCAAAGAATGTGTGTATTACAGTGCAGTTGTCTCTCCCTTGTCATTTGTGTCAGCTTTTAGTTTAGAGAGGGCAGCGTGGATGCGGAAGTGGGTGCGAGACTCCATGGAATATTCTTTGTAGTTGTGTCTGTGGAGAGGAAAGCAGTAGAACTATCAGTCATACAGAAGGCATTTTACCAGCTATACATTTGCAGTACAGGTACTACGCTGTTGTTTTGTTGGTTTATGCGAGAAAAACAAATGTGCAAGCCTGACGATACATCATTACATTACATCTGGCTGATGCATTTTTAACCAAAGCGACTAACAACATGGTAAACAGTTTAAGCTTTTTAAAGCAAGTCTCAATTCTAGGACAATTTAAAAAAAGGTAGAGTACAATAAGAATAAGTGCATCAGTGAGTACTGGGTAAGAGGGTTAAGGCTGCCAGTCTTAAGACGTCATTTTCTATATTTTTGATATGTTGCTGAGTATATCATAAACAGCAAAGAAAAGTGATTGATAATGACTGACTGACTATTATTGTGTTACATGCTTCAAATGTAAAGCACTTTGAGCTGCATTCTGTGTATGAAAGGTGCTATACAAATAAAGCTTTATTATTATTATTATTATTATTATTATTATATTACTGTTTTTAAACAGTCGAGTGTCAGTTGTAGTCAGGTGGTAAGTGCTAGGATCAGCAAGATTAGTTGTAAGTATCAAACCTCAAGATAATGATCGTCACAAAGCTGTAGTGAACAACTACTGGCTCAATTCTGTAGTGAAACAATTCAGTAGGCTTAATAATCAGCCAGGAGGATGGAAATCCATGCTCATTTTGGTGAGTTAGCATAGCATTTGTTTAAAATACTAGCCTGGCTCTCAAAAAGAGAATTGATCGAGGACCCTTGGTTCCCTTCCAATGTCCAAGGTTAGTTATGTTCAACGGCGCTGCTAACTGTACTCCTATTATTGTATAAAGCCTGCCTCATACTGAATAAGTGGTTATGATTGGTTCCTAGGTTTTCAGTGATTCAAAAATGCGCTTGAATGGGAAGTTTGGCCAGATGGATCTGCAAATCAATTCAATGCAATTCAAATGTGCTCACAGATTCGTCTGGGTTCACCAAGTCTAATAAGATGCTACTTTGAATCAGCAACTGGGAGGACCTACTTTGCCTTTTGCAGTATCTTGATTGCCTCCTCTCGTCGTCCAAGATTAATATAGAGAAGCCCCAGCTCCAGCAAAGCATTGGGAACCAGGTAGTGGTCAAACTTCAGCTTCTTCTCACTATGGAGTTACCAGATCACACAAACATTCAGTTCAACCATGTGTGCCTGATACAAACAACAGATAACTTCATAATCAAATTAATTCAACCATGCGTGCAGTTTATCTCTACATTAGTTGTATTAGTTGTTTGCAGCAGCACAAACCACACACTTGTACACACAAAGTGTAATGCATGTGCAAATATCAATATTTCTTCAGAACAGCAGTTCAACCACTCACCTGATGTACACCGTGTTGAAACATTCCTCTGCTGCTTGGATTTTGCCCTGGTTCCTAAAGCAAAGTCCCTTCAGCAGCTGAATGAGACTAGTGTCATCTAATATGTATTCATTTGCTGAAAAAAATAAAATAAAAATATTTGTCATACATTCACTGCTTACTTTCACATGGTAGCACCCCTAAAGAATGCTGCACAACTTACATTGCTTTTGCGTTGTCTACATAATGTGAGTACTATGAGATTACTATGTACTGGTTATACTGCTTAAAAAATACATGTGAAAAATGATGAGCCCTAAATAAATGCCCTCTTGGCAGTCCAGACATGTGCAGTACCAGGTGCCTCCAGTAGAGAGCGCTCTGCCGCCAGGAGAGTCTCCATCATGCCCTCAGTGAGCTCAGGCCGCTTGCTGATCATTGCAAAGCCATTCCACATGTACATCATTTCCTAAGCAGCAGAGAAACAGACAGGTTCCTTTGTTGAGCTGTCTTTTAGTCTTGCACATGTGGTTGTTTACACGAGAGTGAGAGAGAAAGAGATTGACTCTTACCAGAACTGGCACTTGCAACCGTATGGGACAGCTGGCTTTGTAGCGGCGAGCTTTGCGAATGGCAAACTTTTCCGTTGGTGGAGACTTGCCTGCTATTTTCTGCTTGAAGGAAGGCACCTGTCTACGGGAGACAGGTCCAAATGGGGAGACACACAAGGGAGGAAGAGTGCAAATTACACAGAATAAATCAGACATAATGAGAGAGACAGATTTGGACTTGGACTTGAAACTGATTAAACGTTGGCTGCTCTAGTTTTTGGTTTTCACCTGAAGAGGTCCACCTCGTTCTCCCCGAAGGGTCTGGCATCACTCTGAGGCAACATGCTGAGGCAGGCCGCCTTCATGTACACGTACATGGCCTGAGAGAGGAGAGAAGGAAACAAATGGGTGATGGTCTTTCCGCACTAACGGCGAGTTCAGAAGTGCTACTTTAGACATTTTTTGTGATACTTGGCAAAATTCTCTCAATATTTTGGCAGCCTCCAGGGCAGTGTAATGTTATTACTTAAAATTGCTAGCCAATTCAATTTCTTTGAAAGGGCAAAATAACAAATTCATCCCCTAATTAAACCATATAAGGAGCCACTTAAGACTTCGATCTGTGGTTATAATCTGAATTTATTTACAATGCTATAGTCTAACAGCAAGTATATATTTTTGGGTGCAAGTGTTTATGTTTAATGAAAAGTAACATTATCCTCAAATCCTTTCCAGGATATTAAGGCAATGGAGTGTGTGTGTGTGTGTGTGTGTAATGTGTATGTGTGTTTGTTTACCTTGGACCATCGGCTTTCCTGACTCAGGAGGTCTGCATAGAAGTAAGCCATCTTCCACAAGCGTTTGTAGGTGAAGCACCACATCAGCTCCCAGTAGCACATGTGGTGAAACTGCTTCCAAGCCTGCTGAGCCTTACAGCCATCCTCAAACAGTGCCACCGCCTGGCCGAAAGGAGACACAACATGCCTTTCCCAATCACCTTTCACAAGCACACAAGTCAGGCATGACTCATGATATTTAATTGCTTGGTAGACTACTGAGGAAACAGAGTGCCTACTTATTTGCCACAAATACAAAGGAATCATGACAACCAATTACTGAGATGAGCTAGCCTCCATTTTCTAAATCACACCGAGCCCTTTTCACTGGAGAGAATCAGGTGCAGATACGTTTCTAAGAAGCTATCAAGCCTTGTAGTGATTTTTCATCAGCAGGCTGTCTCCCTGTCTGCGCACCTCATCAATGTTCCCCTTGATCTCCTCTGCTCTGCCCGCAAAGAAGAGAAAAATGGCCCCCTGTGAAGAGAGGGAGAGAGAGGAGAAATTACAGAGGAGGCATTTCTTGGCTGATGTTTGATGCAGTGTTCTGCTTGGCACAGCAGGCCTTGACGTAGACGCCATACAAACAAAACAGTGTTTCACCAACACAGCATTACACCAAATTGCTAAAACAGGCTTGCCTACTTGCGGGCCACCAATCTTCAAATTAGCCACAACTGCCTTTTCAAAAGACAATTATCAGAAAGGGCACTGTGTCATGCTTGGCCAATGCCCCATCCCCATCCCCAGAAGGCGTCATGTTGGAGAGACCGTCCAGAGGACTGTGACTCACCCTTGGATAGCGCAGGCGAAACGGCTTTAGCAGGCTCTCCGCCTCGGCCACGTCCGCCTCCCCTATCCCTGCAGCACACATCACGCACAAATTAAAGCATATGGACTGGAACATCAGTGCGCAGGCTGCATGCTCAAATGGACACCAGGGGGACCATCGAGAGCGGGCTAAAGATTTTTGCATGTGGGATGAGAGCTCTTCTAGGCTGAGACAGACAGCATGATCTGGGTTAAGTTTCAGAGAGCAAAGCAGAAACACTGGCACATATCTGACAGGTGCGCTACAACAAACCTAAATGATTATGCTAAACCAACTACATTTAAAAAAAAAAGAAAAACATATTACGCAGTGAAGTGTGTGGTCAATAGTGAAGAGGAGCAGGAGGTGGGAAAGGTTACCCAGTATGAAGGAGAGGAATGTGTAGTAGCAGAGTAGCAACAGAGCACTCAGCATGGAGCGCAGGTTGTGTGAGAGCGCCCCCTGGTGGAGCTGTGATAAGCCATACACCTACAGTGCAAAGAGAAGAGCAATTCATGCTTACAGTTGAATTGTACACAACTTTCTCTCTGTATGTTTCACAGATGAGCTATATGCCCTTTATGTCACAGACAGGAGTTGATTAGGGCAGGGAGAGAGTTATATGTCCTTGAATATCATGCAGTGAAACAGTATTACAGAATTAGTTAGCCAGCTCTGTGGTTAACCATTGACAATGTACAAGTGGATAAAGCATCACTGGTAAGCACCTGTTATAGTATTTATGAGGAGAGTAAGATACCTTGTCACCCGAAAAGCCAGCAAACTCTAGGATTTTGAGGATACGTGGAGGAAATAATGACAGGGTCTGGCGAGGGCAGAAAAAAAGGAGATAAAAAAAATCAGGCAAACGCACAAAAACAGAAACACACATAGTTGCTCTTAACCTAATGAGAAATGCTCACATAACCCTGAGGCATACCAAATTAAAAGCTCCGATACCGAAGTACAGGCTTCCTTCTAGCTGGGCGTGGTTGGGCCCTGTGGGAGCGCGACGTGATTGGACAAAAGTGTGCAGCTCTCTGGATAAGAAGGTAAGTGATCACCCACACAACAATACAACAACTGTACAGGCATAAAGCATGTCTAGATAAGATGGAAGCACTACATGACTAATGGCTAAATAGGGGAAATACAGGTCTGTTATCTAAATCACAGCTTGAGGAAAACTACAGGTATGAATGAACTCTAAGATTATGAGAGACGGTTCATTTTCTATCTTCTTCCTCATTCCAATCATTTCAGCACTCAGAAAAAGTACACTGACTTGTATATGAGGTAGCTGTTGCGCACTTTGATTCCTCCTTTGATAAAGTTCACCATGTTCTCATCCTGTGAGATCAACAGAAGACACATTCATGAGCAATGAGGCCGAGGAGGACAACAGTTGGATAAAGAATACCCCTCTCCGTCCACATGTAAGGTGATGCAAGCTGTTTTTTAACATAACTCTACTGGTTGCCCAAAAAAAGGGGACCCCAGTTTCACAGAGAGGAGGTCTAAAAAAGAGTCATGAGCTCCAACTGACTGACCTGCAGGAATGTAAGAGCAGCTCTCTGTAAAAGGCACTCAGCGTAGCACACCTCCGCATGGAGTTCCTCTGAACATACACAGGAAACACACATTCATATTTGAACACACATATACACACACACTCACACAGAACATATGTCAACATGCACATTCTGACAAACACAGTTTCTCACACAATAAAACATAATTGCACACCATTAGACTGTACTGTTCACAAAAGTGTCTTGTCATTTTATTGTGTGCCAGCTATGCTAATGGTGATGGCGGAGAATGTTATCCTGGCCATGAGATATTCAAACAGGCATGAGCAGTGAACATTTACAGAGCACTACAAACAGGCTGTTCATATAGTTGCCCTATGACTGGTACTGCTGTGTGTTCATTAACTGTGTGAGGTTGGACCTATTTGGAGTGGTGTCTCATCAGTTCCACACCAAACATGACTTCTTACCCTCAGACAAACTGTCTCCAGACAACTTGCTCCCCAGTGAGCCAGACTTTCGACGAAACCTGTCACAAAAATCAATAAACAGCAAATACATATTGGACAATAATTTAATGAAAACACTAAACAAACAAAGCAATTTCACAAGAAACTAATGCGTTACTGAAAACCACAGGAAAGCAACGTGTGCACTGTGTAGTCACAAAAAGAGGAAGAGAATCTAGTAAGTAACTGTTAGTTGTAAGCTGTAATAGACTTGGACATGAATTGTGTTGGTTGCTTGTGTTGTTTTATCACCTCATTTAAAGTAAATTAATGGTTGGCCTACATGGAAAACTGTCTGGAATACACAGTAACATTTTAGGCCATTTATTATCCTCCAGTTCTTTGTATGCACTAGCCAGTGTAATTGGATATGTATCTTAAGAGCAGACCTATGTAACGATCCTCCTGTCCAAAAATGATGCAAATACAGGCAAATATTCCACACAGACAGCTAAGTTCCAATAGCCTATAAAGAAAGCTATGGCTTAGCTGAAGCTTTCTATGGGATATGCTGCCCACAGTGGTGGAAGAACTCATAGTAGATTATCTGCCTTTATTAGACATGCTAGTTTTAAGAATTTAGGTGAGGCAGACCTAGACAAAATCCTATTCGAATATTTCACATCATTGCTTCCCTTTGGAAGTGCTGCAGACTGAGGGATATCAGAATGTGAGAGTGCCCACCTTTGGCAGACCTCCTGTGCAGATTTCATGGTGCTCCCTGCGTTTGCAATGTCTTCATGTTCGAAAGTCATCATGGCCTGCATCTCCAACACTGTGGCATAGATGAGCGCATGGTACATGCTGTCCTTGGCACTGATGGAGTCAGAGAAAGAGATGGGCTTGCATAGTCAACAACACCTTCAGCTTG
This sequence comes from Alosa sapidissima, assembly GCF_018492685.1. Classification (NCBI taxonomy): domain Eukaryota; kingdom Metazoa; phylum Chordata; class Actinopteri; order Clupeiformes; family Clupeidae; genus Alosa; species Alosa sapidissima. The sequence continues at coordinate 21,179,440 of NC_055959.1, forward strand.
ATGAGCTCTGAACATGGACATTGATTTCACAAATGCTAATGTCAAAAGCAATCCGTGTTCAATAGGGTCTTCAAAGTAGTGAGCAGGCCTGTGAGTGGTCTATAAAGATAAGACACCCCCCCCCCCCCCCCCCTAGTTTCTAGCCTCTCATCTTTCTGCACACCTCCTTGTCATCTACATCATGCCACACGCACCTTGGTGTGGTGTGTTTATATGTAGGGCGTTGCACACTGACTGTGCAACCCTGGGTGTAGGCTTCAACAAATACCTTACATCCTGGAGGCAGAGAGTCTACCTATAATACTATCAGAGCCTTTCTAGACTGTGGCGCTTGGTGTGGCCCCAAAATACAATGAAGCTTTACAATAATAGCATACCATCAATACAACCCCTACAATAGCCTACTACACATCTGCTAAAACCCACAGCATCATTTCAAGCCAGTGGCTATGGTAACGGTTATGACACTATGGCCGTACCGTGGTCTTAGCTTCTCTAAGCTCTCACTGAAGTGGTTGTTGAGAAAAAGATCCAGGGCTTCCATACACTCCTCCAGACATCCTTGTAGGGTCATCGATGAGGAGCTGGCACATGTGCAATAAAACAAACACACACACACACACACACACACAAATAAAACAGGAAATTCAACAGAGATTACTGACTTTTACAAACATTGTGATGCATCAAATCAAATAGAGTGGTGAAGTGACATATGTGGATGTGCACATAATTGGCTTTCATAATAGCCTATTTCATTTAAAAATGGCAGTCTGCATCTACTGAAAGGAACTGGGGTTTAGAATTCCATTTACGCTTAGTCATTTCACCCTGCCTTGATGAAGAAAATACAAGGACATATAACCTTGTATAGATTTTCTGCTTACAGCCAATAGGGCATTTAATCAGGCATCTGAGTTACGTGGACATGTCACCTGCTTGTGTACACAGCTCAAGGTGTAATGTTTACTGAGAACATCACTTCACGACATGGACACACGGCTATAGAACCAGAAGTGGTTTCAGATTAAGGTCTAACCAACTAGTATTTTTAGGACATTTTGTTGTTTACAATCCACAAAACAAAGCAAGCACAGAACACAGAAGATTACTCAATGAGGAAGGATGATGTAAAAAGAAGTTGCTGACAGAGCTGGCTATAGGGAAATAGTTCCCCTGCTAAAGCCTAACATGACAGAGACAAGGAAATTAGACCATTCACCAAAAATCTAAATTACATTTGGAAAGCATTTGCTTCCTTATACGCATTCAATGATTATGTTTTTTTCCTTATTCCATAATGTCACTCCTGCAATATCCCCTCACACTAACTCGACATAACAAAGACGCTCAATGAGACAGGTGAATTAGGCATAGGCCTACTTACTTTTCGGCCACAGGTGCATATTTCCCACTGGACATTTTCCCTTCAAAGACCTCGTGCGAAAGCACCTGGTGAAAATGCAGGGAAGTCCGTGTCTGCGAGTAAATTATACTGAACACCAAGCAGGACCGTGACTTTTATAAAATAAAGCCTTCTATAAACTGGTCATCCCCACAGTATTATGGGGCCATGAACACTTGCGGCGCCCACGAAAAGTAACTAAACTGTAACTTCGCTAAGTGCAAACGAATAATACTTTTCATACGGATAAAGTGCTCGTCCGCAGAGTGGGTGTGCTCGACAGTGGCGAGAACTGCTCGACTCCTCCTTAGCAACGTCTCGCAGAACCTTGCATGCTACGCACACACGGGGCAACCTGCTGATTATGTGGATCATACGATTTAGTGTTTATTTCAGCGAATAAATGTACTTGAAATGTGAACTGTTTCTGTAACTGCAAAGTAGTCTAGTGAACAACCATATAACAAAATCGTTTTTTTTCTGTTCTAAGACTTTCTTCCCGTTTTGGCTGTGTTTTTGCCTTTAACTGTTTGCTCAAGATGTGGTCGCAGCAGATTATCACTAGTCCGTATTCTTCTAACATAGCCTACTGGAAGCTACACCGGGTGCGTCTGAAGCGTTCCGTTCGCGACGCGTAAGAGCAATTGACAGAGTAAAAATGAAACAAGTTCAGGCATAACCAGCAGTGAAAATGAACTTAAATGTGGGAATTAAAGTCTTACCAAATCCTTTCAGAAGCACAGCAAACATAACTTTCTTGTAACCAAAGGTTTTAAATGCAGTTGTACTCAATTCCAAAGAAAAAAAACATTCCTGGGTTTCTGGAAACAGACATCAATGGCCTCCTTTCCAGACCAGCTTGCAGAGCAAATTCAAGTTTGCAGATTCGTTTGGGTTCACCCCCAAACGGGTGGTATAAATCCTTGAGCAAGGCACCTAACCCCTCACTGCTCCCTGAGCGCCGCTGTAGCAAGGCAGCTCACTGCTCCGGGTTAGTGTGTGCTTCACCTCACTGTGTGCTCTGTGTGTTCACTAATTCACGGATGGGATAAATGCAGAGACCAAATCCCTTGTATATGCAAGTATACTTGGCCTAGAAACCTGATTTACATGTTCTTTCACACAAACATACGGGCATTTGTGGATATTTGTTGTTATTTGGTATGTTATTGAAGGTGCAAACAAAAGCTGCATTGCCATTGAGATCACATAGAAAGGCTCAAGGGTTATACAAGTATTTTGTCATGTTTAGTTGTATAATGAGAGCAGTTTTTATAGCTATCCATGTGTGTTCACTTCTGGCTCCTTAGCTATCATTTTGGTAACTATAAGGAGCTATTTGAGCTAGATGTAAACTGTGCTAAGAGGGTGTATTGTCAGTAGGGGGCAGAATGTGTCTATGTACCAGACTTGGCTGTTAAGATAGAATTTCCACTCTCATACTCCTGCACAGCACAAAAATGTGTGACTGTTTTAATAAAACCACAAGATGACCATAGAATCCCACAAAAAGTTTTAATCTGGCTAAAAACAATGTGTATACATAACAAATCTAGTTGAGAAATCTCAGCAAGAAATGTAATACTTTCTAGCTTCATCACTCTGGTCTGACCTTAGTCATGGTGACTTTTTTGTGTAATAGTCTTAATTCTACGCCTCTCTATGCTCAGATGTTTGTGGCCTGACTCTATGTTTCCTATCTCGTACTTCGTAATGCATGCTGCCCAGCTTCATGAAGAGAATCATGGACAGCATCAGGGATCCAATCTGTGAAGGCATAATCATACACTGTCACATAACACACGTCTCCTAACACTATAAAGAAAATCACTAAACTCATTGAATTGAGGTTTGCCAAGGGAGAATTCTCCTTTTAACAGCTAGAATTTAAAAATGCAAGGATATAACTAGGAATACAGCTGTCTGAATAGGAAAATTAATTTGCAGATGTTGAGGTTTAGTCTAATTGCCCTCTACATTGGACATGTTACTGGAACATTTCAATGTCTAAAAGTGTTGAATATCATCTGTAATTTACCTCAACAACACCCATGCTTCCTACAGCTGCTCCCAATGCTGTACCATCTCTCTTGATCACATCAATGACTTTGTTAAAACAGCCCTGCAAAATGAGTAAACACACAAAAAAAATACAATAATTTCACCTTTCGGAAAAATAAATCTCCCTTTCTGTCTATTCATCAATGTAGTGGATTAATAAAACATTGTTTCTTCACTTTCTTATCAATTTGTTTAGAGGAATTTGGTGTAAACTAATATGGGGAAAATATTTTAGACTGAGTAGAACTAGTATACAGATATGCACTTCATAATTATTAAAAGAATTACATGGGGGCCCCAGCCGTGGCGCAACTGGCCGTGGCGCAACTGGCTGGGGCACCTGCACCGTACGCCGGCGACCCGGGTTCGATTCCCACCCCGTGGTCCTTTCCAGATCCCACCCCTATTCTCTCTCCCACTCGCTTCCTGTCATTCTCCACTGTCCTATCAAATTAAAGGCATAAAAAGCCCCCCCCCAAAAAAAGAATTAGATGGGTGACACTAACTTAACTTGAAGATTATGAAACAATTAAAATCAAATAGTTTTTCCTGAAAAGAAGGGGGTATGGGAGCAAAGGCTACAGAGCAAAGAGCATGTTAAGTGCATTAACAGTGTAATCTTTGAGGCTTTTTAAATGAGCTGGAGAGAGGACTGGTCTCATTGCTCTAGGTCAGGGGTGGGCAAACCTTTTGGCTCAAGGGCCACATTGGGTTTTGAAAATTGGCCGGCCTTCATGATTTCCTTTTAAAAGTTTCTTATAAAAAGGAGATATCAATTATCAACAATGACAAGCCAGCTGGAACCTGTGGCTCTCTCTCCCTCTCGTGAGTGCAGACGCGTTCCCAATTAGAATGGATCGTATAATGTTCACGTTAGATCTGCTGCAAAGGAGATAACTAAGAGTTAACTTTGTTTAACATGATGTTATCTCTATTTAACATGATGTTTTGACATTGACATTGTAAACGTTCTCTGAGGGGGGTGAAAAGCAGTTTGCAGTAAAGCTAACCAACGTCGCCTCTATCGCAGGAAAAAAATAGCGAGCAGCCTGATAACCAAATGAAATGCTCGGCGGGCCGGATGAAAGTGCTTGGCGGGCCGCAGTTTGCCCACCCCTGCTCTAGTTAGTACCTCGGGGTGAATGAGGTTGGGGACAATGGTGGTGCCATCACAGGAGGGAGAAGTTATGTTGGCACAGCAGGTCTTTGGGTAAGCCAGCCCAGTGACCTGAGTAAACTTGGACCCCACAAAGTCGGTCTTGTTGGTCAAGCCACAGCAACTAAACTGCAGAAAAACAAGAGTGAATGAAGAGTCATTCAATCATATTTCAGACTTGAACAAAGAGTATGGTAAAAAAAAATATTTTATGTAAAGTATGTGTGTCCTCCACTGAAAATCTTTGTGCTAAAGAGAATATATAGTGAAGTGCAGTCTTACCTTGGTCATGACAACATTCCATGCAGTGGATATAGGGTCTGGAGCAGCCACTCCCATGTAAAACTTCACCAAAGAGTCCTTAAAGATATCATACAGCATGAATCCCACCTACAGCACAAGCATGGTACCAGAGGAGGTAGAGTTATGATGACCAATGGATTGGGCCAGTGCCAAATATTCAAAGGGACTGCACACATTCACTGGTGCACTTACTGAATTACTGTACACCAGGATAACAGTTACACCAACGGTCTGTGCAACAACCCACATCATCATAATGACAAAGAACTGTGGAGAGAAAAAGGAAGTATAGAAGGAATAAGCACAAGCATTACATTTGAAAGCAACAATTTGGTCTACACATCTACTCTGAAAGTACATTCTGATGTTGTAACCCATGTAATAAAAGTAATGAAACATCATGTTACGACAATAGGCTCTGGAGTTTGGCAGATACCAAACTTTGTTGTCTAGGGATTTGTCTTGTATTTTATAATACTAAGTTATAACAAATGGACCAAAGACCAAGATGTGCTCTCGACTCTTTACTGAGGCATTATATCAATCTGAACACCCGCGCATGCGCGCTCATTACATATCAAAACCTGCTCACTACATCTCCCCCTTTTAACTAATACTTTCAGGATCTTTATAGAAAACTCAAATCATATGTTAATAAATCCTAATACTGATTTTACCATCAAGGCAGGGGAACAGATGACCTGTTGAACATCTCTGTAAACATGAGCATATGTAAACGCGCATGCGCGCTCATTACATATCAAAACCTGCTCACTACAGGATTAATTTCATTTATGAGCCCTCCTTGGTCACAACATAAACAAAACAAATGAAAAGAAACCCACCTCTAAGCCCAACATCTTACACACTATCCCTACATGATGTGAATATGTGGTAGTGGCACCTACCAAGTGTGGTTGAATGTGTGTGTCAGCTTGGCAGAGCTCCTGAGAGTGGTCACTTACCTGGTGGCTTAGTCACACTCCCTGGACACGAGCTATGGCCAGCTCAGGTGCAGTTGTTGGTTACGTTCAGTTTGGTGTGGGTGGTTAGCCTGGGTGAACCCAGACAAACCTTTTAGCAAATTTGAATTTGCTCTGCAGGTCTGTCTGGACAGGAGCCCATTGACTCCCATTTCCAAACGTACTGTTTTACTACTTCCACAGGCATAACCAGCAGTGAAACTGAACTTAAATGTGTGAATTAAAGTCTTACCAAATCCTTTCAGAAGCACAGCAAACATAACTTTCTTGTAACCAAAGGTTTTAAATGCAGTTGTACTCAATTCCAAAGAAAAAAAACATTCCTGGGTTTTTGGTGACTCAGAAACGAACATCAATGGCCTCCTTTCCAGACCAGCTTGCAGAGCAAATTCAAGTTTGCTAACAGATTCGTTTGGGTTCACCCCCAAACGGGTGGTATAAATCCTTGAGCAAGGCACCTAGCCCCTCACTGCTCCCCGAGCGCCGCTGTAGCAAGGCAGCTCACTGCTCCGGGTTAGTGTGTGCTTCACCTCACTGTGTGTTCACTGTGTGCTCTGTGTCTTCACTAATTCACGGATGGGATAAATGCAGAGACCAAATTCCTTGTATATGCAAGTATACTTGGCCTAGAAACCTGATTTACATGTCTAACACTTTTAATGTGAACTTAAGAATTTGCCATTTTTGTCACTTGAAAGTGTCTTACACCATATTTTTAAGCAAATACAGTTGTTTATTTAAGATTAGTGAGCGTATGTTTTAACCTTTGTTGTGGCCTCCATGTTTTGCACCCAGCACATGAACACTCGCAGTGGGAAAAACAACGTAATCACGGGGGCGGTCCCTAATATTCCCTGATGGCCTGAACACACCATTTCTACCGTGTGACCAAACCTATCATGACACACATCAACAAAAGAATCCATCTGAAATGTCCCAGTTCTGGCTTTCACCTCTCATCCTTCTTTTATCACTCCCTATCCCACTCACCATTGTCAGGAGGCAGCGATTCTCCCTGCAGGCCCCTGCACACCCCATTATACTGGTGAGGCTGACGATGGAGCCCATAGCAATGCAGATGTAGCTGAGGTTGATGAGCTGCATAAAGTAATGGCCCATCAAGTCGACTAGTGTGGCCGCACCATGTTTCATCCATGCACCCAGGCCGACCAGCAACATACCACTCAGCTAGGGAAAGGTTGGGATGGAATATGCTGATGTTAGAGATTGATCTTTGAATAAAATCCTGAAGGTGTAGCTTAGTTTATGTTTGTTTTCAACCTGCTTCAAGGACATCATTTTAACAACTCTATTACTTTGAGTTGCCACGGAGTACACAGCAGGCATGTCTAACCCTTTGAGAACAGTTTACAGAAATCTGTGCAGAAAAGGCATAACAATATGCTGGGCCCTGGTTTAGATGACAGGCAAATGGCAAAATCACTCAATAAGCAGTGTCTCATGCAAAAACTAAAGCTATCATGTGCCATGTGGAAACAGTGAGATGACTCACTGATGTTTGTGCTAATTAGGATCTTGTTCAAAGCAGTTAGATTTTGCCACCTTATTCAATTAGATTTAGATAGACTTCTTTAGACTTTAGACATTAGGCTAAGTGATGTCATTCTTAAAGCAGGTCAAATACACTTTTATCTGTTTTTGTAGAATCTGGCATTATAACACAATTGAAGCATTGTTGCATCCACATCAGGCAAAATCAGTGGCAAAACAGTTCAAAGGGTAGTTAATTTAACTCTGTACTATATTAGTACATTCTCCAAAATGTCAGGCTAATATGATTTATGAGCCTAATTTAACGAATTTTACTGTAAGTTATCAAAACAATCAAAAGGCAGTAAAACATGGTAAGTCACAGTTTTGGTGAATAGAAAACATGTCTCAATAACACTACTTACGAATATCACTGCACAGGAAAATATCATTGAATGCTTCATACATAAGTATGTGCGATGACCGGCCATCTTTGCAAGTAACGGTTTAGGAATCTAGGAGGACAAAGTTGCAAGCTTGTATGTTAGCTCGTTAGCCAAAGACTAGCCTAATTTGTTTTAGGTTCATTGTACAAAAGACATTTTCTTACCCAAGTCTATAATACTAATGTTACAATCAGTCTGCCATGTCATTACACTTAAGATGGATTTCTAATTCTACCCCAGCCAGCACTAATTGTATGTCTCTTGTGATGACAATAGACAATAGCTAACCTAGACTTTTTTTTACCACTTCGTCAAGTGTATTGATTCCACTGTGCATAAGTCCACTGTGATTAATAATCTGCCCTAAGGTTTACATAACTGCAATTGCAAACATAAGTTCACATTATCGGCGACAGTAAAGACGGTCAAACATAGTTAGGTGAAAGTAAAGTAAAGCCAATTATTAATTTCATTTCAAGTTCATTTAAGGCAGCTAGATCTTATAAGCAGCTAACGTTAGCACACAATCAACTTCCCGCTTGCTAATGTTAGCCAGTTCCATCTTCAAAGGTAAAGTTAGAGAGGGAAGAATACATAAACTAGAATAATGAGGTAAATCGCATATAATTTTGATCTTCAACTCATCTGTCGATCTGGCCCGATAAAATGTCTAAATGTATTTCGTTTGTTATTAACATGCAAAGGTATGCATCAGTGACTTACTTAGAAACAGATGATAATCATAAGTCAGGTCCAGAAGGTTTTAGCTAGTTAGCATGATGCTAATAACCTTTACAACTACAAAGGTGAGATGAACACATTCCAATGACTTATGTTTACCATGGCAACAGCTGTAGAAATCCCACAGTCCAAAGTTCATCAACCTTCATCCCCCATGTAGCTATCCATTTTTACATTTCACATTAAGACATCGTAACCACCTTGAATGTGGTGTAATATCAGTTACTTTATTTTGCTGAGAAAATAATAGGAAACAGTTGCCAGTGGCCTTATACACCATTCCATTCTTTCTGACATTCTTTGACTGACACATGTAAAAAGGTGATTTATAGGCCTATGACCTAATTTAAAGTGCATATTTCATTGAAAACACATTTCATTTCAACATGTGCCATGAAAACTGGTTGAACATTTATGAGAAGAAAAAAAACTCACATTTTAGCCTATCCAAAGTAGGCCTACAATTCAAAATTGTGGTGAGATTATTTTCCCATGCTGAATCATATTATCGCCTATGCAAAATAATCTATTTACATTATAGACATCTGAATTTTGAAATGCATAAAATGAAAATCCCTGCGTCATAAGATACCAGTCATGATCCTCGGCTATAAGACCATTTTTGAGTTCTTTGGTTTTGGCTTGTCTGGTGGTTTGTGTGAACTGGAAAATGTTTGGGATGCCTCCTCTTCAGTGAACTTCTTTGATCAATTGGCTTATTTGGAGTCAATATGGCAATACATGGACATCGAGACAACCATTGCAGAGATCTAGCATAAAACAAGAGACATCCTCTGGTTATCATGGATTCTTCAGAAGAAAACCACATAGATCATATTAGTATTCAAATACAGTTTAATACCACAGTTTTCATCTAAAATAAATGTGCAATAAATCAGAATAATTTATCTAGGGTGAATCTAGAATTGTTATTTTTCAGTTAATGTGTCGTGTTAAAGCTTGATGCTTAGTGGAAGATAAGCACTGCAAATTGGATTAGAGAAGAGGAAGTGTAGACCTACCTCTAAAACAGCAATGCCTAGAGCCACAGCTATTATCACTACTGCATTTTCATCAATCAGTGAAACCAGTTTGTCCAAGCAACCAGGTACTGCCTGTAAAATACATTCAAATACAAAAATGAGTGATGACAATGCAGTGCAGTCAGGTTGAGTGCTTCAATCAGCCTTGTGTACAGGTGTAAATTACCGATATCTGTGCGTTCGTCTCAGTACAGGAAGAAGAGGTGCAGCATGGTGAAGGGTATTTATTTGTGTCAGTGACAAATGGAGACCCTGTGAAGTCTGTGTAGTTGTTGAACCCACAGCATTTCAGCTAATGGGGAGGGGAAATGTAGTGAAAATTATTAATTATTATTGGCAAATAATATTTCTCTGGTCTCAGGTCTCTTCTAATGTCCCTGGCCCTGTGTTTGACAGGGCATGGTTTTAAGTTATGACTGGCTTGATGTCACATGAACAAGTCTATTTCTCAGACTATACTTTGGATTCCAGCCTGCTGGAAAGTATTTTGCTGAATATTACATGAACATGTAAACACAAATGATAACCTGATTGAAAGGTACTCCGAACTTATTGACAGTGATAATGATATCGCATGGCTGACTTAATGTAGATTTGCTCTAAGCATGTTTACATTTTCAAGGTTGTCTAGCCCAGAACACAGAACTACACAGTCCATTTCCTGAATAATGACTCATATTTATTTGCCCTCCACATGACCATATCAAAATTAATTTGAGAATGATTTGAAATAAGATGAACCAGTTTACCATTAAATACTGTGCAGATCCAAATTGTGGAAAATTGTTACAGTGTGTTTTAATTTACACCACTAATGCCATGGGTCTGACATTACAATAACGGAAATCACTGCCTCTTTCAGGTTTTATTTTTTTTAAACTCAGAATTCAAACTTACCGTGTCCATGGTTGAGTTCCACAGGCCTGTTACATCAGGATTTTTTCCATAGTCATTTTGGATGTTCTTAGCAGTTTCAACGCCAAGTTTCCTGATCAGGTCTTCGGCCTGAAAGATACAAATTACACCTCTGTAATTAGTCTCTTCTGCAGCACAGTAGTGTCTGTGTGTGTGTGTGTGTGTGTGTGTGTGTGTGTGTGTGTGTGTGTGTGTGTGTGTGTGTCATCTTACTAAAGGTTTGAAGACCAAAATGACCACCGCTCCAGCCACCTCTGCTATGAAGACCAGCAACACTATAATAAAGAACTGCAGGAGAGGAGGTATAAGAGTGGCAGCAAGAAATCCTTTTTGTGTTTTTTTTTGTTTTGGTTCACACCAGGAAGTAACAATATTATAACACAAACAACCTCAACCGCAATCCACCTTCCTGGCAACACTCCAGATTATTATCCTTAACAGTTAACAGTTATCTACAAAATTGTCTGAATAATATGTGCCAGAGTAAGACTAAAGTAATTACAGACATATAGTAACCTCTTTACTACCCATGGTACATTTCTTCTTTGCTCAGCAAAAAAAAAAAAAAAATGAAGTACCTGTCCCTACTCTTCTCCTCACTACACTTCTCAACCCTGGTCCCTTATGGCCACTTCTGGTATACATTTAACAACTAGCCTGGGAAGCATACAAATCTGAAAACTCATTGAATTTAACTGGTGTTGTGTTAGCCAGGTACAAAAGCATCTGTCTTTGAGGTACTCAGGCTTACCAGCAGCAGCATACACTTGCTCTCCTTAATGGCTCCACAGCATCCCAGGAAGCCCAGGAGCAGGAGCACGGCGCCCACGGCTATCAGGAGGTACCCCACGTTTACGACCTGGTTGAGCTCCTCCGGCGCACCAGGAATCTTGTCCAGCAAGGAGAAGAAGGAGTTGCTGTCTACCTTCACCCATATGCCCACCCCCAGGATCGTAGCTCCAGCCAGCTGAGTTTTGATGTGAAGGTTGCAGAGAATGAGAGAAAGTGTGACAAAACAAATTAAGAGGTGAACATGAGGTTTCAGAAACGTTTTCTAAACAGTTATTTTGAAACACAATTTTGACATGGTAGGAAGACTGTAAAGTTTAATGGAACTCAATGGAACTCCATGCGCTCCATATCTGTACTTTGCTAACTGGAAACTGACATGTCATACTTTGAATCACCAAAGATTAACCTGAAACTGAGGAGGAAGTGACCACGAACTCAGACGAAACAAGTTTTATATTGGTACCCTCTGATCTTATCTGTTGACACTGTGGTCCTTGAAACCCATTAAATAAGTGTGATATGAGTCACCTGAAAAAGCAGTAAGGGTGTGTTTCTGAACTTACAAAGATGATGCCATTAAAGGCAAACATCATGATTTTGAGAAATCCAAAGCAGCCCATTCCTGAGGTCACGGTTTCCTCCTGGAACAGATATACAAAAATGTGTTTTTGGACAGACTTTCACAAGTAGTACTATTTTATATAACATGAAAGGTGATAAATTCTTAGGGGATTTCCCACAGTAGCCAATTTAACATTAAACAATATTCTACAAGATACAACAGCCATGCACAAAAAAAAAAACGCAAACGTGCCGCATGTTGTACCCAGAATCCGTACAGGTTCTCAGTCACAGTACAACATCTGCTGCCACATAAAATCAGATAAGAGGTAATATGACAAAAAGAACATTTGAAACCAACAGTAAATCTTGCACATATAAATCATTGATGTTGTGCATTTCGCTGTGACACTCATTAACCTTGGGCACCTACGTCAGTTCAGGTTTAAGAAAGTGTTATTTCCTCCTATCTGTCTCCATACTCACTGACACAGGGGCAAAGGGACTCTGTGCCAATGTGACTTAATAGGCCTCAGTTCAAACCATTCTGAAATGAGTCCTGTACATGCATTGACACCTGAGACATGGAAACAGACACGTTACCAGGAAGACCAAGAACAACAACGTGGATGCAGCTTGGTTTAACTTTATTTACATTCTCTCTCCCTCACACACACACACAGACCTACTGGTTTAGTTTCCGGTTTGTTTTTCATGCCTTGCAAAAACATTCAAATTTACTTGTCTAGCTAGTCATACCATGAAAGATATGATTGTCCAGTCCCTACAAACTTATCTGTGACATGTTCATTGGCTATTTGACTGTTTTCCCATGTAACTTTCATTCTCAAGTAAACTAAACCACTGTTGACATGGCACTTCTTAATTCATTTGGTTATCCATTTCATTTTGACCCAAGATGAGTTGGGTTTTCAGAAAATTCATTTTAAACTGGCTCAATGTACTCTGGACCCTGAGCAACTTCTCACATCTTTAAACTGATGAAGTCAGGCCATTATAGCAGCCAGAAGGCTGAGAGGCTCCTTTTTGTAGAATAAATAATTAACAAATTCCACTTTAATACATATGAAGTAGAAGACAACATGTGAAAAGAAACAAATTAGAGTTTGTAATTAAAGAATGAACCAGCCCAGAGTCCAAAACAAAACACAACAAGAATCAGATTAATATTCCATTTGGTGTTTCTCATAAAAAAAAGGTTAGAGATTAGGATTGGGGGTCAAAATGCCAGGTCAATATTTAGTCCAGTAACACATTCATCACATGACCCAACCCAACATTTCTGGAACAAGTAGTTCACTCACTCTGAAAGCTTAGGTACTCTACCTATAGCACACACAATCCTTTTTCAACCAATATTTTCACTTATACAGCGCCAAAACATAAGACACATGTCTCATGGCGCTTTACAGAGTGTTAAACATTCAGAGAGGGCCCATGAGTAACAGGGGCGAGGAAAAACTCCCTAGAATTGGAGATACATATAATTACTATATAATAATACAATACCACAAGAGCCATGAGGAAGTTCTATGATACATTCAAATCACCTGAGTGAGATCGTGGCATACACTTCCTTCATCTCCCATGAACACTCAGACGTAAACATGTATAATTGTTGGCTGCTATGCTGAAGGGTTATTTTTTAGCAGAAGATAAAATGGCCTCAGTGCACTTCTATTTGAATAGCAAACCAAGATCCAGTCCAGTCCCCTCCATCCAAATTAGGCAAACATGAACAACCTGGCTCGTAGCCCCTTCTGACGATGTCTGCATGAACGAGGGAGAGTTTCCCATGCCCATTAAACATGGCAGATAAAAGAGGGCTTTGTTTGTCTTATAGGGCTCAAATCTGATATAATGGTTTCTCTGATGGGGCCCTGCATTTCTGTAGGGCACACTAGAGGACACACACCTTGTGACAGGTACTTCCTGGAGAAATGGAGATAAACACTGTGTGCAATGAGCCCAAATCGGTAAGAACACAAAGATGTGGATAGGCAAAAGCATAGAGAAACACAAAAACAATATTTTCATCAGAAGTGTTCTCCCCAATATCTACTGTTCACATGTAAATGCCTTTTTTCAGATTGGGAAATGTTTATTAAAAATATGGCTGTAATGAAAATTCTCATTATGCTCTTGCCACATGGATGTTGTCCTGGTCCAACAAATACATGGTGAAAGTTTAATGTTTTTGTCTTGGTGGAATTTAAATAGAAAATGGCCATCGAAGTGACTTAAACGATGCAAGACACCTGCCTGCCTTAATTAAAATAACCGACAAAATGTCTTAGAGTAGCTACATGTGATATACACTGCTAGGTTAGTGTCATTCACAATGTTGGACAAACTAACAATTCAGCAAGTGTTTGCTGTCTGGACTATAGGGTCAAAATGAATTCTAGTTTACTATCAACACAAATGTAATTATTGATAAATAATATTTGAATGAAAAAAGCAAACAATTTCTTAAGCAATAAACAATTTCTCTATGACTATGTTTCATATGCTGTAACATACAATATTGTTTGTATTGAATATAACTAAAACAATATAATTGACAATGTTGAAACATTTCTATCAATTTGACCAAAACACCGTAAGTCTTCCAAAGAGAGAGCCTTACCTGTACTGAACGATCGGAGTAGGATGTTGAGTGATGTTTGCGTATCTATGAGTTACGTTGCCTGTGCTGTTTGGCGTGGACAGCGCTCTTTCATTCAATTGCTCACTCACACGCTCTGTTCCCCCTCTCTCTCGTTCTCTCTTTCTTTCCCTCTCTATGTGGTCCAGGGGCTTGGTTATAAGGGGGAAGGGAGGGAGCCTGGGTGTTTGCAGGTGGGAGTGATTGCAGGGATGCCATGCCCTCCCACTGGAACAAGTTTCAGTCTGGTAAAGAGACAACAGAGGGGGAGGGATGCAGCCGTAACCAAGGCACCATTAAAGCCACACACACAAATCATCGCAGCATGTCAGTAAAATCTTTTCTGTACTCATTTCCACAACGTAATTTACATAAACAACTACAGTTTCTGCATTCACCTGCCTGCCATCCAACAGCAAGACAAAGGCATTCATCACTGCACTGTGACCAATCACATTATTTATGTAATATACTACCAATGACTGTGTTGGTTAACAAAAGCAACAGCCTTTGCTCAACACACAGAAAGAGAACTCACTATTCAGATAGTGGCATAGTAGACTTAAGACTCCTTGCCCCTTGCCATGACACGAAAGGCTCGAGTAGGCAAGAACAAACAAACTTTGGCAAACACAGACGAACAAAGCCACAGGATCAGCTTTTAGATCTATAAACACTCCACAATGGCAATAACCAGAAATACAAACAATGGCTGTGAAAAAAGAAATAAGAGGCAAATGACATTCAAAACTGTGATTACAGACTACATTAGAAAGAGGAATTTCCAGCAGAGAAGTTCTCTGTATGGTCAGTTCACTGTACGTATGTAGGTACGTATCTATTGTTACATTTCGAGCTCGAAACGCAACACTGGTGAATAGTCATTAAAAAATCCTGATTGGAGCCAGTGTGCGAACATTCCACCCTTTTTCTATTTTATAGCCTAGCACTTTTTGTCCAGCACCTGCCTTGGATGTGCGCACCAACAAACAACTTTTCTGGTACGTATCTATTGCCAGAGGCAGAGTACACAGCTTCATTACTTGAGCAAAAGTACAGATACCCTTTGCTAAATTTTACTCAAGTACAAGTAAAAGTACAACAGTCAGATGTCTACTTAAGTAAAAGTACTGAAGTACTTGTTTTTAAAAGTACTTGAGTATCAAGAGTAGCCTACATTTTCTAAATATCGCATTTTTCGAGTACTCCCCAAAAATGATACTCAAGTAAAGTACAGATTCCTCAAAAATACTCAAGTACTGTACTCAAGTAAATGTATTCCGTTACTGTCCGGCTCTGCCTATTGCACATTGAAATAGGAATAATTCCCACTCCCTAAAATCACCCAACTTTACAACCTAACCTAACCATCACATGACTGTGGAGTACAGTAGGCTTGGCAGCTCGGTACACACTGTGTTACATGTGATGGCATTATGGCCACATATAGACAAGCTGTTCTGTTTCACAACACTTGTAAAAAGCCATTAAAACACAGCTGACGTAAGAACTACAGGGCACAATAGTGGCTGGAGATGTTGATTTACGGAATTACCTTACTTCTAAAAAAAATATACAAAAAGGCTGCACAACTTTCCATACAGTGTCTTGTTTATTTATCCAAAACAATTCTCTTTTGGGGGTACCTGTACATTCTCTATTCACATTATATTCACATATCTTACAGATTTATTCAATTTCTATGATACAAGTAGAGAACCAAGGAAAGAAAAAATATATAAATTATAACTGTTTGTTCTTTTATCAAGAAGGTGAAACTGCTACGGCAAGTCACACTCTAGACCACTGTAGACAGTT
The DNA here is from genome assembly GCF_018492685.1 of Alosa sapidissima. NCBI lineage: Eukaryota > Metazoa > Chordata > Actinopteri > Clupeiformes > Clupeidae > Alosa > Alosa sapidissima. The sequence continues at coordinate 21,195,823 of NC_055959.1, forward strand.
GGGAGTGAAGGGACATGGGGTAGGGCAGTAACAAACACTAATTCACAAACCAACACGTGTTTGGATTACATTTCCTGAGAGTATAGGCAGCACGTACAGCTTCCACAGGTTTCATAGGAGAGGGTTTATACTGAGATGTCCATACATTTTTGTGCCCCTGCTTTTTTTGATAAAGCCCATCAGAGGAAAGTCTTTTTTGAACTGTATCTCTGAAGAAACCACGTTTAGTTCTATAAAAAGGGCACCAATCAGAGCTGTGTGCCTTACTGGAGGGGCTTCTGATGCATTGTCCATTGTTGTACATGTGACTAATAAGAGGGAGTGAAGTAAGGATGTTGAAATGCAGAAAATCATCACATAAGCACGTCTCAAGTGTATCAGTGATCTTCTGTCCCCTCTTATTGGATGCTGTCAAACAGGAAATGCAGATATTCTCCTCTGAGAGAAGCCCCGTGGATCAAGCCAAAAGCCCTAGCAGCACAGTCTGGGCAAACCACAGTCCTGTAGCCTGCATGACCCAATGCAGGCCATATACAGCACAGTCTGGGCAAACCACAGTCCTGTAGCCTGCATGACCGAATGCAGGCCATGTCCAGCACAGTCCAGCAGACTGAGAGGACCGGCACAGAGGACATTCTCAATCAGGACGCCTGTTGTCACAGAGACCAGACGCTCTCTGGAAGGTTTTTTGTCCCTTCACACCCTCCATTCCCCAGATTCATCTCAGTCACCTCTAGAATTCCATATTGCACTTTTGACCCTCTGTGGACAGTTTTTGCCCTCATTCTTTTTTTCCCCCAATCCATCCTTCATTTCTATCGGTCCACCACTCTGCTCATTCTCACGGCACCTGTAATGCCCCTTTAGTGCTTTTTTTTTTTTGGTTGTTCTCCTCACACAGCCTGCTTCTCCGGGTGGCTCTTGAGCTTGTGGAACTTGACGCTGTCCAGCTTCTCAAAGCGCTTCCCGCAGTGCTCGCACGTGAAGTTGTAGTGGGCCTCCGGCGTGTGCTTCTTCATGTGCCAGTTGAGGGAGGCGCGCTGCCGGCACTGGTACCCACAGATCTCACACCTACGGGGAAGGACATGGAGAAGAAAAAGAGGGTGAGGTAGAAAAAAGATACAATTGAGTGGGGGGGGGGGGCAGATAGAAAAGATGAGGGAAGAGAGAGTACATTGTCTGAGAACCAAGTAGCAAGTTGACGACATGCTCATTTCACAGTGCCACCCAGAGTGTCATTAGGTCTGACAGATCCAGGGGCGTCACTAGACCTTATTCACTGGGGCACGTGCCTTAGTAAAAGTCTCCAGTGCCCCAGTACAATTCTAGCGCGGCTTTAGCTGAAAACGGCATTCATGAGGGCATCTCCGTGCCTGCTTTATTCATGGCTCAAGCCTGTCACTTACCAGCCAATAAAAAAAAAAAACAAGGAATAAAGAAAGGGGCCATAATAGCCAATCAGGAAATAGCAACTCTGTAGCTGGCTAAGATTGAACGCAACAACCAATGAAAATCGTTCACATGATTCTTCCAAGTGTTTCGTTGTACTGCACACACATACACTGTGGAATCCGCTGGAGCTCGTTACATCACTTTGAGCATAGAGTAAGTCGTCCCCTGTTTAATGTTACAACAAATTCACAACTTTTTGACAGAAAAAATGACAAGTTGATCGCTGTTAGAGAGTGTTACCCACATAACTAGCATCTGTTTTTCAATGCTTAGCGTCATTGTAGCCTAAATTTAGCAACAGTTTAACAGCTTGTGCTCTCTCCCTCACACACACACACTCACACCATGCGTAGGCTGCATGCACACATGCGGACAAATAATAAGGATCTATACGTATACTGTAGAGAGAGTCCTGTAAAAGTAGCCTATACTGTTTGTGAAGCTGTCCTACTGTAAAACTAAACATAGCCTTCTGATAAACTATTCAGAGATGGACATCAGAAAATTCTTCCTGAACAGAGGCAGAGGGAGAGGAACAGTGAGGGGGATGAGGGAGGTATGATAATTTTGCCCACATTAACGGTAACATTAACATTTATGCTGGTAATAGCAAGTGCTGTGATTTAATCAATGGTTTAATGGCAAACTTAAATAAGTTTGCTGCATTTGCAAATGTAGCCTATAATAATATACACAGAATCAGAGTAGCCATCTGTGTAGATTATTATAGGCTACATTTGCAAATTATCACCACAAGTCAGTATGAATGCTTTAGTAGGCTATTTAAGCTACAAAGAACTGCAGTATTGCCAGGATGTCTATAGGACCCCTGCCTGGGAGGGAAGTATATCTCAATTTTGACTAAAAATAAGCTTCCCTTGTGTTAGTAGGAAAGCCTATTAAATTCATGCAGTGAGTATAGGCCTACTTATGCCTATGTGTTTGGATGTTGCTGGATAGTGGCTGCTACAACAATTGAGGGAGAGAGTGCTGGAGGAGGAGGAGGAGGAGGAGAAGAAGGTCGAAGAGAGGGGAGAAAGAGCACAGGCTGGGCAGTCCAATACCAGGCAGGAGGAGGAGGAGGAGAGAGACAGGCAAGAAACGGATGAGGACATGATGGGAGCTAGACGTAAAACTATTCAGAGTATGGAGGAGGATGTCTGTGACCTAGGGGAGATATGTGATGGTCCAAATCAGGCTAGCCATTTATTTCATATTGCGCGCACAGTTCATTTTTTTTTTTTTTTTTATGTTGGGGGCCTGTGCCCCAGCAAAGCTCTAGGTCTAGAATCGCCCCTGGACAGATCATCACTTTTTTTCTCTGAAAGCCAGACATCAACGTTTACCAAAGCTAGCCACATGTGTCTTTTGTGGTTGGGATGCTGTGGTGTGTCTTCAAAGCCACTGCAAAAACAAAATGTTCCCTTACCCTTGCAGTACAACCAGACAGTGACAAACACTGGGCACTTCTCACCCCTGTTTTTAGCTATGTTTGTGTGTTTGTGTGAGTGTGTGTGTGGACAAGACTGGACTCACTGAAGTGGGGTCTCTCCTGTGTGTGTGCGCCGGTGCACCTCCAGGTGGTTCTTCCTCTTAAAGGACTTGCCACATGTCTCACAGATGAAGTCTCGGACACCTGACAGAGGTCACATAACAGTGGGAAAAGGGGCACTAGGGACTTACCAGGTTAAAGACTCCTGATAAAGAAGCACATTTGCGATAACAAATGCATTTGTGTTCTGGATTATAAACAGAGATAGACATCACTACCATAAATGTGTGTGAGTTACAGGCAGTCAAATGTAGTCAATAAATAAGATATACTTATATGTTATATATGTTTTTTTAAACATGTTGCTGGCATCAAATTCAAAATGAACATATATTTTCCATGAAACGGTCCACATTTTCATTTTCAACATTCGATATGTTGTCTATGTCCTTTTTGCTGCAAAAATATGGGTTTACGAGACTTGTCACATTCTCTTTTTATTTGCATTTTACACAACGTCCCAACTTTTTCTGATTTGCGGTTGTAAATACGATCGTAATAGGGGTCTGAAAAGTACTTCAGGTCAATCCATAAAAAAATGTGTGTGTGCTCTACCACTGCTGACTGTTATCAGCATTGTAAAATGGGTAACAGTAAAAGTAAACAGAGGTATTTCAGCATATTTCTCAAATAAACCAACTTACAGCAAAACCACATACCATATAGGCTGGTTTTGTTCAATAAATGTACAGTATGTGACATCTGAATGTGTTTGTAATGTGAAAGTTTGCGGGAGTGTGTACCTGAGTGGATAATCATGTGGCGATGCAGGTGGTTGGAGAGATAGAATTTCTTCCCACAGCCAGGATGGGGGCACACCTTTGTCCGCCCTTTCCTGTGGACTAGGTTAACATGGTTCTGCAAGATTCAAGCAGAATACTTTATACACTACATTTAGGATTTACTGCTTCTGCAAACTGAAAGGCACAGAATGATTGATCAAGGGGCTTTCTAAAGGTTTGAGAAAAGATTCTGTCTATTTTTCTGTGTTTCAAAGGCCTCATGCCTCTACTTTGTACAAATCTACAAGCACAAGTCCACAGCTTTTCCATAACTAGATGGTGTTTGGAACAGCTACACTGCAAACATAATCTATATGTGGAGCATTCTTAGGCCATAGCACACCTCACTATTTCATTGATGATTAATTCATTTCAATTACTTCCATCTAAAATGACGCTCCCACTAGTTCAGGAGTTGTGCAAACAAAAAGGTTTCCTTTACGTACGAAGTACACAACTTTGGCAAACACACCTACACCCTGTAGGCCCCGAGTTGTAGCTCACCTGAAAGCTACTAATGGCCACATACACCTGACTGCAGCCCTCGTAAGGACAGTGGAACATCTTTAGCATCCCATCAGCCTCTATGACAGGACCTCGCCGCCTCCTTTTGGACCTGCTACAGTAGCAATAAGAAAAATAAAGACCCAAGGATCACACATATCAGAACTGGCAAGGTAGTTTATGCAGTCATAATGATAGGAAATGACAATGCAAGCAGTAAACTCTAAAACAATTGGATATTTAAAAAAAAAAAAAAAGGTTAAAACCTAGGTGACCTGTAGATTGAACTAACCCTTTCCAGAGATCTGTGACAAAACGTCCTAAACACCTGACCTGACTACACACCTAGACTGAGTGGCGCCTTTCTGCCACCTCCAGCGGTCTCCTACCTTGTGAGGCTGCGCTGTAGATCCTTGGTGCTGGGTGTCCGGAGGCTGTGCACCTCCTCCGCAGGCTGGAGCTGCTGTCTCTCTGGTACAACTGTGGGGAGGACAGAGTCGTCCAGATGCACACATTCAAAAGGGCCGTCAGTGACATCTCTGTCAGCAGCGTGAAGGTCACTTATTACATCCACCATAAGGCGGCCTGCTCATTGAATGTAGTTTGTTTGAGTGAAAAGACTATCAGTCCCTCTGGTGGCCAAATAACAAAATGCCTTCTGAAACTTTAGACACTATTTTCATAAATACAAACCGACTTAGTGATGTTTTGGTATTGCTGTATATCTTTATATTACATTATATTCATTGTTACCCTAAATGTATGTGCCTTTAAAATACTATCTAACTCTAGATGTACTACACAGAAATGCATTAATCTATTCAAATAATTAATTCAGCACAATTAATTCAGATTCATCAACTTTAAATCAATTCAAATGTATCATATTAACTGTAGGCCAAAGCACACATGAACACAGCTGGTTAAACAGCGGTTTAAACTTTTAACATGGAAGGTTCCTCACCTGTGACGGCCTCCGCTGAGTCAGTAATGGGCCCCCTGAGGCCTGCCTCTGCCTGACACATCTGGTTGTAGGCCATGCCCTCTATAACGGTGCAGGTGACCTCCTCCCCGTCACTAGAGCCCATGTTGAGCTGGATGCCTTCCGATGTCAGCGCTTCATAACTGGGGCCAGTGATGATTATGAGCTAAAGGTAAGATGAAAAAGAGAGGGTCTTTAAGACTCCAAGGAGTGGACAGGGACATATCTAGGACTCCAAGGAGTGGACAGGGACATATCTAGGACTGCATTGCTTGTTCAGGTGTGTATCTACCTGTGATGCTTCCAGCGTGCCCCTCTGCTCAGGCAGTTCACAGCTGCTAACAACAGTCTGCAGTGTCTGTGGCTCGAACAGCTCTCCCGCCTGGCCCTGCATGGGAATGGTGCCCGCAGGGTTCGCCTGCAACAGGGTGGCCCCAGCATTGCCTGACCCATCTCCATCTTGCACCGCCGGCCTGTCCATCAGGGCCTGTGTCACAACAACACACTCATAGCTAGAGGGGACCGCCTCGGCCCCTAAGCCTACTGCGGCCATGCCCAGCTGCCCAACGCCGTCTTCGGACAGGCCCAGGTCCCGTCCCGCATCTACACAGGAGCCCTTGTGGTCAGGCTTGCCAAGTGCCTGGGCTGCTTGGCCCTCCATGACCACCTCCATCTCCCAGACAGACTGGCTCTCTGCTGGGCACTCAGTGCCCGATGTGCAATCATGCGCAACACTGGAGGACGCTGTAAGTTGGGTGAGGGCGGTGATCTGGTCCTCGTGGCTCACAGTCACGTGAGCGGCCTGGGAGACATCAGTGTTGGCCATGCTGGAGTCACTCAGCTCCTCTGTGAAACGAAACGAAGGGGGAGGGTGACACAGATAGATTAACCCTTAAAGGTGTAGGTTTTTGAACATTCTAAGTTCCGCAACAATTGAAGGTTCTAAAATTCTATGTTGAATTCAATGAACCCAGATATTCTTTAGAATGTTAATTTCCCAACATTCCCGTCACACCGGTCTGACGGTACTCCTTTAAGGGTTAATCATTAAATATCCCACTAAAACGTGACACTTAGATTGCACCAATACAACTGCTGACTTATAATATTAGACTGCTTGCACAAACAGAAAGGCATTGAAGATGGGCATGTAAAATCCATACCATTGCGACCACCATTCATCCATCTATCTATACCACCAACATTGTACTCGTTAAGGATAATCTATTCAATTTTCAAACATTCCTAAAGATCAGGTATCGAGAGATCATGTGTCACATATAGTTGATCTAATGTTGACCCTCATGTGAACACAAAATCACATCAGTTGCCAGTACCATAAGGGGAGAGACTTTATGTTACACCTTTACCTTTGCGTGCTTTCCGTCTTCCCCGAGTGTTGGCCCCCGATATCATCTCGACCCTGGTCTCCCTCTCAGCCTCTCCTTCGGTCTCGGCCTCTTCCTCCGCCTCAGACTCGCTGCCACCCTCAGCTGGCCAGGACAGGTGCTGCACAAACGAGTGTGCTGCATCACACTGCCACAGCACAGAGGTGGACAGGCCTAGGACTGGCTCAAGCGCTTTCAGCTGGGGCTCATGTGGACAGGTCTGTGAGTGCTCCTGGTACCAGCCAACTAATGCCTGCAAGCTGGTAACAGGGGTCTTCTTGCCTAGAAAGCAGGCCCAGGGTGTAACAATTATGAGCTCAAAAGATGTCTGAGATCCTCAGAATCAACACACTATCAAAGTGAGAGTAGAACAAATATTTGTTTGTCAGGTACAACCCTGAACATACACGTCAGATACACTAAAATTGAACTTCATGAGACTAGTGACTCACTCTTTCTCTGATTGCCACACAGTTCTGGAATGGTCTTCTTCCTGTTAACAGCAATAGTGTTACTACAATTTACAACACTAAGGTTTTGTGGAGAAGGCAACACGCAAACCGAGTTCCTATACGGGTAAACCATGCAATATTGTTCATGTGGAAAAGTGCAACGTATACACTGCAGTTAGACCTGGCGTTGCCAGCGGTGAATCTGCAGCAGCATGAAGAGCCAATCAGTGTTAAAGCAAAATATCACTCTGTTCACGTACCCGCCATATCGCTGCTGATATCTCTCTCCATATGCAGAATTCAACAGAATCAAATACTCTGCTAAACCAGCATCGCTCAAGGTAGTTTGCCGGCGCAGCTCACTCCAAACCTTGTGTGACTCTCCAAGGTATACTCGCCGCACGTCGTACTTTTTCCTTGACTCCAGTCGCCTCTGCGCTCGGTCGGAGTCGGTAAGCCTGGGCCGACCTCTACAACGCCGTAAAATAGCCTTGATCTGGTCCCCCGTTTCTTTCGGGTCCAAGGTGGCCTCTCCTGCATACCCAGTCGCCATCTTGGCCATCAGCTGTCTGTTGTTGTGGTGGTTTACTGATGATTTCAACGGAAGTTGACTGAAGACAGGAAATAGCAATGTTTGGGTAGCATTGGAGCCGTGGTTCTCTGCGCATTCTAGTGCAACTGTACTGCGCATCAGGAGCGCTCAGTAATTATTTTTCTTCGATTGGGATATGTATTGTTTTAGTATAAATTTCCGTATTTTATCGACCCGTTTGTGCACAGTAAACAATAACGTACAATAACGCACATTTTGCAATTACAGAGTTGTGTTATTTTCTAGTCAGTGTGGGCTGCACAAATATTCCCATTTAGGAGCCAGAGAGGGACACTGATTACTTCCTTGTTGCTTGCTTTTTAACAGACGTCTACACTGACCAATCAGATATCACAGTGCGTACTTAGGGCGTGTAGAGATACTGAACGCGGGAATCAAAAAGTTGCGGAAAGTTGCCTGACTGTTGTCATTCTGTGGAAATGTAAAAATATGTGATTGTACTGCCATGGTTAGCTTCGTGAGCATCTCAGTGTCTATTACCAGAGGAGCGACAAATTAGTTGTCATGGCTGCCATTTTGGAGGCAGTATTTAGAAGGCATGGTTGTTCTACTACAACCTCTTCAGGAGACGCGAGCGTGTTGTGTCACAGCTCTACCGAATGTAGTTCGGTGGTCGTCGTTGGAGAGCGAGGCGTCAGCAGTGCGTTGTTATTCCTGACAGCAGTGACAGCTGCCACAGAACTTGGCCATAGAGTTATGTTTTACACCCATACTGCCATTCAAAAGTTTCCAATCCCAGTTAAGGAGTCCGTGACTAGCTTGAAACCAGACAGTCTGAAGGTAATAACGGCAAATTGTCTCATCTCTTCCAATGTCTGTTGCAGTCTTGGTTAGCATTTATGCTATTGTTTCCACTCCACAAGTTACAAAGTAAATTGCAATAGGCTACTCAACAGTGATTGACCATATAGCTTTAAGGCTATTCACCCCTTGCAGACACGTGACTTAAGTCACGTGACGGCTCCATGCTGGACGGCAAAAAGATAGGAGACGGATGGCAAATTACATTATGTCATAACGATTATGATGAACTGAACACCATTACTATAACATCTTTGTAGTTCAATGTATTGCTGTTTGGGGTCTGATAGTCAAGGAAAGATGCCAGTGGTGTTAGATGAAATGGGTCATGATCGCAAATGTAAAGTTATTAAAACTGGTGGTAACAGCAAGTGGAGATAATGTCAGGTCTAAAGTTAGGCTACTGTAATTAACATTATGGTAAATTAACACCCATAAGTATTTCTAGACTAAAATATTGCAAAGCGATTTGGTTACTTTATTTGTCTTGCTTTTATCAGTTGTAACATAGTCAAAACGTTAAGAATGTCATAACAGAACATGAAATAATAACTTAGCTGCCACACTTAGAAGCTAGCTATTCTAGCTAACGTTTATCGTAGCTCATAGTGCTAGGGCTAATGTAACTCGTCAGTTTGTACGTTGCCCAGTGAATAAACTTACTTCTTAGGCCTACATGTCTTAAGTTAAAGAATTGAAAGAAATAGGAAATAAAAAAACTTGAACGGTATTATCTGTTTACATTCAGATCTTGCCAAAGACTTTGCCTAAGTGCTATCTGCCGTCCTGTTCAGTCTATGGTTGCTATAGCAACCGCTGCTGTGCTTCATACACTGAGGAGATAAGCATGCAATTGTGGTTGAAATACTCCCGAAACACAAAGAAAACAAACCAAAATATATCTATGCAAGAACATGGGATGTTGTTGTATTCCAAACAATACGCCAACAGTCGTGGAAGGGCATTACTACGGTTAAATCTTACTATAATCTCCTAGCTGTGCGATATGTCCCATTACAACCCATTGATTTGATTCGTGTTCTTGCCGTCCACTAGGCTATTTTGCTGTGGCGCGAACAAAACGTGACGTCACTTGCAAGGGGTCAATATAGGGAAGGTTATTTTTGTCCATGGTGTTGTGGTTGGAGGATAAGGGAATAGACTTATCTTTTTGTGCTCAGATAGATAGTGTGTGTAAACATGTTCCTTAAATTAGGACATAGTCGGTAAAATATGTTTATCCTGACTAATCTGAACAAAACAGGAGCTCAAAGATCGGCCCATAGCCGAGTACTTGAGATTTGAGATGACCTCCTTTTAAACTAGACCAAACAGCCAGCACAACAAGCCTTTTCCATCAGGTGTGCTCTTTCATAGGGTCAGACGTGTTCATATCATTGTTTAGTAGATGATTGATGCATTATTTTTCTTGATACTTCAGAAAATCCAGTTTGTGTACCCCAGATCCTTAGAGGATCTGCTACTGAACGTGGCCTCCTTACATGAGCAGGCCTCAGGGGCAGCTGCTGCCCCGTCTCTAGTGCTGGTGGACGGGCTGGACGCTTACCTGCGTGGGATGGGCGAAGGTGCCAGAGGACCTCAGAGAGAGGAGATGAGTGCCACAGCGCACCTGGCAGCTCTGCTGACCGACACGTCCTCCTTTTTCAACCCCATGCATGAGAAAGCGGAGGCGAGTAGAGGTACGGATAGGGGTGCTGCGCTTCCGTGCCGTGTCATCGTGTCCTTCCACTCTGACTGGGAAGCAGCGACTACTGATCCTGTGTTGTCGGTGCTAGATCGTTACATACCAACACGCTGCACCTTGGTTCAGGACTTGCGTTCCATGGCTGGTGGGGATGAGTTACTGCATGATTGGCAGGTGCATCTCTCTGGGGCAGGGGTTAGTCCTGGGGCTGCCAACAGACTGCAGTGGCATTTAGCTGTTCATGCCAATGGTGCTATGAAGTTTTCTCTAACCAGCAAACTGAGAGAGCCTAGAGACTCAGACCAGCAAAGGGAAGGGGTTCAAAATCAGTTGCATTCTACATAGTATTAAACTCCCCCTCTTTCCTGTTAAATGGAAGACTGAAGAGGTAGCGAAATATGTATGTATATATATATATATATGTATGTATATATATACACTGTATATTAGAGAGAGAGAGAGAGAGACTAAAGTTAAAGGAAAAAAGTGTTTGTTTAGGTGAAAACTTATTGTCATCAGCAATATTGTCGTCTGCTATTACACAAAGAAAAGAAGACACAATTAATTGGGATGAAGTTTATGTATTGTAAGTATAAAAATGGTTCAGTGTGTTTACATCTGACAGTCTTTGTCTGTATAGAATAATAAGTTATTTACACAAATATCATTCTTTGAAACAGTTTTAAAACAAATTAAAATGTTAGAATGTAAGAAAAGTACATATTTATAGAAAGTACAATAATTCCATGTGATAAAATTACCAAAAAAACTGACAAGAGAATTCACAAACATTCTGTTGATCATAGTCCTGTTTCGTTTTACTTGCAGTGTGTGGTACTATGATATTTGTTTATAAATTGATATTTATATTTACATGTTTTGTGTTATTCAATACAACAGTCACAAGAGACATGTCTTAGATCACAAGTCTACATGAAGGTGAACATGAAGGAGGTTAACTAACTGAAAGCTTTGGTCTGGCCCTCAAGAAAAAAGAGAAGGCAGAGCTACTTACAGAGTTATTCATATAGTGTATTTCTGGATATGAAACAAAATTACATACAAATATATTGAATGAAATATCACATGACACAACAAGGTAAAAAAATCTTGACAAAATAAACACAGTTTTTACTGCAAATTTGCAAAATTCAAACTGGCATCCTCTGGAGATACTTGCTAGCTATTGGCTACTGAGAGAATGCCTTGAAATATTTTTGAATGTCTCCAGGGTCAAGGCAAATAAATGTCTTTGAAAACAACATTACAGATATAGGTATTCTGTGCAATTTTTATGAAACTATAGTCTGGGCTGTTTTATGATGAATTACAATTACAAACAATTATAATCACACTGCTGCTTATTAAAAATAAGTCACTTATAAGTGATGCTGAAAAGCTTTACATTAATTAATAGCAAAAGCAGACATTTTTATTGTGTTCTCATAACAAATATATTAACAGTTTGTAAAAACAACCCATGAGAAATCGGGCCACAAAAATGGGATACCCAGTGACTTTATAGAGTGAATATACTCAACCTGTCTGCAAGCTGGAGATAAGTGTCAGAGAAAAGTCTGATATCAACTCTCTTCTCTTATTCCACATCCTACAGTAATGCTTATTTGTCTGATGTGTGTAATTGTATTATAAAGAACACTGACAATTTTAACAATGACAACAAAAAAGTACATGAAGTTATTAAAAAATGATGAAATAAAGAAAAAAAATTATGCCTAAAACAACATTAACAACATTTGACATTGACATTTACATGGTTATTAAATAATAATGACTAAATTCATGATCACAGTAATAGCTGCATGAGCAGCTCTCACACTATGCCAAAATGGCACATTCACATTATGGCAAAATTCATTATTTCAATAGCTGGGTTTCCATTAAACTTTTTAATGCACATTTTGACCATTCAAAGAAGTAGTTCTGATTGGAAGCACTCGAAATTTGCTTAAGATCTTTTCATGCGAATAGACATTTGATACACAAAAGTGAGTGGATAAACGCTCGATTTGTACAAGTAATAATGTGACTAAGTTTGGTGGATTGGATGCATACAGATGCACATTTTCTTTAACTGAATTGTGCACATAAGCAAATGAGCTGAATGGACACCCAGTTATTGATTCCTCTGCCTTCACCCAGTTTTTGATTCCTCTGCTTTTTTATCTATTGTCAAAGACTTCATCTGTTGTTTGTGTGTCCGCTTCAGCTTCAATACTAGAAGCTGAAGACAGGTGCATATGGCAGGTGCACATCAACAGAAAAAAAGCTCATAATGTCCTCTTCTTTTAGTGGAAATCCACTTCTGCCCTTCCCTGAAAGCTTATGTTTGGTGTTTCGAAGCTGCAGAGTCCATGAGGTCAGCCCTCAGGAGCCCATTGGCCCCCATAAGTGGCCAGTGTTTGTGGAGGGGCAGCTCGTTTTTATACTCGTTGGTGTAGATGACCCTGGGCTTGTGTTTCCGCTCTGCATCCGCGATCTGGCTGGAGCTCATGGGGCTGTAGTCCATGGACACTCCTGAGTCAGCCACGGCCATGTAGGTGTAGCTGGGGCCGTGTGGCGGCCAGGTCTGGTTGGGGTACTCCAAGCTGGACTGTGCAGACAGTCGGCCCGAGCCGGAGCTCTGCTGCATGGAGCCCAGGTCAGAGTGAGATGTGGACGACCTGGTTCCTGTCCCTGCGAATAGAGTCTGCAGAGGTATGGACTCCTCCAGGATGTCCTCCAGGCCACCCCCTTCCTTTCCTGGCGTCTCCTCTTCTTCCTCGGGCTTCTGCGAGTTGTTGAGGGAGACGTAGGCGTCCTGGGACTCCAGGAGAGAGGACTGGGAGAGGGGGGCCGGGTGTTGATGCAGGTTCCGAAGGTGCTCCAGCATCCAAGCCTCATGCTGCAGCTCAGCCCACCTGTGCGGAGAGTCTCTCTTCACCTCATGCTCGCCCACCTCCAGTCGCCTGGCTCCATCAGCCTCTGCGCCCTGAGTGTCCTTGGGAGGTGAAACGCGACTAGCCGGGGTCGGTCTGACGGTGACCTCCGAGAGCACCTCCAGCGGAGCCACAGGCTCCTCCATGTAGTAGTGGATTGGGATCCACCTCATACTGCCAGTGCTTTGGTTCATCCATTCCTGTACAGACAAGACAAGTATTACTCTATGTGTCCGTACATCAGGGCTCGAATTACGCGGGAGCCAGAGGGACCCGAGCTCCCATAGAGTGAGGACTGGCTCCCATGAAAGCAACAAAGTCAAAAATCTAAGGGGGTCTCTCATATCTGAAGGTGTCTGGCATTGTAATTTAATCTTAAACAACCGCTCATTATCCATTCCTGTGCGATCTCTTACCATTAAATTTAAAAAATATGCTACTACGGGACGTAGACCTACACTACGCTCTTGAACGCAGCATGACACTTCACCACCACACCACTAGACTATATGAGCAAACCGTATCGATTTGACAGCACTCGCAAATCTGAAGAAGTCACCCTGCTTTGATGTGAGTGTTTTGTCTATTTGCATAGGCGTTCATTGGGCTAGCCTACGTGGTTTGATACGTGCTGAAAAGTCCTGTTTGGTGTTGAACTTGCGCTTCACCTATTCTATGTTGATTGACAAAGCCATAAATGATGGCCCATAATGCAGCCTACAATGATTGTGTTGTCTAATGATCTAGCTATCCTCTGCCATTCAGAGCTCCGGAAAGTTCCCAGCTATTTTGAAACACCTGTTAGCAATCTCTGATGTCGGAATATTCAATGGCTACCCGACAATATCTCAGTGCAAACTCCAAAATTGTTCGTCTATTAATTTTCTACGGTTCAACACATTAGCCTACTAGAACATAGTTTGGCTGGCTTTATTCATTTCTGCCAGTTAGTGCTTTTTCCCCTGTGTATAGGTTACACTACATGCATTATTGTGTTTGACACTGAGGATAGCCTATCTGAGACGGGGGTCTGGTTTAAATGAGTTACGTTGTGAAATTGAGAATGGCACAGACTAAATCGTTTAGTCTATTTCTTTGTATTGTGAAATTGAAATGAGATATGGACTATTATAATCAATAATATGTTGAAATTAATTAAAAGTAATCAATTTCTATGAAAAATCTATGTCTGTTGTGTGCGTGTGGTAAAGCCTAGGCCTACCGTGCGCATATACTGCGCAAAAGCGCCACTTGCGCCTAGGCTATTTCATTGTATCGCCTTGTTAGGCTATACGCGGGGTGTGCCAACTTTTTATGAGATAGAGAGACCCCCTTAAAGACAAAAAGATAATTCGAGCCCTGCCTTACATGCACCCTGTTTATGTGTTTTCAAGTTGCATCACTACTGCACAGTGGAGTTGTATAGTATAGAATTGGCATATAAGGTCTGCAATACCTGGAAATCCCCTTTGTAGACAGTAAAGAGATCAGGGAATTTGCTTTCAGGGCTTGGAATGGTGGGCCACAAGACCTTTGAAAGGAACCTAAGGGCAAAGGCATATCAGTGGAAATCCTTAAATGCTGGTCTAACATTGAATATATTCATACTGTTTATTTATGCACATAATGAGTTGTAAAACTTGACTGACTTGCGATGGTTCAAGAAGATGGTCAAAGAGAGCAGAAGGAAGATGAAGGAGATTATGAGGCTCATTGATAATATTAGGGGGTCCGTCTCTGTCATAAAACAAAAACAGTTTACAGGTGTTAAAACATGTACGTCACAGAAGTCATGAAGATGTCACATGATTATTATGTAGCAATGACAGCTGTCTGTCTGTGGAACTTAAGTCCTGATCATAATACTGGTCTACTCCAGTATGTCTCAAGAACTAAACAGAGGACTGAAAGACAGAAGAGGGACTAAACAAACAAAAAAGTTGCAATCACCATTGGGTATCCTAATCGTCACTGGATCTGACCAGGCACTCCACCAGCCATTGAAGCCTGAGCTCTGAGGCCGAGCGCGGGCCCTCACCGAGTAATTGGCACCTGGCAGCAGGTTTTGGAGGAGCAGGTCTGTTTTGCTGCGCACCACGTCACGCTGTGAGAGGGTGGAAATTGATACCGTTAGGGTGCTTTCCTTTGCATGCTGTTATTTGTATAAGTATTGATAAGAAGACAACACTGGTTTCATGTTGTCTGTCTAACTTGGCAAGAAAGAATGATTGTTGGGATCTCTGCAAAACATGACAAGAAGTCATTGCCCACCCAATGATGTAATACATTTCTACACCCAATTATATATATAAAAAATGTCTTCAACAAACTCCACTAAGCTTTCCACAAAAAACGTGTGTATTTTTTAAAGACCATTGATCCTAGGAGCAAAGTGACTCACCTTTCCCATCTGGCTTCCTCTAACAGCATAGCTAATCTCGTACTGCAGGTCTCCATCAATGAAGACTGGTTGCACCCAGTTCACCTTCAGCTGGCCTGGCTTTGCTGTTGTTCTCAGTGTCAGGTTGCCTGGAGGATCTAGTAAGACTGAACCACACATAGTGGGGAAGGGAAGTCAAGTGCAGTACCAAAGTGCCCCAAACTTCACCAAAATCAGCCATAAAGTGGCATTACTAACCCCCAACACAGAATAACTAACAGGGCATTTAATTTAGCATTTGTTACAAAGACCTTGTGGAAGTTAGTTATTCAAATAGTTATTTGAAAATATGACCAGGGGACTTACTGATGTGATCATTGAAGACAGTGCGGTTGTGGATTAGTTGCTCACCACGCAGCACTTCTATGGAGAGTGGAACGTATAGTGTAGCTTGAAAATTATCACAAGAATAGAATGTCCTCCCGCCACCAATAGAGAAGACTGTAACAGGACAGACTGCAGCGCCACAGTATCTGTGGAAGACATGACCGCCATAGTCAAAATGCAGCTTGCTGGCAAACTGCCATATCGCCAAATTGGCTCATGCCAAAACTCTTACTCCATCAAGACATTCTCTATTCTCATTTATGCATTAACAGGGAATAGGGACAGTTGCATCCAAACTGCAATATAGGACATTCAAATAGGATGCTGTAAAGTCACTTACGGGTATGTATATCTGAATGTATACTGATCTGCGGTCCCATTGTCCTCATCCCTCTCTTCCCAAAAGCAAAAGATTTGAACTGTCCCATTCAGGAAACATTTAGGATCATTTTTCTCATACTGAAGCAACATGTTCACTGCAAAAAGAGATATTATGTCAAGTAACCCCATTGTAGTGCTATTTAAGTTTCATTAAAGCAGCACATTTTTACTTTGTCTTTAAAGCCTTCAAGAAAATATATGTGAGTGCATAGTGTAAGACACTGAAAGCTGATAACATTGTCTCTACATTAAGGAAATAACAAAAACAAGCAGGAGCTGCTGTTGGAAGTGAGTTCTACTGGTAAAAGGCCTACCTTTCACTTCAAGTTCCTTTGAGACCTCCGCAATTGAGTCTTTGGAGATGCAGAGGAGAAAACAAAACGCCAACACCCTTGCTAGGCTGACATTTGTCATTTTTTGATCATCTGTTTGAACGAAAATTGAATTGCATTTTTTTGGGGTGTATAATTTAGTGCCTTTATTCCCCTGGTTACGTCTGTCGTCTGTGGTTGTCCACAGCGTTACCATAAGATAGCCCCCCATGGACTGCGCAACACCGTCACACACGCCTGCATCGAAGGAGATAAGCAAGAGCTTACAAGCTGTTTACCTTTTTTTCTTACATTTCTTACATCGTAGGCGGGACCTTGAAAAGTTATGTCGTTTCACACTTGTGTGGGAGGAGCCACTGTGCTCAATAATTTCATTGATGTTTACAATCCTTCTTTGCCTTGACTGTTATGTAACATGGAGAAAATATATCTTAACAATAACATTCTAAACATGATTATACCAGTTTATGTCTAGGTATGGAAACACTAAAGGCACATTTCAACTAATTGAATAACTCAGAAACTGCAGGTGGATTAGCCTAACCAGTAGAATGTTGGATCATGCGCAATCCACGAGGGCACCTTCCACGAAGATTGGGAGCTGGTGAGCGCTGAGTAAACGGTCTTTTATCAGGCGAGCGCAACCCACTGTTTTTAAGCTCAACCTGCGTTATCAGCAGTGCACGTGGTCATGTCTCTGGGTGTCAGATAAGCCGAATGTTGCGACCCAAAGCAACCCGCCTTCTACAGCCCCAGGGGAAAAAACAATATTGTTTGGCATCATCCTGTCCGTTAATCTGCCACAAACTGACCAGCTAGAGCACTAATTTACTTAACTGGATACCAACATTGATCTTGACGAGGGGTGTTTTGGAAGTCTACAGACATTTGTCTCCATAAATAATTCAATACAACATACTCCAACAGTCAGTTAGCCTTCTGCTGGGTAACAGGAAAGCACATGAGGGGGACAATGGGTTGGAGAATGGAGTGTGGTTTTCGAGGTGGTTACAAACAAGGATGTGGTATGTCCAGCTATAAATTAGGCAACATGCCATCAAATAAAAACGTCATGTATGTGTGTGTTTGTAATAACATGATAATTTACAGAGACAAACAAAACAATTCCCTTTTACAATACTTATTATTTTTATTTATGTAAACAAATGTGTCAATACATTTCAATTGGCAAAGATTTTTCTACACTTTTTTAAAAAGACATTCCCAAATCTCATCCCATCTCACAAAATACAAGGAAATAAACAGTACTTTTCTGCCACTTTTGCAAACCACTGTATGAGACTGAATGTGACATACGCAAATGCATTACAACAAAAGTAAAAACGTTTAACAAATCTCAAATTTGTGTCAGAATCTGACCGCAACAAGTAGACTAATTTGAATCAACATTGTTACATTTACATTTGTCTAAACAGTTGCTGTGTGGGGTAAATATAACACGTAAATATGTAGGCATGTGCCTTTAGCTTCCACCCCCTAGAAGGCATTAATGCTATGTGAAAGAGATCCAGTGTGTATCTTTAAACTTCAGTGTATTACTAAAACGAACAAGCATTTGAGCTAAACACACAAGAGTGCAATAGTGTCCCACCAACAACACACAGAAACATGTTCCACATGCCTCGCACAATCTGTGAGTTAAAAACCGTCATAAAGCAATGGATCTTTGGCACCACACACATAGGACAAGGAAACACATTTGCTGCTCTTCCTGGAACAAGAAAAAGTTACCAAGTAAATATGTAGTGTTAATTCAGTGTGTACTGATTAGTGTCCGTGGAACAGCAAAAGAAAGTTGTCTGTGTTCTATTATTTTTTTGTGTTATGTCATAATTCTTGTGTTATGTATTTTCTGATTGCCTCGAAATTCAAGAGGGTCATAGCCAATACAGGGCTACTTAAACAGGGTAACTGATTGGTGAGTACACCTCCCTTCTGAAGAGTGTGAGGTACAGTCATCACTATCACTGGGTCTACGGACTGTGTGAACCCTGGTGTTAAGAGAGAAGCTTAAGGACACATACAATTTACACATGAAATTCAGACACACTTGCATGTGTCTTCAGCTTTTAGAACTCCATCTAACAAAATCAAGATATGGTTTAAAAAAAAGAGATGAATATAAAGAAGTCATCTTAAGCCTAATTAACACCAAAGATTCGTGACGAGATGAGCTGCAACATTCTATAAACCAGCAACTTGCTGCAATGTTCTATAACCTTGCAACTGCGACTAGACACGGTGAATGCTTTGCGACGGCTTTCAACAGCTGGCAACGACGTGCAACGTTTAATTCTCACCTCTGCAACGGTTTCGTTTCGTCGCGAATCTTTGGTGTAAATTGGGCTTAAGGTAGTATGCAGTCATACATATTCCACTACTAAGATTATACACACAACAACAAGGTGACATTCCACATCCACTGAGATGAAACCACTAAAAAGAATTGTGCATCTTCATTATGATTGAATTGCAGTCCATCGATGTACAGTTAGCCATCTCACAGATATCCTGCACAGCAATAGATATTTCTGTGCCAATTGCAATCTTGTTAAAGAATGCAAACAACGGTGAGGTTATTTTCTATCTTCCTTTTGTAACCATGTGGGGTGCGTATTTCAGATATGACACAAGGTAAGGGACAGAGTTGGGAGAGGCCAAAACGAACGCTACGGAGCGAGAGAAACTGAGGCGGTGCAGAGCAGATAGGGACACGCAGACACAATGCAGCACATGGCTGAGATAAAAGCATACCACAATGACTCCTCCAAAACTGAAGTGACTGACTTGGGACTAGAGTGCCTATAGATATTTCTGTGCCAATTGCAATCTTGTTAAAGAATGCAAACAACGGTGAGGTTATTTTCTATCTTCCTTTTGTAACCATGTGGGGTGCGTATTTCAGATATGACACAAGGTAAGGGACAGAGTTGGGAGAGGCCAAAACGAACGCTACGGAGCGAGAGAAACTGAGGCGGTGCAGAGCAGATAGGGACACGCAGACACAATGCAGCACATGGCTGAGATAAAAGCATACCACAATGACTCCTCCAAAACTGAAGTGACTGACTTGGGACTAGAGTGCCTATTCGAGGGGCATAACATGTTCTATGGCGCTGGATGTTTCTCTCCATTGTACTGAAATACTTGACATTGGCACTTGGAAACAAGAACTTTGTTTAAACTCATTTTTGAGTTTTGAGTAAACTCAATTTGCTTTGCCACTGATTTCCCAGCCCAATGGCACCCTTCTGTCAATGAACAAGCATTTCATTAAGACAGAGACTATATTTCACTCTCTACCTCTCCCTTTCTCCTATGATATCGATGTGTCTAGTAGATTGCTGTGGCAAGTGTAATGTGTAAATACACCTTTAATGCGAACATTCATTAAAACTGACAATGTGAGCAACGCATGGGTCACAGAAGTAGTAGTGTCCCAACTGTTTGTATATGGGCTTGAATATCAGGCAGATATATCATCTAAATTTTGGTGGACAAATGGCACGCTGTAGGAGTACTGGAGTACCGGCCAATCCCTGCAGGGGGTGCTGAAGACGGCTTGGGCACGGGGTAAAGCATTGTGGTGGTGAACTTTGTAAGTGTGTGTAAGCTATCACTATGCTTCTGTTTCAGTGTTTTTTGACGGAGAGGTAAAAGGCCAGTAACAAAAGACACAGGGGTGATTATGTGAGTGTGTGCTTTTCCTTCATTTTTACCCAACCAAGAGTACTTATGTTGGGTGTGGGTAAAGTTATGTTTGCATTTATGAGGGAATGAGTATCTTTTTAAGGAGATCTCCCACCATGATTATAGTGATTTTGAGTATATCAACAGATTGTGTTTGTACTGTACACAAATAAGCAGCCTGTCACTCAGAAACGATGGGGATTGGGGTAAAGAGTGGGGTCTGTGTATGGATGTGGAGTGGGTCTGACACACAGATCAGCAGGCACAGGTGCCCTGGCTCTCGGAGGGGGTCTCATGCAGGCTGGTGTCGTGGTGGTTGTTGGGTTGCGCCCTCTCGCCCTCGATGCTCTCGTTCATCTTTTCGCAGATCACATCCACCAGGCGCTCAAACACCTGCTTCACGTTGATGTTGTCCTTGGCACTGGCCTCGAAGAACTGGAATCCTGGAGAAAGGAGGAGAGGTGACGATGGCCGACAGACAGACAGAGAAAGAAACACAGACCGACCGAGATGCAAATGAGAAATGCAAGGAGGAAGACTTAACATTGGTGGTAGTTCTGGCAGAGCTCAGTGCATTAATGTTACTTAATACCACTGTTGCCACACTTGTGTTATGTTAATTACACTTTGAGGTGTAGCAGCCACTCCACTTAACGTTTGAGGTGGTAATGTAGACATACATGTACGTTTTGCTACCCAACAGGTGTGTCATTATCCCTTACTCAACTAACAATGACTATGGCGTAATTGCGAGACCAATGTTTACCTAGCTCATCAGCCAGTCGCTGGCTGTCTTCTGTGGGGATTAGGCGGTCATCCTCCAGGTCACATTTATTCCCCACCAGGATCACTTGGGCGTTGTCCCACGAGTACGTCTTAATCTGGGTAGCCCTGTGGGAGAGAGCCCTCGCCGTCAAACACACCTACACCTCCGACTAGTGTCTTACAGAGACTGTGGCAAGGATACAATGACTGGTCTATTGAGTAGAACCTTAAATACCGGTAGTTGGGTTATGATCATTAAATTGGGCTTTTCCTGTTTTTCCAAAAAAATGATCAAAAATCAACTTGCTTGTGTGATGGAGATGGAGATGACCTGGATGGAGATGGAGATGACACACACCCCCCCCCCCCCCACTCACCAGTCCTGCACGGCGCTGAAGGACTCCTGGTTGGTGATGTCATACATGAGCAGGAAGCCCATGGCTCCTCTGTAGTAGGCCGTGGTGATGGTGCGATACCGCTCTTGTCCTGCTGTGTCCTGTTAAGATGGACGCATACACAGAGCCACATTAAGCATAATGTTACGCGCCATTAGGCAATGACAAGTAACAGGGAAAATGTGGTCACAGCAGCAGACATTTAATAAAACCACATTGGAGCAGTATGTTCCATACTGAATTTAACACAATTCTAAGTATGCCCTATTACTGATAAAAGAAAAAAAAAAATCAAGCAGGTGATCGGAGTGTCGTCAAGGCAACCCTCCTTTGCTAACAAATGTCTCCTGGTTACCTGGTCTAGGCCCATCATTTGCATTGAGGGCCTTGACATCAGTGAATGAGCAGGGGAGAGGAGGGTTACCCAGGTAACAGCTGGGCCACTAGAACCAATGAATGTCCCATTAGTGCTTTGAGAGACTGCGGATGTCAGGAGCTGGCCGCTACACAGAGGCAGCTCCTTCAGAGATGAATATGAAAACCAAGTGGCTCTGACATTTGTGTGAGTGTGTGTGTGTGTGTGTGAGTGAATGTATTTACACAATAGCATGTGCCTCATGAGTAACTGTGTGTGCTTTATACTGTATGATTAGGCACAGGTGACACATCAGAATTTATAATGAAAGCCGATTCAATATTCCTGTTCAGAGGCTGAGAGCAATTCATATTGAATACACCGGAGGACCAAAAGGAATGCACTTTTCAGCCAAAAGGAAGAAGCCTAATTACCATCTGCCTGATCCTGATAATCATCAGCTACATGCGCTGTATGTCCACCAACATTACCCTGGTGCAGAGCAGGAAATGACTGGGTGTTGTCATAACAAAGAGGAGAATGAGTGGAGTGTCATAGTAAATGTGTGTCAGTGTAAGTGGTGGTTTCTCTTACAATATACTGTGACATACAGTACCATGCCAAAATTGGTACTGTATGTCAGTGTAAAATACTGTACACTATTGATTATATTATTGACAACAATGGTAAATGGATTAGTATTAAAAGTAAAAATGTAGTAGTAAAAATGTTTAACTGTTTGGATGAATCCATCAACCCCATTGTGAAGGCTCACCACCAATACATGGCTGGGAGGCATACAAACCCCTCGCACACACACACCAGGTGTCGGGGACGAGGTGTGTCACTACTCTACAGATGACACTTTCATACACTGTTTGCTTTACACACACACACACTCATTTGTTATTGATTTACTCTGAGGGTCAACTACATTTACAATTTTTGGACACAGAGCACTAAATAGAAATATTCACATGTATAATAGGTATATGTGAAAGTTAGAGGTTGGAAGCAGGCTAAATCATCTGAGTGATATCGCTTAGTCCTGAGTCCTCATCCCAACCACATGCATGCACACACGCACACAGACACACACACAAAGTTAATTATTAACTGACATTAGCTAGCTCAGTTAGTCCTGACTCCTGGTTTGACCTAAGGGTTCCATGCCCCAGGGGGTATCTGGGCCAAATGAGATGATTTATTTTTGCCACTGCACTGTTGCTATACTCCTCTTCGTTTCCCATGACAACATCTAATATTTGGAGAGGATTAATATCTTAATCATATTTTGCTCTTTTTGATTCATGATCTTGATAAAGCACTGCTGGGTGTGACAACAGACTATTCTACCTACTGAATCATAGAAGCTACTGACACCTATGCTTATATCCTTTACTTATCCATGACTTTTTAAACATCAAATGGACAAGTTGGCACCTACATTAGCTTCGGTAAAACGTTTAAGTAGACTGGCAGAATTTATGTTCTCCAGACCTCCTGGCTCAGGAATTATTTTGCACATTGCTGACACAAGGGCAAGATCCTAAAACAATTGAGGCCCATTACCAGGAAATGGAAAGTGAAGTGTCAAACTGACACATCAGATGCACAGTAGATCAAATACACTTCACAGCTCTGCAGCAGCCGAGAGGCTGCGAGGACAACAACTTCCTCTTTTTTGCCTGTGAACTGTACCGCACCGTGACATGTGGCTTGTGTACCTAATTATTCAGAATGATGGTGTAGTGCCCAGTGAAATTGTGTGTATTGTGAAATTGGACAGCTGCCTGTCTACGCCTCCCTCACATCAGGAACAAGGAACACTGCGATGGCTATGGCATGAGAAGAGTGTGGGAATGGGGCTGGAGCCAAATACAACATAGAGAGAGTTGACAAGTTGTAAAAACTGAGATAGATGTGATCCTGAAAGTTGTTCCTCATTAATATATAGGCGAGAAGAACCACAAAGACAGCTATAATATCTCCAAGCAGTACTCCTTACTGACTACACAGACTACATTTTCTGTCCTGTGTATGAATTAAATTAGATAAATGAAGATTCAACCTACATCCTGTTCAGTTAGGACAGCATCCACAGATTTTTACTAATTACTTCACACTTCATATTTTAAACTGCTGCTGAGTAGTTTGACTGAGGTGACTTTTCCTACTAATTTCACCCTGCTCAAAAGACCTGCAGGCTTCCTCATTCCACCCCAGGAAGATTTGCTTCTAGGTTGCTAGATCTAGTAGCTGTTGGGAAACTCAATCTTGCCTCAGAGGTCAACGTACACTACTGCTTTGTGTAGTTTTGTTGTGTAGTGTGTGTGTGGTAGGTTAGGGGTCCATCTGCAAACACACAGTCTGTGGAAGTCTACGCGTACTCTAACTCACCCAGATCTGCAGCTTGATCCTCTTGTTGTTGCGGAACACGGTCTTGACCTTGAAGTCGATGCCCACTGTGCTGACGAAGGCCGAGGTGAAGGAGTCGTCGGCGTAGCGGAACAGGAAGCTGGTCTTGCCCACGCTGCTGTTGCCGATGATCAGCAGCTTGAACATGTAGTCGAAGTTCTGGTCGGCCGCATCCTTCTGCGATGGCTGCTGCACGCGGGAGTCATTCACTGACGCCATCTAATGGAGAGGGACAGTTAAGTGCTATGAGCTTTTGTCCAGGCAGTCTGGAGGCAACACTGGCTGGACATACACCAATACAAATGTGACTATTTCCACTGAGTGGAGCAAAATGAAAAACACACCATAATCAAATGCCAATGCCCTTAGGACCTTTAAATGCTTCCTCTGGACTGGAAATGGGTACCTGACAAAAATACACTATCAAAACCTTGACCAACTAAGGATATTGACTCTATAATAATATATTGACTCGAGTTTCACCTATAATGATAATGTGAAAGTTATTCACTTATAAAGTTCAAATGAAATGCAGATGTAGCATGTAGATGAAGGATTATGTAATGCTTGTATGTAAAAGATATGCGATAGCAAAAAGTGTATACACTTGTCAAACAAGCTCTGCTTCACCCGATTTCATCCCTACAATGTTTGAAATTATAACTATGCAGGAAATAAAGACCATTTCCTGGTCACAGTATAAAGAGAAAGGAATTTACATCCAAAAAATAAGAAATACAGTAATATTCTAACAACTAATCACATCTGGGGTGGGTTTCCCTTGTATGTACTAGTGAGGATTCATTTCATTAAAAAAAAAAAAACTGTTTGGATAGAAAAGGATTGAATTACTAATCAATGAATGTTTGATAGCAACAATGACTGGCCTTTAAAGTTCACACTGTCAGGCTCTTGCCTCATCATCTGCCGTGTGGTGTCACATTACACTCTGAATAGAGTAGACCCTCCAGCATCACCCACGTCCCAGAGGTGAGATGCTGACAGGCACAGCGCCCAGGAGAAAAGAACGGACTGAGAGAAAAAAATGATCAGGAGAAAGGGAGGGGAAAAGTGAGACCCGATGGGGGAATAAAAGGGAAGATATACAGGGAGAGTGAGACAGCGATGGGGAGTGGCACAGAGCAAATTAGACAGACAGACAGAAAGAGAGGGAGAGAGAAAGAGACTGCCCTACTGATGGCAGCTGATCAATCACAGGCACACGGCAGCACTTCCCTTTAAAAGGGAAGAGATGCGTCACCATGGATACCGGCCTGGAACAAAGACCCCAAACCCATTAGAGCGTTGTGCCTGTATGCCAAACAGGGCTCACCTCCAGAGCAGCAGCTATTACGCACAACACAAGGAGGCAATTGCTATTGTCCAGGAGAGAAGCCCTTGTTTAACTACTTTCTCTTCAGATGTATGTGTGTTTGACTGGGTATGTCCATGCTATATCTAAAACAAAACAAGAGAAAATCAACACCCAGCTTGTTAAAAGAGTTATATACGAGATTAAAGAGTTAGCAGTACATCAGCAGTATTTTGAGTTCTGGAAGGCTGAGGCTCCTTCGTTCCATGAGCCTTTGGAGTAAGAGAGGCCCTGTAAATCAGCTTTCATCCAGTGACAAGCCACTGATGGCAAACAGGACTGGATCAAATCAGTAGCAGAACCACAAGGCCAGGCCCTTAGGCACCGAGGTGAATACGGCATCAAAGATTTGCCCAAATGGCTTCTGTTTTAACTGCGGTTGGAACATTATGTTGTTCTCTTCTGTCTCACCAGAAAAACTTAAGCCTTCTGCAAAGCCCAGTCACATGTCTGACGTGTGCAGGCTGCAGCTTACAGAATGCTCTGGGGTGTATCAATGTGAGTTAAAACACATAGCCTACTGAACTTTTAAAAAAAATCAGTGAAATTACTTTAATACCTTGCCTTTTCTGTAGGTGTTTGGTGGAACAACCTGGCCATTACATGTTACTCCTCCACTAGACCAAACAGATGGCATATGTCTTGTG
Source organism: Alosa sapidissima (assembly GCF_018492685.1). Classification (NCBI taxonomy): domain Eukaryota; kingdom Metazoa; phylum Chordata; class Actinopteri; order Clupeiformes; family Clupeidae; genus Alosa; species Alosa sapidissima. The sequence continues at coordinate 21,222,136 of NC_055959.1, forward strand.
AAAATTAAAATCATAAAAAGAACCATAAAACCCTGTTTTAATTAGGTGCTCCCTATTTGCAGCTGAGAGAAGCTCTGCCCACCAGCTGCCCTGTATGCCATTCTCAGCAGCCCAAACAAGCAGGCCAAGAAGAACAGGAGTCTATAGATACCAAACCTGTCCACAGAGTAGAAATGTACTCTAAGAGCTTACATTGCTTTGGCACCAGGCTCTCATTCAGACACTAACTAAATTGAGGGAGCGAAATGTTATAATTCTTGGTTGCTGGAAAATCGTTATTAGCTCAAGGGAAAGCTGACTCACATGCACACTGCTTGTTACCTAAAGTCACCGCTAGAATACCATTACTATTGATCAGATTTGTTGTGGCACTGTTCTGTTCTTTGTTTTGGAAAGAGGGTTGATGACACGAAGCTAATGTAGAAAATAAGGAATGCTGGTGGGCTAGCCTACGTTTTTTTTTTTATAAACTGTAAACCCTGTTAGTTACAAACACAATGCTATGGAAAACAAGATATTAGGCCCATTGGCCAAGTAGCAAATATCTTTAATCTAGTCAGTCACTGACCACTAAAGAGGACCGAAGTATAGGCCTACCACAAAAGTCGAATTAACTGATAGGACATGGAACATTCAAGGAAGTTGCCAACGGCACTGTCAGGATTTTCCAACTTAATTTCCACAGCATAGCTCTAAGTGGCAACTGCCGATCATCCATCAATTTCACCTGACACACGCACCTCGATTTGAAAAGCGTTTGTAAGCTTCAGGCGCACGCACCATATGGACAACATTTTCCTAGTCTTTTCAGGAAGACCATAGAATTCTCAAAAATATAAACACGCCCAGTGACCAACAATGCACAAAGATTTCGATTGAACACAAATACAAACTAGACTAAAAGTGCAGGAAAATACGGAAATAAGCCACCAACCTTAAATGCAACAGTTCTTTTATCGTGTCCGGTCCCTTCTTCGACGACCAGTCTATTTCCGACAGAAGAAAAAAAAACTTTTTACTATTGTTGTAGGCTATCCTACGATTTGCTTTAGCAGCGCCGTCCAACAACGGACTTGAACACTGCTCCCGGATCTTGTCTGTGTACTAAGGAGTAGCCAGTTTGAGAGAAAACAGAGCAGTTCCCTTGTTGCCCGGGACTCAGTTTGTGAATGCTTTGCTGGCCCTCTCTTGGAAGGTGTTTCAATGACGCGGTTGCGCGCGGCTAGGAATACATATACGCACGCACGCAGAATAAACCTGTTCCTCGTTCTTTTTTGTCTTGTAGGATACCAGTCCGAATAATATCTGTTTTTTTTTCTACTTAAAAGGTGTGTCCCAACACTTATTTTTAATGCCCTTTTAATATGAAATACAGTATTTCCGCCTATGAAGCATGTACATTTAGCTGTCGGCTAAAGTCTGTTAACATTTCTTTGTCACAAAACCATGGACACTTCCGCAGAACAATCTATCTTGACTTTGTTCATTGTATTCTAGCAACAGGATTTTTTTTCTTTTTTAAGGAAGCAGTGTGTTGTGACTTATTTGTAAAGAATGCAGGTCCAGCTCCTTAAAGTGTCCCTCCCTCTTTTAAAAGGAAGAAACTTCTGGAATTTATATACCATAAGTGACAATGGGTGACAAAAAACAAAACTAGGGTAGGTGGTAAACCCGTTATAGAACTGCACTGAAAAGAGCCACACAATGTCTTGAATACTTGATTGACCCATATAATCCTGTATGAACTTGGCACAACTCTCACCACTAACCATCAGCAGGGCTACCTCCCCGGTCTTTTGCAGTGACTGATGGATGTGCACTGGGGGGCTGGGGGTATTCAAGTGTGTCTTAATAGTATAACACCTCACAGATCTGTCCTAATTCTTTGGAGTTCTTCAGAAACAGGAGTTTCCTCTACTGCTCTCTTCAACCCTGCTCTTTCATCCTCCAACTGGGTTTCCAGCCAGTTCTTTATTGGCCTGCCTGCTGTGGCTTAATGAAGAGAAGAAAACTGCTGTTGGACCATCCAACTCTGCTCTCAGAAAAGCCTTCAGCATGCCAAATACTCCATTTGTGTACCACTTATTCCATTGAAAGGCTCCCGCATCAACTAAAAGTTACTGCATAAATACCACCAACTGCCAGGAACCCTTCACCCTGCCTGTTGTCCAGCCAAATGGGTTCAAACAGTGATTTTGTTTTTGATGAGAACAAGTGGTCTCATCAAAATGGTCATTGGCCAGAGCATGCTTTTCAGCTTTGAGAAATGGTAACAGCAATAGGAATAAGTCAAAAAACGTGTTTGAGTCATGAGCAGGATGCATTGCACATATTTTGTTGGATCTCAAATATGTACTTGCACATTAATAGTTTCCAATCAGAAATATTGTTTTGTACAGTATGAAGGATGCAACATATTGTTGTTAAAGCTATACTGCGTTCTTTTGTAGAACTCAACTCAGCCTTTTTAGTATCACAGTATAGTCTACACATATAGCAACAGTGTGAGCAAGGGGCTGAAGAGCTGTTGGTTAGTGGAGACCCAATGAAAGAAAGTAGTTGGCTTCCTCCAAGACTGATTGTTTGTTGAGCTTTAAAACCCTTTCTTTATGTCCTTATGACAACTAGATGTACCGCAAAGCGGTACAAAATATGACCGCCACTCAGCCCTGCACATTCTCTCCACAAAAATGAATAACGCTTGTCAAAAAGCACACATGAACACACACACATGGACACACACGCACGCATGCACTCACACACACACATAAAGACACATGCACACACACACACAAACACTATACACATGCACTCACACACTATACAAATACACACGCACACACACACACACACACAGAAGAAGCACACATATGCACAAAAACAAACACACACTATGCACACTCATTTACATAAAAGTTGCAAGAGTAGGGGATGGAGTAGGAGTTGGAGACCAATTGATAAGCCTGATTTATTTTTGCGGAGAGAATGTGCAGGACTGAGGGGCGGTCATATTTTGTACCACTCTGCGGTACATTTAGTTGTTTACAATGTTTCAAAATGTGTCTTAAAGGGAAAATCAAACACATAATATGCACCAGTCCAGCAACTACTAAAGCAACATGAGAAGTATACATCAAGTGCAAATCTTATATTTGGGTTATTAGATTTTGGACGTGGGGTGGTGAGGCCCCTGGGGACCAAAATTTAGTGGGGCTACATGCCCACCAAGTTTCATGTGCCCCGGTGTTTCGGTGTCCCGGGAATCGTTGACCAAAAATTCAGGAAGTTGATGACGGCAGTCAATATAACTGCACATATTTGGGGATAAAAAAACTCAGAGAAATATAAAAACTACTTTTCAAACAGTCATTGATAACAGTGCCAAACAGTGGATAGTGCCAAAGCCCCACATATATTATGTGTTGGCCCTTTCATAGACTGCCCCCTGGTGCGCTAAGTAACAATGCATCACTGTATTGCCAGCATTTCATAAAACTATGGTATATCCACACAGCCAACGCAGAGCATACATATTTGTTAATATTTTATTGCAAAAAAAACCTTAACAACTCATCTTGACACTGACTTGTGTTACTCATGAGGAATCCATAATAGGATGTATTAGTCAAAGATTAGTTTCAGGATCAATCTCAAGTAGCCTATAACATGTATACATGCTTATGATGTACAAAACTTCAAAATATAGGAAATAGAAAAATATTATGAGAAACTTAATGGCTTTATCATGAAGATAAAAGATACATGCTCACTTCACTGGGTTTCTTTTTTTTTACAGCAGTACATTTTTGCAGCTTCAAATACACCAGCTATGACTGTGTTCATTCACAGCCAATTGATTACCACTCAGAAGTTCACATCTCAAGGATTGTTTGAACGGGGGTAGAAGGAGATCTGTAGCCACGTTAACATGAAAAGTTTTTTTTGTCATTCTGATTAAACTATTCCGATTGAAAAACACGAGGGTTCATATCAAAGATTCTAGAACAGAGCTCTGTTCTAGAATCTTTGGTTCATATGGTCTGGAGGTGCAGCGCCAAATACACCAAGTTGGTAGTAGTACAGACGAAGCCGACCAAATTGCAGAGGTTTGAGAGGCCATGGAAGCGAAAGAAAGTCTTTCTGAGGGCTTGGTACTTGGGATCCTGCTCACGTAGCTTGGTGTAGCCTTCCTTATTGGCGCTCAGGCCAATATCGTTCCCTAGGCCGTGTTCCTGCTCGATGGCCTGCATCTCAAACATGGCCACTGTAGCATCTGGGCCGAACCAGTGTGCGTTCATACCAGCCATGATCAAAGCCACAAAATAAAATGCCATCTGTGGAAGAGGAGGTGTGTGTACAGGTATTTATGGAGTTATGTCATGCAGAGGGTCAGATTCTGAATTATTTATTCAAAGATCCTTCTTAAAGAGCAGCATGCAGTATATTAATTTGCCACCATGCTTACCTGTACCCCTTCATGCCAGTCCAGTAGTTCTCTGGGGTGGTACACTGCATATACTGCTAGGTTTACAAAGCTGCCTCCCAGAAGACAGAAGAAATAGACAGGGAATAACTTACTCTGCACTAGGCCAAAGGTGTGTCGTGTTACCTGAGACACCAATACAAAGCCTGAGGATCAGAGAGAGAGAGATGCCACTGTGTTATTAGGAAAACATTACTCACAGAGTAAGTAAATGATTTCAAACATCAGGCAATCCTTACCCCCTATGAAAGATACCCACACCTGCATCCCCCAAGTGAAAGAGATCACCAAGAGGTGAAGCACTTTAATAAGGTCTGTGGGATCCCCTTCAGTAGCCATGGCAAACTGGCTGTAAGGAAATTACAATTATTTCAGTGGAACTTATGTCACTGCAACAAGAAGCTGCAAGCTTAGCCTAGGCACTGGCCCATGCCTACTCTCACAGCTATCGTTATTCAGATGCCACTGTGCAACCTTGATAAGATATTAGGCCTATCTACTCAAATTAGGCCGCCAGTGTCCGCAAACAAATTTCTTCGATTTCAAAGAGACCACTCAATTTTATTGTAATAGGCTACAAGCTCTTCATTATAGTGACAAACGAAAACAATTATTAGGCTACATAAAATAGTTCATCAATATGTAATCAACAACGACCTGTTACACAAGTTACGTTCAAAACTCCTGGTGTGCCTTTATCGTTGATCACAATGATACATTTTGTAGGCTAAAGCCGGTTTTTTGTCTGATTAGCCTACCTTACGTGAATCAAATGAACTGAGCTTGAACTTGGACCTTGGGCAGGCGTCGTCTCGGGTCCGCTTTGGATACTAGAAGCGAATTCGTAATAAGAAAATGTGTTCCTTGTTAAACCACGCCCTCCAAGAGCCAACCGCAAATCACAATTTCCCTTTAGAAACATTCAAGCCAATCATCTTTGAGAACACACAGGTTCCCTTAGAACCTCCCCGTCATTATGACACAACACTTGACTATAGAAATGTATGTTGCATGGCAGTTACAATGTAACACCGGCCCCTTTTCATTGTGTTAACGCTTGGTTGAGATAGTCATGGATGAAGAAAGCGGAATGGTAGGCTACAAGTAACATAATGGCTTGGCTCATTATCTAGTTATTTAAAATATCAGGGAAATGAAATGCTTCTCGTTAATTAATCTATTACTCTTTTAGAGTACATCCAAGTCTCTGCAGCCAGCAGCTGAGGGAATGCATAGAACAACAGGTAGATCTATGCCTCTGATTTGTTTAACAGTCATACTTTTTAAGGAACATTTTCACATAGTACATTTAAATTGTGCAGGGGCTCTGGTACGACCGTCTGTCCTTGATGAGATGCAAGCTTTGAGGGCACAAATTAGCACTCAAGCCTGGGTAATCTTTCTCTTGGACTCATTGCTCTGAGGTGGTCAATAAGACGTTAAAGTAAAAGAGATAAGACTTTTACATTTAATTTAAAATATCTATAATTAGGCCTATATTGTGTTTTACTTGAGAATTCACTGTGTTATTTTACATGTGTGTTCTCTCCATTATTTTCTCTTTCTTTAGAGTATCGATTCACTGAGCAAAACACTGAGTGCTCTACAGACTGAAAGCAACCAAAATACAGCTGCAATCGCACAAATTCAAGGTTTTTCTCTCTCCCTTATCCCACCCCCCCACACACACATAACCACCTCCACACACACACACACACACACACACACACACACACACACACACACACACACACACACACACACTAACTGTCTTTTTACAACGTTGGTTGGTGTTTCCTCAGCTGAGTTGTTCAACCTCGCCAAACACCTTTCTGGTCAACGGCTGGAGGAGCGCTTCGAGGCCCTTCACTGTGAGGTGTCCTCCGAGCTCCACTACCTGCGCAGCCTGCTGCTTCCCTCCTCCTCCCCTGGGCCTTCCTCTGTCTGCCTGCCGTCAAGCTCCAAACCATACCCTGTAAACAACCAGAGCCAGGCTGGTCTCAGCCACCTTGCCCAGGAACTCTATCACAGGTAGGCTGTGTGAGGGGCAAGGATTACACCAATTGAAAATCGATTAGCCTAGCTTAGAAATGTAAATTTTCTAAGCTAGGCTATGAAATGTGAATTTCCCCTAGGGATCAATAAAGTATATCTATCTATCTATCTATCTATCTATCTATCTATCTAGTTTAGGTTGGTCTTGACAATGACGAAGAAGATTATGACGATGATTATGGTGGTGATGATGATGATGACAATTACACAATTACAAGTCACCTTTATACCTATCAACATCCAAATGACAGTTTAGGATCTGAAACCTCTTAAAGGTGAAATCTGGCCGATTTGTACATGGATCTTGATCGCTAAACGTCGCCGAATACTATTGATAGGAAAAATAACGACCAAAATCGGTGCTACGGAACTGTAGCTGCAGCTAATGGCCAGTGCTCCCAGCCCACTGAGCTACAGTGCTAGGTCTGGGGGCATCAAACGTGCCTCTTTTTTGACCTCTTAACAAACTCAAAATGTCAGTAAAATTCCTTATGTGACAAAACAATGCATTTTCTACTCATTAGCTGTCTAAATTCAACATTTTTACTGTCACACTCTGCTTGCCTTTTCCTGCAACAACTGAATTCCCACAATAATGCAGCGTGAGCTAGCTTTCAGGAACGTGCAAGCTTAGGCATCATTTGGACTGTTTCCATGTAGTTACATTGACATTAATATCATAACCATTACAGTGCTTAATTAACTATTTTTAAGAAGAAAATAAACTTAAAGTTCTCGTTGCGAAGACAGCATGAGCTTGACAACAGACTGGAAACTGAGGTATGTGACAGTACAAACTTTGAATTCAAACGATTTCTTCACATCTATAATGAGCAGAAAATGCATCGTTTTGTTACGTAAGGACCTTTTAATTACATTTTGAGTCTGTTTAGAGGCAAAAAAGGCATGCTTAGATGATGCCCCCAGACCTAGCATTGTAGCTCAATGGGAGTACTAGTCATTACTGCAGCTATTCCATTTGGTCATTATTTTTCCTATTGACAAGTACTCGGCGACATCTAGCAATCAAGATCCATGTAAAAATCGTCCGGATTTCTCCTTTAATGTGCATCCGGTTTTCACACATCTTTTTCTTCTGGACATGCATGCAGTAGACGGATTCTTTGGGAGCAGATAGGAGAGCTGAGGAAGGAGATGCACGACATCCAGTACCAGCTCAGCAAGTTGGATTTCTCACATATAGCAGAGCTTTAAACTCCTACACTCTGTACTAGATAACATAGATTTACCTTTAAGCAATGAATGCTTGAGTGGATATGAATTTGTTTTCTGGCTTAACCTGAACTTTCTTTGTGTCCATAATTCAGTCAGCATTGCTTCCCTGATAATAAGGCACATATATGCTATATTAGCTATCACACTATCTCTTTAGCAGAGGTCTTGATGAATGTATTTGTGAGTGTTTGGATCTTACCTGGTGTCACCTTTGTGTAGATTATCAAAGAGAGGATGTGCAACGGAAACTGACTGAGAGGTGTTACAATGACAGAGTAAGTTTTATGTCACCTTAAACCACAGAAGATACAGTACAGCCAAATATATAAAATGCTGAAGTGAAACCTGTCAGTTGGATTCTTTGTGGTCTGGTTTGCAACATAAATATGTCACTATGTGGGTAATGTTTCCTTGATGTGCACTTTGAAGTAATAGTCTCTTGGGTGGCATTTGCAGTGCATGGAGAGTGTGATTAGCTGCTGTATGGAGAAAGATGACACACTGCACAGATCACAGAATGGGTAAAATGCAGCCTATATGAGGCAATGTACTTATGTGGGACAACTTGAATGTTTATGATGTGCTTCAGTTTGTTTTAGTGCTCCATGTTAAAAGCAAAGCTGGAATTAGTATATTATGAGTTACATCTGGTTTATTTCAGGGCTGATATTTCACAACTACAGAAGTCACTTCAGAAGATAACCATATCCAAGGGGAAGGCTCCTATTAAACCTAGTAAGATGTCATGTTTTCAAATGAAAGGGAGTATTCTGCATTGCTGTATAGTTTTGTAATAACATGAGGAAAACTCTTACAAGTCCTCCTTGATGTGTGCGTGTGTGTGTGCATGTGTGTGTGTTCATTAGGACGGGTGTTCAAACCTATAACAACCTCAGACTCCGATGACAGTTCTACTCATCTTGCAGTGATGTCATTGAACATAAAAAAGGAAATGATCCCAACAGCTCGGTAACCACTTTTGGCTGATTCATTCTGTTTGATGAAAAAGCAGAGTTTACAACTTAGAGTTGACAACTTAGTTTGTTTCTTTTGCAGCAGGAAATAGAGCACTGGATTCCACGTATATCACAGGTCCAACTGAAATACTCCAACATAAGAAACATGCAGTAAATATCTGGAGAAAAGATTTTGCCTTTTGATTTGTTCTGAAAGTCATCCGAAATGGATGTGCATGTATTTCTTGGTAAATAATATGTGCATATAATGACCACTAGGTGGCAGTTGGACACCACCTAAGTGAGTCATGTAGCTCAGTGTTTCCCAAACTTTTTTTCTGGGGACCCACTTTTTAAAAATGCCAGACTATCGCGACCCAACTCGTGACTGTGGTAGTTAACAAACTAGATCCTAACGGAAAGCTGTTAGCTTTCCTAAGCTATATAAGGTATAGGGGTATTACACAACATAAATTGTCACTAGGCTATGCTGGCGACCCTGTGGGTCGCGACCCAGTCTTTGGGAACCAATGATAGATGGTAGATTATGGTAGATTACTCACCTGGAGGGTGAAAAGTTGCTAACTTAGGGCGCTTTTTCAAAAACCATAGTTGCTAACTAAGTTAGCTACTTTATTGGTTGCAATGCAATTTCCCATTGCCAACCAACAAAGTTACTAACAGGTTAGCAACAGGTTTTGGGAAATGGACCCCTATACAGAACCCTGGAGGGGTTATTCATTGCAAGATATTTTTTGGTGTAGGCCTATATCCAGAAAACATGCGCTCATCTTACTAAATTGTGTACTTATTTTACTACCGGTAAATTGTGCGCACGTTTTACTAAATAGTGCGCTCATTTTACTAAATTGTGCTCTCAATTTAGTAAATCATGCGCACAATTTACTAAAATGTGTGCACGCTTTTCTTTTTGATCAAATGTTTTTTATTTTCCAAATAGATATGTACAATACAAGGTATTAAAGAAAATCTGAGTTAAAGACAGAGAAACCAGTTAACAATACACACACAATTCCAACAGCATTCAGAGTACAAAAGTCACAATTAGGAGATGCAATAATTTTCATTGCATGTCGTCTCCTGGGGGTCAAATAAAATCTATGAATGAATTTAAAGTGTATGAGTTGGTGGTCGGGGTTCTTGGAGGTGTCATGTAGATTTTCCCATACTGTGTCCCAGCAAATATCTTCCTCTACCACAGGGATGAGGTCCCTTTCCCATACACTTTCCACTGGCAATGATGCACGGGGATCAGAAATAAATTTGTAAAGAAAATGTGTGCACGCTTTACTAAATAGTGCGGTCATTTTACTAAATTGTGCTCTCATTTTAAGTTTTGTAAAATGAACATACAATTTTGTAAAACGTGCTCATGATTTATCCTAGTAAATTGTGCGCACAATTATAGTAAAATGTGTGCAGAATTGACTAAATTGAGCGCACAATCTAATAAAATGAGACCACATCTAGTAAAATGAGAGCACTATGTAGTAAAATGAGTACACAATATGCAAAATTGTGCACACAATCTAGTAAAATGAAACCACAATTTAGTAAAATGAGCAGACAATTTATTCAAATGAGCGCACATTCTCTCAATATACAAAAACATCTTGCAATGACACCTCCCCAGCTTCATAATTCTGCCTCCTAATTGGCACTTGCCAATGTGTTTGTATATTACATCGGATAGCCATTGAAATCCAATGCTGAGTAAGATGCCTAGTAATCCTCTCTCTTTTTGAAAGTGCTTACTGTGTCTAAAAATAGGCTTTGATTGATCAGAGTGCTGTTTAACTTCTGTGTTTTTGATGTGGTCAACAGATTGTCAATCGTAGGTCAATCAATTTTGCAGTGTCGAGGCATCTTATGTCAGAGCCACAATACCTTAACTGTCACTAAAGATTAAAATCATAGGTGAGGGACTGGTGTTGTTCAATTTACAATAGTTTGAAGTTTTAGCCAATAAATTGGAAATAACTGCATAGCTTGAATGAATCTTAATTCTTGAAATGTGATATAATGTATGAATTTGAAATTGTATAGCTACAAAGTTGAATAAATTTCTATTTTAAGTTTGTAATTTTTAATTTTGAGTATTGGTGGTCAGCCACTGTGAGCAAAGCAGCTGCTGAGGATGGGAGGGCCTTCTAGTTTGGCACCTGCCAATGATCAACCAGTCTGCTATTACCATATCCATATTTGTAGTGAAATTCACTAAGTAAAATTCATTTTGAGATCAAAATCATCAGATGGGAAACAGATTCTCCCTGGCTGAAATGAGCCTTGCCTATTACCGTTTATCTGACATGGAGTAGACTTCATAGGACAGTCAGTTCATTCCCCTGTGGGTCTGGCTCGTCAGGATAGGGGTCAAGTGCTCCAACATGAAACTTTTTTTACAGTAGGGGCTGTGAATAGCCACTGAGGTGACGATACTGACATTATATTATTGCTATTATTTTACGAGAGTATTATGTGATGCACTGCTATTTATTTCTACTATATATTGTTTTGTGTACTGGAAGCCTTTGCATCTTGGCATGCTAAAATTGTTGTCAACTCTTTTTACCATGATGCAAAAGAAGGACTAGATCTTGATACTGTGATACTGTGGACTTCTGCAGCGATCACTTATTACTTAGAGTAGACATAATAAAATACCAATGCATACAATAATATTAGATGAAGAAATATTGTTATACTTGCCACCAGAATGATATGATATATTGTGCTGAGAAATATTTTGTTACTACTGTTAGAGGTATATTACCTGTGACACATTTCATACACAAAGGGGGAACCAGCTTGCTTCTCGGTTGCTGGTTGAGTTAGCTGGGCCTATTTAACAAGAACTATTTGTTTGAGTGGAAAGTGAAGGCCTTTTTGGCTACAGGCCTGAGAAACTAGTTTTGCCCATAACATTGCACTGCACTAATTCCCAACAAACACTCATAAGAACACCAGCACTACTACAACCCTCGGGAGATGGGAGATGTTTGTCTTACCGGTTGGCAAAGTCACTTCCCCAGGAAGTAATTGACTAAGAAAAAGAAACGTGTCCCCCCTTTTCACAGGACTGTGCCATAAACAGCTTAGCTGGTTTATAGGAAAGGGCTTTGAGGGATTACACAGCGCTGACCCTGTCTGGAGGGTAAATAGCCCCCTCCTGTTTCATTAAGGGGGTGTTTGTTACAACAGATGGAGACACCTTGCCCTTCTGGCACCTGAGAGTTGGTACTCATAACTCCAACAGCACTTACTGTAGTGAAAAAAAAGGGGGGGGGGGCATTCTTTGATACCATAGATTTGCATGTAAGTGTTTTTACGATGACATTTCTATAAAACACATGAGTTTTGAAAGTTCATTTCAACAACATCATCATTTGCTAACCAAAACATGATCTTCATTGTATGGACATAATTAGATCCAACCAATTTTGTTGACCATTTTGTGCCTGAATGAATTTTTTGCCAATGAGGAGAGATGAAATGGAATCGGGAAATGACTGTGGGTCGAATTTGAACCCGAGTCCCTGTGGGCATTTGGACCTGAATGTGATTCAGATGTGGTTGCCACTTGTGCCCCAAAACTCCCCATTGAATGTACTAATTGAACCTTTGCCTATGGGTCAAAGGGGTCAGATGGATGTGTCTCTTATTACCTAATGGCCATTAGCTTCTTTGTCATGCTTCCTCTAGCCTGTTGATGCAAGCTCCACTGATTACCCGACACATCCTAGCAAGGCATCTCTATGGTTCATCCCCTTGGGCTAATTTTAATTTGCAGTTTAGTGACATAGCCACGTGGGTTCAAGTGAGAAATCCCCAAGAGGTTCATAACAGGGGAACCTTGTGCATTTTAATCTTCTAATAATAGGCCAGTGTTGCATTAAAGTGAAGTCTGCATTGGTAAAGGCCTCCTTGTCTTGGCTGTGTGTGTGTGGCGCAAAGTTGTCCTAGCAGTTGGATTGGGATTAGGTCTGAAAAAGGTGACTGACTGTGACACAAGGTGAGACAAGGTGGGAACTCCTGGCTGGAGTGATTTCTCAGGGCTGTGATGACGGCATCCAGATTAAGGCCAAGCAGAAGCCACTTTCACTCAGCAATTGATCATGTGGTTGTGTGTTTACAAATACTGCTGGAGATTCTGCAGTCCATATTAATGTTTAGTGGTAAAAGATCCCCATTAGAAGTGCTTTAAGAGATGTTTACAATACACCCCCCCCCCCCCAAAAAAAAACAAAAAACAGAGACACACACACTTTTTTTGCATATTTATTACTACAAAATTAGTTTACAAAAGTTGAAATCAGTGTATCAAACACACATAACATTACACATTTTTTTTAACTGTAAACAGGTTAGCAATATTGATTTCAGTAATATTGTACACATTTCAAGGGTGGATAGATACATCTCAGATGTGCATATAAACATTTCAGAAGCTGCATTTAAACAGAGGTAGTGAAAAAACAAATCCCTCTTATTTACTCTCCCAATACAATGTCCATAGTATGTCTTATTCTAAATATAAATAAACAGAAGCATACACCTGTTCACAGAATCTGCTTGCAGACCAACACAGAGCTCCACCTGTAAATCCCCAGATATTTACTATAGCTAATCCCCTCTAATAGAGATAAAATAACTTGTCTTGATCTGCTAAAGTCCAGTGATGAATGACGTCAGCAATGGCTCTATGCTCCAAAAATGCTATGAGTGCAGAGGGCTTATTACCAGATGATATCTCACAATAATCTCAAACCTACACTCAATTTCTGTCGAGCCCAAGTCAGACTACAACTGATTCAACTGATGAAGGTGTTAACACCTAAACATCAGATTACATCCTATTGACTATGTGGGCTAAATATAGGCCTAATGTTGTCTTACCTGCCATGGAAACAGTACTGGTTGTGCATAGGTAAGTCCATCATAGCATTCACTGTCAAGCAAAACCAACAGTGATGTTCACTGTAAGGTGTAAGGACCCACTTCCTCTAAAAGTACTGTAAGGTGTAAGGACCCACTTCCTCTAAAAGTACTTACAAAAGTAGGACCTACTGACTCATCTCTCCTCCAAGACCATTGCACTGACTTGCACTGACACAGCAGGTATCATATTCACTGATTTACAAAACCAAAACAGTTATAAGTTAGCTTTTGCAAAGCATTTCAACTGTAGACAGAATAGAAACAGTATATATGTACTACCATGAGCCCCCTACTTCACCGGTGGACCCAGGTTAGAACTGGCTATTACGCCGCACAAAGGCATGTCCCCTAATAGCACACTGCATTTCTATGAAGGTAAGTTGTGCGACAGTGATGGCACAGGGTCCTACCACTTTGAAGCCAGACTTCTTGTAGAATGGAACCAGGAAGTCTTCACACATAAGTACGGCGCGTCGCACATATGGCAGGCAGCGCAAGTACTGCTGGTAGCGCCACATCAGGATAGGCCCTTTCCCCTGCTGGCGGAAGGTCCGATGGACGGCCAATACATGAATATGGACCGTGTGGCCATGTGGCTTGTGAAGAGTAAGTGCGTCCTATTGTCAAAGGACAATATACAGTTGAATTATATAAAAAAGACAAGAGTAGCCTACCTATGTAGGCTATAAAATTAATATAAAATGATATAGGCTACTAGGCTATATTGTGTTAATGCGATAGCCTACTTTATCAACTTGGTAGTTATTCGTAATAAATAGGCTAGGCCTACAGCGATATAAGAAGATTGTGTCAACATACTGTGTTTAACCGATCCTCGTCCCATAGTGAACCGATGATAAAGGCGACGAGCCTGCCCTGCTCAAACCATCCAAGAGACAGCTCAGGACACAGAGTTAGAAAGTGACGGACTTCGTCTAGGTGGAGCGGACAGTCTCCAGACACGGAGATAAATGCTGAAAGAAAGTTACATTTTTATTTGAACTGGGTTTTAAGGAATCAGATACACACTCTAAAAAAAACAGTAATTTGTAGGCCTACTTGCTACGGGATTCAGTGAAAATTCCACTCAAATTTGAAATGCGCACCAAAATGTCGCGTCATCCAGTCAGTCAAAAATAACATTGTTGCTCTGGTTTCGGTCAATGTATTTCCTATTTGATTAAGAGTACATTAACATTAGTTGGAATTCTTACCTTCTCTCTCAATCTCAAAAACACTGATAGCGTCCTGCGGATTGAGCGGCCGAAATTCGCTCGCTGGCAGCGTATGCCGACGGTGTCTCCCGGGTGACTCGATTACGGGTCTTAGGAACGGTCGTGTAGTAGTTACAGACATTTTTTTTATCTGCTCTGTGGACCCTCTGTCTACGTGTATCCTCTGTAGTCCTCTGCCTTGCGAATCCCTGGTGATCACCTTCAAGCCTGTTTTAACACCTCAGGAAGAGATTAAAATGTAGCCTATGACTCATTCAACATGGTTATCCTGCTGCTTATTTTAGCGAGCATTTCTGTTGAAAATGGTTATGTGAGTTCTGTAAAACAACAATTCTTAAAAATACCGGTACATTTACAGCAAAACTAATCCTAAACAAAACTGTTCACCTGACTCTTCCAAAATAGGCCTATGGGGGTTTATGATACAGCAATCTCTCTCTCTCTCTCTCTCTCTCTCTCTCACACACACACACACACACACACACACACACACACACACAAATGTGATTATCACGTGAAGAGATTTTATTTTCTGTAGCCTAACGCTGAGCTTTTAAACTTATTTAGCTAATTGTTTTATTTCAGGGTATAGGGGCCAGGGTCTGCAAAGCGCTTTGCGACTATTCGAAATGTTTTGCCACTATATGTTATTGTAGCCTATGTTGATAATAAAACAAGACATGCTTTTTCATGGGCAATAATAAACAACGAGATGAAAGTGTTGTTTGGAATGGAAAATCAACAGAAAATCAACGACACATGCACTCCACGATCTCCCTGGAAGCAGAACATCACTGACAGCAGCATCTTAAAACTCTGCCATCCTGTTGTGTTGATGATAGCACATCACAAGAATGCACTGTTGTGTAGGGCAACCAATGGTTTAGGTATCAGTTATGGTTCATATTTGCCATTTACCCCAAGATCACATTTATGATCATATGATCATTTTCATTTTTTGTGAGAAAACAAGGCAATTGGTTTTCTCAATTATAAAAGGGTTAAAAAAAATATAAACAAGATTTTTCATCATTATTTGTACTTATTTCTAAGAACTTAATCAGAACAATTGAAAGTGCTTGAAATTTAACAATTTTGTAACTTTGTATGGGAATAGCAGATGCAGAAAGACAACATTCCCGCAGACATACGCACAGACACACACAGAGACTCATACACACAGACACAGACACACACACACACAGCAGGGGGGGGTGTACCATGTGCAGTTATTGAAAATAAGGTATTTTTTATGTTCTTCACAGAAAATGAACCAAGGCCAATGAGATTGAGTTAGAAGAAATAATAAATAGCATAATTCTTCTTTTAGCAAACATTGAAAACATATGTTAACACATATGTAAATGGAAAATGTTATATTAATTTTGAATTTGATGCCAGCAACATGTTTAAAAAAAGTTGGGACGGGAGCATGTTTACTACTGTTCTGCTTCACCTCTTCATTTAACAGAATTCTGTAAATGTTTAGAAACTGAGGAGACCAGAAATGCTGTCCCATTACTCCCCAATAAAAAAAATCAGTTGCTCAACAGTATGGGGTATTCTTCGTCATGTTTTTCATTCCATTATGCACCTAATTTGACAAATCTAGACTGCAGACAGGCCATTTTACACCTGGACTCTTCATCTATGGAGAAATACTGTTTAATAATGTGCAGAATTAATTTTGCCATTGTTTTCCTGAAATATTCAATGTCTTCCCTGGAAATGACATTGCCTGGGTGGCAGTATATGTTGCTCAAAACCTGTATACATCATTCAGAGTTGATTGCACTCGCCAAATGTGCAAGATGCCCATACTGTAGGCACTAATGCTCCTCCACACTGTTATAGATGTTGAGTTTTGAACTGAGGACTAAAACAAGTTGAATAGGTTGGATACTTGGATAGGCTTTCTCCTCTTTAGCCCAGATAAGTCCACGAATTCCAAAAAGAATGTTTGATAAATTTTGATTAGTCTAACCACAGGACCTTTTTCCATGTTACCTCAGTCCATTTTAAACAACCTTAGGCCCAGATAAGACGGTGGTATTTTCTGTATTATGTCTCAATACAGTTTTGGCTCGAGATTTGCAGATTATTGCATTCTGTTTTTATTCACATTTTACACAATGTTCCAACTTTGGGGGGGGGGGGGCTTTTTGCATCTGTGCCCAGGGGCCCAATGGCTCATAATCCGTCCATGCTTATCATATAAATCAGTATAAGTATAACTATATATACTCTTTTGATCCCGTGAGGGAAATTGGGTCTCTGCATTTATCCCAATATGTGAATTAGTGAAACACACTCAGCACACAGTGAACACACAGTGAAGTGAAGCACACACTAATCCCGGCGCAGTGAGCTGCCTGCAACAACAGCAGCGCTCGGGGAGCAGTGAGGGGTTAGGTGCCTTGCTCAAGGGCACTTCAGCCGTGCCTACTGGTCGGGGTTCGAACCGGCAACCCTCTGGTTACAAGTCCGAAGCGCTAACCAGCCCCTATCAGAATTACATTGTTAAAAAATCATAAACCTACCAGACAATGTGATTTTAAATTTACATTTTAACTTTATTTTCTTCATCTCAGAATCTGAAAATAAAAGAATGTTATTGATGAATGAAAAAATATAGAATAGAATATATCTCTTGATTACCCAGCATAACAGTACAGTATGTGACAATAAGTCAACAGTGCTAAAGCCTTACACTTGCAATCAGGAATGCTGGCCAGTCACCAAACTAAAGAGAAATTGATCATCTTGTATACTTCTTCTAAAAGAAAAAAGAAAAAAAAAAGAAGTAAAACTCAAACAAAATAGACACACAAATCAATAAAAGCACAGGCATTTGAGTAACAGTGGCTTCAATTTCACTAAAGACAGATCTGATAAGAATAAGTCCATTCACCAAAAAAAAGATGAGTAACATTCATAGAGCCACAAGGTGGCGCTCTCTCATGGCAGAGGCATTTAATCACTGCACTGTTGGGATTGCATAGCTTGTCATCACGTTGTGCTTTATTTCCCTAATGTGCATATGGCCCTGCACATATGGCTTAACCTGACCCATTAGATTATAACAGAAATTACATCACAGTCTAGAGCAGTGCCACGGCAGAGTTGCACTAGTTCTTCAGGGTTGGCACCATCCCTGGTATCTAGGAGAGAAATGCATGAGTGAATTGCAGTCTTGTGTGCTACCTTTCGCTTTTCAAGGCAGTTGAAGAGGAAAGCTGGCATCAGACTAGTCAGATGATAGCAGATGGCTGATATGCAGAGCAGCACTCTAATGCAGTCTGATCATGTATTAAATTTCCACGTCTCTGATGCAGCGCACTGGCACTGCAAAGCATAATCTTATGATTGAGCATTTTTAGACCACATAGCAGCGTGAGGGAGGGGGAAATGGTTTTCGTAGAGCCTGGACGGCAGTCCACACTGATTGGTTCTGTGGTCATAGTAGCGTGACCTAATGTTAGTAATAGGCCACTAGAAAAAAATGCTGACACGCTCTCTCTGGAAAGCAAACATGTATACATTAGCCATTCCCGTAACATAAGGCGGTTTCGTTAATGACTAATATCAGTACAGTACCGTGCTCAGTGAAGTACAATACGTTGTCCTTCAGTAAGTGTGCTTCTTTACCAACCTCTATACTTTTCCTCTTAGAACAATGAGTCATCTATTTGATTTGGTCAGTTTATATATATATAGAGATAATGTTTGTGATAACTGATCTCAGTGCAGTTCTAGGAGTTCATTTGATGAGTTTATGACTTTCATTTCTCATTCTCCCATTATGAGAAACATGGAGGAAGCTCAGTAAAGAGACACCAGGAGTCTGATGTCTTAGGATACTCATACTCTATACATAAAGTAAAGCTAAAGAAAGACAGCATCCCATCAGAATCCAGAATGCAGTGCTGAGCTAAGCCTGCTAGCCCCCTCCCTTATCCAGTGTAATACTACGCTTCTGGAACACAGAGATTCATCGACAGAGCTGTCAACCCACCTATGACAGATCTTCTGCCTCATTGTTCTAAACCCCAATCTAGGTCACAGATCTGATTCAGGACCAGTGGCGTATGTGTGTGTGTGTGTTTTATGCCAGCATCTTGCATGCACAGGAATGGATTACTGCACGGGCCTACCGGGCCCAGGCCCAGGGGCCCAAGGGATCAGGGGGTCCTTAGGCCCAAGCCTTTGCATGGAATCATTGCCTCATTATCAACAAATCAGGATGTAGGCTATGAATCTGATTGAATTAAAGTATTGGCCATCCCCAAAATGCACCAGAATACAGGAAATCACATCAAACAAATAAAAAAAATTCTGGGGGAGGACCCCCAAACCCCCCTCACATATGCAACAATTAGTGGGGGGCCCGTAATGCATCTTGGCCCAGGGGCCAGAAAATTCATAATCCGCCCATGTGCATGCATCAAGGCATTGGTGACCACTTGTCTTTTTTTCAGTGTTTGGCATGGTGCCTGTTGTGGCCTGGGCAGAATGGCCCTCTCCTGCTCTGAGCCTCTGGAGGAAAACAACTGAATGAAAGCACTGAGGGGAGCAAATGAAGCAGCAGAGGAGAGCAAATGAAGCAGAGAGAGAGAGAGTGTGTGTGTGTGTGTGTGTGTGTGTGTCGTGAAGGCTGCATCTCATCTCTTTCCTCAGGCTACACAGCAGCACCATGCCCCTGGAGGGTGTGTGGTTGTGTGAGTGAGTGTGTATTTGTGTGTGTGTGTGTGTGTGTGTGTGTGTGTGGTTGGGGGGGGGGGGAGTCACAGAGGCGTGAGGACAGGTCTCAGCTCGCCTTGAGCGGAGTTGGGTCCTCACGCCTGTTGTCATGGCGTGCTCCCCAAGGATGGGAAAAAGCACCCTGCTCTCCTCTTGACACGCTTCTCGAATCAGACCAGAGAGCACTCTAATGCTGTGACCTTACAGACATAAACACACACACACACATATACATGACCAGAATCATTTCACTGTGATTCCACAAGAAGAGAAGACACTTATTAAAACATTCTGAAACATAACATAAAACCAGTTCTATCATTTCATTGCCCCAAGTAGAAAAATAAATAACAGGTCAGGAATGGAACTTCTTTTCACCCTTTTTCCTGTAAAAACTACATATGTCTGACAGACATTGGCACTTCTATAATTCACATGGCACAAAGACTTGAGCCTTTGCTCTAAAGTGCTCTGGAACCTAATCTACCTGCTAACAGAGATCTATCCCAAAACCACACTCACTCAGCGTCCCCTTAGCTGGAGATAAGTCTGGCCACGCTGCCGTGGATCTGCGCCTGGATGGGGCCGCACTCCACCTGCTCCCCGTCCACGGTGAGCGCCCCCTGGGTGGAGAGGGGCTCCAGTCTCAGGGCACGCACCTGGCGGTACACCAGCTGGGGGCATTCACAGGCCATGTGCGTGCCTTTCTCCATGGCCAGGAAGAGGCGCAGCAGGGCTGCCCGCGAGACCCCCTCCAGCACGTAGTAGAGGTGGATGCAGCCGTCCTGGGTACGCGCCTCCGGGGCGGCCTGCAGGTCCTCGGCCAGGTAGGACTGGTACATGGCCAGCATCAGAATAAAGCCCGTCTCCGGGACTTGCGTCCAGTCCGCGGGCACCGGCTCATCCAGAGGGGACAGGAGAGAGTCCGGTGGGCCCTTGATTAGGGATGTGGTCTGGTCAGAGCCGGCCTGGAGGAGCTTGATGGCGTTGTTGGAGGCGTTGTGGAGAGTGTTGTTGTCGTTGGGCGATGGGCTGCTGCTGTGGACGGAGTTTTCGGGGCAGAGGGCACTGCAGGGCGGAGAGGAGTCCGTCAGCGGTCCGCACGACATGGCCGAGCAGAAGGATGAGTTGGGGGAGTCGGGCGGAGAGGTGGAGGGAGAGGAGTCGTTATCGGACGAGATGCTGGACGTGGAAGCCACCAGTCTGGCCACTCTGCCCTCCTGCTCCGCGGCTGGCTCCTGGTGGACGGGCAGGAAGGCCAGGCGGCCGCGGTAGGAGCGCAGCGACGCCAGCCGCACCAGCGTGCCCAGCAGGAAGCGCAGGGCGCCCGCCTGCCGGTAGCGCTCGCTCTCAATGTCCACGTCGGCCACAAAGCCCCAGGCCAGCGCCAGGAATGAGAAGAGGCGCTGGCCCGAGGCCAGGTGGACCGACACCAGGTCCATCGGAGACAGCAGGCCCTTGCACAGCAGGAAGCCGCAGCTGACCAGCAACTCCTCGCCCAACAGCATCGGGGTCCTGGGGACGGTGGGGCACAGAGAGAGATGAGGATGAATACACACTAGAGCCTGACCGATATGGGATTTTAAAGGCCAATACCGACTTCGATATTTCAGGATTTCAAAAACCGATAAACGATAAATCGGCTGATATTTATTTTTAACAAACACAATGTAAAAATTATATTTGTAATATATTTTTAATATTTAGCGCATTGAAAAGTTCTGATCAAGGTGGGATATTGTGTTTAAATAGGCCTACCTATCTGGTATCCTAATGAAAGGCTGTTATACACTAAATTATTAAATAATTATTATAAATATTAATGAATATAAGCATCAGGTCTCTCAGGCTTCAACCGCACTGCAACCACGACCAAGCTAGAAGGGACGCTTGATGTGAGCGGTTCTGTGCAGAAATACATTGAAAAAACAAGTTGACATAATTTGTGTTTAAAAGGGGAAGTGGAGGCCACATGTTTACTATAAAGTATCAGAAATAGGGTGACCACCAACCAGACCACACCAACTAGGAGGACAGGTTGTGTCTAAAGGTGGGGACAAATTGGCCAAGATGAGGACACCTCTCAATTTCTGGTTCTGGAGGGAGCCACACTGGTATGCTGTCGATGTAGTCTATCTATATTGCAACTAGAATACTGTAGGCCTACCGCATAGCGGAACATAATATGACTGATGCACGGTGCTGCATGTACTTATCTGAAGAAAATGAATCACACTACACTCACACAACTTCTCTGCATCACCTACTTTTACAACGTCTTGTAAACTGCAGTAAGAATGCAACATGCTCTTCCCTTGGTTGCTCAGTTGTTGAAACTCACATTTTTGCTTTTGTATACATGTACATTTCACAAAATATGAGTATTCCATGTCAGCCCAGTGGGGCCACATGCCCACCAAGTTTCATGTGTTTTAGTGTCCTAGGAATCGTTGACCAAGAATTGTAAATAAATAAATAAAACATTCACAAGCTAGCAGTGGGTTATAATAAACCTGTGAGGCTACCAAGATAAACTTCAGCACCCTCTGCTGTCAATCAGACCAGAGGCTGCACACACACAGGACAGAGAGGAGGGAAAACACAGGAAGGGGTCAACATGAACTAACGGAGATGGAGGGGCACTGGAATGTTCTAGACTAGAGTGACACTGATATTCGCACACAGACAGACTATGAATCAATCACTGAAAGAGAAGGAAGCCGGCGATGGAAGGGTGTGTGTGTGCATGTGGGTTTGGAAAGAGGGGGACTTGGAAAGAATGTCATCAAATATAACATGGTTGCAAGTGGTGGAAATAGTGAAAGCTACTGTGACAACACCCACTTTGCATCAATTTAGATAGATAGATAGATAGACAGATAGATAGATAGATAGATAGATAGATAGATAGATAGATACTTTATTGATCCCCAAGGAGAAATTCAAGAAATTCAAATTAAATTTAAATGTGCTATAGAGTGTCTTTGTACAGACTGTGGAAGGCAGAAACATCACATTAATGAGCCTCATGCTCACTTGAACACCACTTTGAATATGCATGCTCTGCTTAAAGTCTTGTAAGACAGCCTCGGAACTCTTTTCAGGCTGTCATTCTAATCATAATACCCTCCCCTCCACCTAATCTCACCGGCTATTGTTCTGCCAAACTGTGCCATGACGAGGAGGAGCCCACAGTTAAAGACCTGAGAATACAGGATGGATTAAAACTCTCAGAGCTCCTTTGAGGACACCAAAGAGCGAAGTCACCTTCCTCAGAGCACTCCGCTGGCCTCGGCCAAGTGCTGAAAGTGCAGCGAGTCTTTTTGACAAACGACCCTGTCTCTGGTCTGGGGAGCACATTTATTTGGCCACGGTTGCGCTCCATGCATAGAGATGGCATATTAGTGTCCTCACCCGGAGTAATGGTTGACAGAGGCTGCCAGGGCGTTGCCCGAGCCTCCGGGTAGGATGCCCAGCGGCGTCTGGATGGCCACCTCCCAGTCCTCTCTCTCCATCAGGCCGTTGACCACCTGGGGGGGCAGCCAGGAGATTGGGGAGAAGTTGCAATGTTTGGACCAGAGAGATTGTTGAGTACACATGAACTGGCACATCAGTGAGAGTTTATTCAAATCTATTCAAACAAAAGCAAATACACACACACACACACACACACACACACACACACACACACACACACACACACACACACACACACCTCAAAAAGCAGCCCATCTCCTGACAGAATCACCAAGGCGTCCCACTGAGACAAATCAGCCTCTCGCACTAGCTCCCGTGCATGGTTCTGGTGCTCTGTCAGAGAAAAGAGAAAAAGAACAGAGAGAGAGAAAGAGAGAGAGGGGGGGGGGGGAGAGAGGAGACGGGGAGATAGTATGTAAGAAATTGAGCACAAAGTACAATGAAAAAAGGGAGGACAGAGATACTGCACTGAAACAAAAAGTGGATGAAAGGACTACGGGGTGATGTGGGGTGAGGGGCAAGGGCGGTGTGTGTGCGTGTGTGTGTGTATGTGTGTGTGTGTGTGTGTGTGTGTGTGTGTGTGTGTGTGATGAATAGAGAAGACTGTGGTGGGAAAGGACCCCAGCACCCCTCCCCTCCTCCCCATGGGACCCCCAGAGGGGGAGATCAGAGTGATTAGCGTGCCAAACGTGGGATTCGATTTCCTCTTATCAGGGCCGAGCCACAGAGAGCTGTGAGGTGCCAGCAGCTTAGCGCAGCGCGTCCACCGGGGCTGATTTGGGAGTCTGACTAAGAGCAGCGCCGATCGAATTAGTCCGGCTGATTTAATTTTGTCCCCCGCCGTCCTTGGGCGCGTTGGACAGCGGGCACCGTTGATGGGATAAAGACCCTGGAACGGTGGCTTGTTATCCGTCACTCGTTTTCGCGTGGCTCTTGTCAGGCCAGATAAATCCCGACACTTTGAGGAAACCGTCCCTTATTGAAACGCAGCCCATTTAAATAGACGAAATGGACAAAAATACACTGAGAGCTGTTCAGGAATCTCTCAAGGACTACTGCACCTTCAACATTCTACTGAATGATGCTATGCTCACAAAAGAGCGCGTGTGAAAACTGTATACGGCTGTGACATTAGAATAAAGCCTCTGCTCAGTCCTACTTTATCAGAGCCCATTTGTTTACTTTTCCTTTTTCAATTCAGCAGCAATGTAGGTCGCCAGAATGTTTCTCCAATTAAAATAAACACTCACCACCACCATCACCACCACCACCACCACCACCTCCACCCAGCCCAGAGTCTCACATCTCTTCATGAATATTTACTCACAAACACTGGAATAAATGTGTGGCTCTCTCTGACACGCATGAGGAAATAGCTTCCGCAGCCCTGTCTGAGCAGTGCGCCCTCTGCTAAGTCATCTCTCTCCACAAGGTGAGAGTTTATTTTGTTTTAAGTGAGGACAGGCTGTTTGGTATGTATGAGGTGGGAGATAGTTAGCATAGCCGTTCTGCATTACTGCTGTTGCTGCTGCTGCTACTGACAGGCCCAGATACTGAGGAGAAGAGAGTCCTGCCGATTCAGCTCAACTCAATCGTCCTGCCTTCCCCTCCACTTTTCTCCTCTCACTCACTCCTGCCTGTTCTCTCCATCCCCTCTCCTCTCCTCTCACATCTGCAATCCGTTCTTTCCTCTCTATTTCATCTACACTTCTTCGTGCATGTCATCCCCTAAACTCCCCTTTTCTTCTCACCTCTCCTGGTCTCCCATACTGCTGACTCACCCGTCATGGTAAGGGTGCAACGGCTCACACTAATTACTTTAGAAGAAATTAATCCTAACACCGTGAACGGATGAAAATGAACAAACTCAACATTCTATTAACAATTATAGAATGGCAAAGCTGAGCGGGGTGACAAATTGCATAGCTGCTGACTGACTGACCACTAAGGCCTTGGGAGATGGGGGTGGGGCGGGGCTGGGCTGGGCAGCAGACGCAGGGCAGCTCTCTCTCTCTGTGGTGCTCTGAAGCTGCTTGGCGGCAGCTGGCTCATATTTTCTCACTATCAGCGGCGCAGAGTGACCTAAGACGACCCGAGCGGGCGCATTGCATACTGCAGCCGCCTCTTCTATCTCCTGCTACAGCGCATGACAGGACTGCAGGGGAACATCACTGCAGAGGGACACACACACACACACACACACACTACACACACACACACACACTACACACACACACACTCAAACACTGACACACACACAAACAGACACACACAGACACAGACACACACACACACACACACACACACACACACAGAGAGAGGGATGACGTGTGTGAGTCTAATGGCCATTCTCATGTGCAAACCCCTGCACACACTGCACACAATCATGTATGTGTCATCTGATCCTTATGGTCCTTAAACATGTCCTGTGACACCCTGTGCAAATGTTGATCATATGCAGAGCTGTAAATAATTTCACAGTGAGATGTCACCTCAGCCACTTGAGAATGCATACAAGTGCAGACTCTTTCATATGCTGCTGTGCTGCAAATACTCTGCCATACACACATGCATTTTACTCACACACACACTGACACAGACACACACACACATACACACACACACACACACACACACACACACACACACACACACACAAACATGTGGGGGCTATGCTGGCTCGAACAGTATATGTGTCTGTGAGGGAGGCTCTGCTGAATGTGTCTGTGAGGGAGGCTCTGCTGAACAGTATGCGTGTCTGTGAGGGAGGTTCTACTGAACAGTATGTGTCTGTGAGGGAGGCTCTGCTGAATGTGTCTGTGAGGGAGGCTCTGCTGAACAGTATGTGTCTGTGAGGGAGGCTCTGCTGAACAGTATGCGTGTCTGTGAGGGAGGTTCTGCTGAACAGTATGTGTCTGTGAGGGAGGCTCTGCTGAACAGTATGTGTCTGTGAGGGAGGCTCTGCTGAACAGTATGTGTCTGTGAGGGAGGCTCTGCTGAATGTGTCTGTGAGGGAGGCTCTGCTGAACAGTATGTGTCTGTGAGGGAGGCTCTGCTGAAACCAGCAGTGTCAGAAGCAAATGAGCGTAGACAGCCGCCCTCTGCTCCTATGACACCGTGACTTGCATTAAGCCAGCAAACTTTCTCTCTTCTTTTCTTCTTTTCACACTGCTTTCTCTCATTCTCTCCACGACCCTCTTACCCCCCCCACCCTTCTCTTCCTCTCCTGTCCTGCTCCCTTTTCCCTTTCTCTTCTCTATTCCCTTCTCTCCACTCTATTGATTCACTACTTCCTTTGCTTTTCTTCTTTCCCCTTAACTCTCCTCTCTCTCCCCTGGTGATCTCTGACGAGAGAGAGAGAGAGAGAGAGGGAAAGAGAGGGAAAGAGAGAGAGAGAGGGGAAGAGAGAGTGAGAGAGAGCTGCCCATGTAGAGCATCGCTTCGGTAATTAGACTGTCCTCATTCATTACCATCCAGCTGCTAACCATCCCATGCTGCTGTAGGATCGCAGAAATGGGTAGAGAGCAACATTCTCTCACATGCCCTCCCTCTCTCTCTCTCTTTCTCAGGCATCCCTCTTTTTTCCAGAGAACTGAACAACACTAAAAGGACGGCAGAAGCTCTAATAGCGGACCAGTAATTTTCCGAAGTAGATGCTACAGTTACAGTAACCCTGTCAGCACGGCGCGCATCTTGAGGGCGCTGAGAGATCTGAGAAGAGAGGACGTGTACATTACAATTGATTTTTAGAGACAAAAAGCTTTCCCCCCCCCCCCCCCCCCCCGTCCCCTTTTCTTCAGTGCAGCCACTAGCCCTCAATTGTACAGCCAAAGGGTTACTCAGAGTTCAGTGGATCTGAATGAATTTTTGAGCATTTTTGAAAGGCACTCAGGGCTGGTGGTGGTAGCAGGTTGTTGACAGTCCCATTGATCTCTCATGCCGCCCCATATTATGATTCAGCAACTCCTTTAACCTGCCCCGGTTTGTGATAATACGCCAGGGTCATTCACTGCCACTGGCCTCAATTCAAAAGTAAACGCAGCAGCACAATGGCATTGGCAAGTAAATACTGTAAAAGACAACAGGCACAATACATACTGCTTCTGTTGGTGTAATGAATTACAGACCAGAGTGTGGTAATGATGGCTAGGGTACACAACAGGCTCAAGAGGTATGAAGGTGTGTGGTAGTGGTGAGGCCAGAGTCTACAGTGCCCTACCTGGGAGTGTGCTCTAACCAATGACTAAATACAGTCATTGACTGTAACTGTCACACTGACACACACTGTTTCACCCACATCCACTGGCAACGCTGGGTGTGGTTTGGGAGTGTGAAATTGCAGGTATGCGAGTGTCAGCTAGAGGGGGTGCAGTTGCTGAGTTCTGACACAGAAAGTGTATGACATGTGTGAGTGAATCAGAGCTGGGTGTGAGAGCAAAAAAGTGTGTGTGTGTGTGTGTATATGTGTGTGCGTGTGTGTGTGTGTGTATGTGCATGTGTGTGTGTGTGTGTGTGCATGTGTGTGTGTGAATATGTGCGCGTGTGGACTTTGTGACCTGGGCCGGACAAGTCAAACTAGGTGCTAACTGAGATTAGGAGTGTGAATTCAGAAAGGTTTCTGGGACCTCTCTCTACATCTCACTATATATAGTATGTACCAGACCAGCATTCAGTATTATAGCACAGAACCCATAATGGTTAGTCTTTGACTATAACACGCAGAATGATATTATAAGCCTGGTCTTGAATGGGTGAGGGTGAGGGATGTGATAAGAGCCAGAAGCACAGGTGTGAGTGTGGGTTGGTGTGAGTGTGGATGTGAGGGTTCTGCAGCAGGGGGGTGGATGTAGATGTGCAGGTGTGGGCCTCAGGGAATCAGGTGTGGGCCTCAGGGATTGCGGGCACTTGGATGCAGAGTGAGCGAGTCAGGGACTGACCGGTGATGACCAGTGTGTGGGGGACAGCAGCCTCGGTGAGCATGCGTTGGATGTGGGTGGTGAAGAGGGACATCGCTTGGCCCCGTCCACTGTTGGGGTTCAGCAGCAGCATGAGCCGGCAAGGGCGACGCACCTCACAGTACACGGCACCTGACACGGGCAGAGGAGGGAGAGAAGAGGAGGGAGAGAGAGGGAGAGAGAGAGAGAGAGGGAGGGAGGGAGAGAGAGAGAGAGAGAGGGAGAGAGAGGGAGGCAAGGAGAGAAAAGGGAGAGATATGAGTGGAGAAACACAGAGACCAAAATAAACACAATGGAACAAGAATGAAATGAGAGAGGGAGCAACAGAGATAAGGAAAGAATGAAGGAAGAAGGAAGAAGGATAAAAAAGACAATATCAACAACATTCCAGTAAAACACATTCAGTTGAGCTACACCTTGGGTCCTTGTGTCTCCAAGCATCATCCCTCATTGCATGCAGAACTGTTATCACCGAGGAACATCATTTAAATGAGAGCGAAAACAAACAAAACATCAGCACCACGGCCAGCGGCGCTGCTAGACAAACCAAAGACAGATGCCTTCTCCAGGTCTCATGCCAGATTACGAAATCCCCTCGTTCGTGCTCCACCTGCTCGCTCGGAGGTGCGTGGAGGCGAGGCGAGGCAGTAGGATGCAGGCTGGGTAGAGCAGGACGGATAGAGCAAGCTTGACTCGTTCCCCATTACATATTGAGGAAGTTGTAGGTCAGACCTTGGAGTTAAACCTGTTCCATTTGCTGAATGACTTTGCTGAATGACTGTACTCTGCAACCCCCAGGCAAACCCATGGCAGCTATGAAAAGCTGTTAAGCGGCCGCTTAACCAGTCTCTCTGGTATGACAGGTGGGAGATGCTGGGGGGACTTTTGAGAGAAATTTTGAATTTTCGACACTGAAAGATTCTCCATGGAAGAAAAAAAAAAACTTTTTGTAAGTGTTATGATTGAGATTTATCACTGACATTTGACCACCCCTTTCAGCAAGCTTGAGGTCACTGTCAAATGCCCCTTAAAAGCTTGTGTGAATGCGGATGGTGACAGGGCCACTGCAGTAAATAGGAGCTGGCTGTGAGATCAGCAATGCTTGACCCTGTTTGGCTAATTGGGCTCTTGGGAGGGCCCTTTCCATGCCGCTGCACTGCCCCCAGCACTTGACATCCATTAGCTGCTGCAAACGAGACTGCCAACATAGCATTCACTTCCTCAAATATTCCCATTTATCCTCCACAAACGACTCCTCTTACTGACCGGGGAACAGCCGGTGTAGCTTTACATCTCTTTCATTCATCCATGATAGCTTTCAGTTAACATAGTAGGATTGATTATTTTACGCTTGTGAATGTGTGTTACATTGTTTCATAGAAGATAGAGAGAAGTCTGCACACCTTGATAGGTCATACTGCAGGTGCAGCTATTTTCGCAAGAGCAACTTTTATGTAAGAGACAAAGAAAAGCACAACACTACTTGCTCCAGAGTGCAACCAATTTGCTAAAAAACTGATGTTTCGATCAGTCAGTCCATCATCAGAGCCAGACATTCACCACTGTAAAACAGGCACAGGAGGCCGAGAAGGTGAAATATCTGCCGCTGTCGTCCTCTGAAGCCTTGAGTTTCCGGATGCCTGAACTTCCTTACCTCACAGCTGTTCAGTTGGCATGGGAACAGAGTACTACATCACATGTGAATTTTACATTAGGCACGTACCAAGTTCGCTCATGGGGCTCTGACAATCCTTTGTTTCATCACATACAATCCTCCTCCCCCCCTCAGGCTGCCAAAGGAAATAGGGCTTAATTGCTCCAAATAATTCTTTCTCTCCCTTCACTGACTCACAAACGCATCCGAAACACTATTGGTGTCAAGTTAATCTTTCATATGTAATCGGTTAATATGCCGCTGTGAGCAGTGAGCTGTTACTGTGAGCCACTGATGACCTGCATTTCAAAGCCAGAGCAGATTCTGGATTGGACTCAATAATTCATGGTTTGGTGCCCATGCTCTGAGTCACATTGACTGAGACTCTGCCGTGGGTTATGTCTCCAGCTATTACACGTGCTTCCCCCTCTACTATTATGCACCATGCTGTCTGCTAGTTGGCAGTCGGTGTGGTCGCACTGGATGAGCACATCCCAGAATGATATCATGGGAAACTACAGTATTCTTTACAGAGCAAACCAAGACTGAGAAGTCATCTGAAATTTGGCACAATAAATATGTCGGGAGGTTTATGCATTTCAAATACGAACACTGAAATGAATCCATATTGTGCATATTCTTTTAGATATTTACATATACATACATGCAATTTGCTTTAGTAATTCCTAATCATCAAGTTGTTTAAGAAATGGATGAGTAAAGTCCACTAAATGCACAAATACTTTTAGACAACCGACAGACTGAATACACTCCTGCCACAAGTCTCACAGGAAAAGAGGGCATTCACTAGTGTGACCACATCAAACATCGCCCAGAGCAGAAACTGCGTGCAGGCTTCTCATCCTGCCTTGGCCTCCAGTAGCTTTCACATCCATGTGAGCAATGCGTCACAGGCAGAGCTGTCGTCTCCACCAACAAGCCCCAGCCTGGAGGTTGGAGGTGAAGGCCACCGAGGCGCTATATCGTGCCTGAGCACTGAGGTCTGACAGCCCATCAGACTGCTCCACTCCTGGGCAGAGAGAGGGAGAGAAGGCAGGGGCCCCTCAGGAGATGGAGCTGAGGTCAGAGGGCAAGGGCTGTGTACAGAACGTCGCTGTGGCTCCTGTCTTCGTTGCAGAGAGATACTGCAGCATCAGCACAACACGGCAGCATGACGCACAACTGAATCTGAGCGATGGATCTGCTGCAGCCTTTTCATGGCCCACGATCCTCTTTTATGTGTGGAAGGATTTATGATTATTTCATTTAATCTTGTTCATCTAACCACATCTGTCTCCCATCTATTTAATGCGGATTATGCACACACACACACACACACACACACACACAAAACGCATATACTGTACATTTACTTTATACGAGTGTTATGTTATGTAGTTATGTCAAGCTTTGGGTCATGCAGATTTTACATTTTGCATGTACGTGGAGTTGGTGTTAGGCACCGTCTCTTCTCCTGCTTCCTGATAACTGTTTAGGGATCTGTGGCGTTCTTCCTATCCAAGGAAATGATAACTTATTTAAAGGCCCATCTAGGCCAGAAAAACTTGTTTTAGGGGCAAAAACACACACACAAACACACACACACACACACACACACACACACACACACACACACACACACACACACAAATAGACAATATTCAAACAAAGGTTTGGTTTACTCTAAGTAGAAGGTACGAATGTGATGTCTTTGTGGATGAAACTATTTAGACCAGTGGTTCTCAAACTTTTCACAATGAATACCACCACAGAAAACAATTGGCACTCCAAGTACCACCATTATGACTGGCATTAAAATACCGTAGGCCAATTTCACATATTGTATATTGTACATACAGTACTGTTTTGCATTGTTTGTTGCTGGCAGGTGCCATAGAAGCTTCACTTGTGCTGGGCTCATTGTCACCAACATCAGTTTCTGCTCGACATATTCACCACACTTCTCTTTCTAATACTTCCTGTTTGGAGCCATGATCGCATGAATGTTTTTGATCCATCGTGTTTGCCTCCTTTTCTATGCTTGCCATCACAGCTTAGCTTGTCAACCATTTGCTAATGCTCCATACAGTTAAACTAGCCTAGTAGGCCTTGGCTCCTATTGGCTGATATAAAAACGAATATAGGCCTACTTTTTTTCTTGAAAGACAAAAAAATAGTTTAAATTTAAAATAGTTTAAATTTCAGGGATCGCACGGTTAAGGATTTTGAATTATATATATTTTGATATAATTTGAAGTGATTATGCTATATATATTTATAAAAATAATCTTGGAGACAGTTTGAGAACCACTGATTTAGACTATTTAGAACCTAATTTAAACAAATTAGTGACCACAAATAGTTCAGTCCTATAGTGTCATTCTCGTGTGTTCATTCTCATTTAAGAAATGTGAAATGTGTTAGAAATGTGTTACTGTGACGTGTTCAACATACATCCACAGAAATGATGTACAGGAGCCTTTACACTATTAAACTCTTTTCCGAAACAACAGTCTACAGTGAATACTTTTCACTGCCCTTTAATACTTTAAGGCTCAGCATCTTTAGTGTTATAATATGTAATTAAAACTACAATTGAAGCCCTAGGTCTCCTAAGTCATCTATTAAAACATCCTTTCATGGAGGCTCCCTTCATGGAGTGGCTTGCCGTGAAAACTAATTCTGTTCGATTCTGACACGCAACAAATGTTCCCTTTCATAGGCCCTTATCTAAAATGAAAAAGACAACCGTTGCAAAGCGTTTAAATTGCTTCACAAAACCCCATTTCTGCTCACTTTAATGGAGTCACCTAAAATACTGATTGTATTACTGTAATGGCTTTAGCAGTGAAGAACCAAAACCAGGTCCTGAAAGTCTGTACTCTTGACGTATATGATACGAACTAGGTCGGTAAGGCTTCTGGACCACAAACCTGAACATGGAAGGATGCAAATTCAGTCATTAAAACCGAGCTTAACTTTGAGTGTGTAGAAGCCGCTGGTCTGAAAATAATTGGTGTCCACTACTTCACTGAACCATATGCTTTAATGAGTTGGCCAGAGCCTATGTTTTTCTCTTAAGTGTCATCATTGCCTGCCCCAGGATTATGCATGCTATAAATTAATCTTGCTATTGCATCATATGTGAGGCATGTTGAATATCAAAAGCTCTATAATATCTTTCTGAGAGATATTCATATAATCACTGCCATTTTCAAAGTTTAAAAAGGCAGTGAGAAAGATAGTGCTGATATGTCATCTCAGGGTCACATTCCATATTTCATATAGACAACGCAATATTTTGCAGCAGATCTTTTCCTTGATTTAAGGTTTAATCTATTTCAATCCATATATCACCAGAATATTGATGTGTGTGGTTAAGCCTCCTCTGACCCTCTTAGGCAAGGTTGAGCGGCTGACCAGTGAGGATGATAAATCACAAACTCCCTCTGTCCATTCTGAAAGCCCACAGCAGTTCTTCTTGGACACAGCTGATGAATTCCGACGGGTCAGATCACTCAGTGTCAGCCATCCATCAACACCAGCTCTCACTACCAGTCACGTCACTCCAGGTGACCCTGTTACATCCCACATCTGACTTGGTTTGGATTAGGACTATAGGGCCCAGATTTGAGATTTAAAGGTTTCAAGGCTGTCAAAAGATACAATGTCAGGACACTTTTTAGCTTTTTCAGCAATAAGGACTGTACTGAGACCATTCACAATCCACAAAATGCTGATGTGACAATCAAAAGTCATTTGACTTAAGTGTTCAGTAAATGACAACTGCTATGGAGCTCTGTTTTTGAGCCTATGAGCCTGCTCGATGTCCAGCCAAAACCCCAAAATATTTATCACTGCTGGTTCATGACATAAATAGCACAGTGCAGTCACTGAGAGATTTCAGACTGAAGGTACTACTGTACCAATCTGGAAAGTGTGAGTCTGTTTGAGTAAGCTAGGCTACACCTACATTCTAGGTGACTTTTGTTAGGGCTCAACTATGTTATTTCCCCCAGTAGCTATGATTTAGATGAAAACCCTGATCCCCCTCAACAGAAACCAGATAAGATAATCCACCAAAGATCTATGCAAATTATGAAAACGTGCTAGCCATTAAATCATTATTGTGTAGCCTTTTATAACCTTTTGATTGATTTCCCAGCTTAAGGAAGCATGCTTCATAGCCTGAGGGTGTAGGCTACACCTCTGGGCAGGTAAGACAGGTTTATTGTTAGGCTACTACCACGAAAGAAGTCTTCCGAATTCTTTCACATGGCAGCCAAACTTAAACCAATGGACTTACGGAAGTTGCCTATAGCCTAAACTAGCCTGTGAATGCCATTATGTCTATGCTACCAAGTTTACAGCAAATGTCCAAATCTAACTGCTCAATTCTCTCTCAAATTCACTCTCAGATAATATGTAGTTGGATTTCAAATAAAAAAAAAAAAACTAGGCTATAGTAGAACATGTTTTCTCACCATCACGCCGAGGTAAATGACGAAATGAAGCATCCCTTATAGCTCGAGCCCACCGTTCAGCCTCCTCGAGGTTAGCGCTAGGGTCCTGAGCGAGCGCAACACGAAAGCATTGCTCCAACCTCTGGCGGGCCATTGCTGAACTCAACCATTTTCTCTTAAACGGATAAAAATACGCTGAAAAGTAAGCCGCGGTGTCTGCATTGTCCTCTCCTTTAAATGCATGACAACCGATACAGTCATTCAAGTCGAAAACCACCTTGCCCTGTCCAGGTGACGAAGTGATCTTCTGAACTGTGAGGGCATGATCCGTCAAACTAACAGAACACCTAACTTTTCCATTAAGAATGTCTGTGAACTCTCCATAGAGTAATCCCACGATCCCGTTGCGGTGATGGGATGGATCCGGTTCGGTTTTGTCTCTGTCCATCCCGCCTGAGTAGCGCTCCGCGCTCCGCAGCGCAGACCGGTGCGCGGATGGTGCTGCAGTCTGCGGCTGCAGGACTTTCTCTCACCCAGCTGTTCTCCCAGCTGAAAGATCTCTCCCTAGTGACAAAAAGGAGGAACAGCATACGGAAATTATGTGACAGCTGTCTGTTGTTTTTTAACCTGTGCATATACATTCTAAAGTTATTGTGCAATATGCTACATTTGGGATGTGGGCTTGTGAAGTAGACTATAATCTAACTATAATATAAAATGTAAGTATAATATAAAAAAATACAAACAATATGGTTAGTCCACCTATTTAAAAAACTGAGATCTGTCTAGACCCATATATTAATAGGCCTAAACATAGGGATATTCAGAGCTGCAGGGATGAAAGTTTTATTTGCTATTGCTCATGTTGGCGCTGATCGATAGGCTACTGATAGATGTGGTTTCGTGGAAAGTAGGTCAGATTAAAAGCTAAACTCGTTCAGTTGTAAATTAATACTAATGAGCCTGCTTGGAGCAACAAAGTCAGCCTACTCTTATGCTCACCGATTTATTTTGCATTTCACAGATTCATTAGGCTACACCAGAGCTCTGGGCTACATTTAATTTGATGCAGAAGGGTTATGAACACTAGTCTCACAATATCACTGGTTAGAATAAATCACGTGACTGTCTTGCGTCACCACCTACTATAAACCCCAGTGAGCAACATTACACCATTCTCTTTTCTCTAGCAGGCTTGGGCGGCGGAAGCATGTAGTTGCGCGTTTAAAGTTCAGCGATTCGGGCCTTTTATATAATCATTGCTATGCATAGGCTGCAAATGTCGACCATCTGTGTTCAGGAACCACCTTGAATGTGAGTTTACAAAACTTGTGGCACAAATTAATGATTTTGTCTCAATTTTACTGATCCGACCCTAAACGTTAGCAGATAGCAAACATTAGGTAACATTCTAGCCAATTGTTTCCAACTATCTTAGTTGCTACATGACCAATGCATGTAAAATGTTGTTCTGTGCGTACTTCTTGCTTATGGAAACGGCTTTCAGTTATCTTCACTTTTAGTTTTGACTTAAATGTCACTGAATGAAACTGATGGTGATTGCTAACGTTAGCTAGCCTTATTTCATGAAACACGTGGTAGTGCTTGACGGATCACCATTCAAGTTACAAGTTACCGGTTTACTCAAAAGCCGTAGTCGACATGTGCTTGTGTAACATTGAGTTTTGCATTAATATTACAGGGGACTTGACGCCTGACTTAATTTCTTGAGACGACTAATGGATGTCGCGCTTCTGAAGATTCGGTCCGCAGACCGTAATGCAAGACCCTGATCAACTTTGAGGCGGCGTATCAGCATACCGTGCTAAAGGGTAAACGTTTCTCGTGAACTGGGAGTAATATTCAATACATGTGTATAGGTTTCTCTGATGAATTCGTTATATAGGAAAAGCCGTCTGATGCGATAACTGACGATGGATAACGGTTCTGAGAACCTGTCCGTAACGTTAGGCACTAAATTAAAAGGTTAAATTCCTTTCGCCCTATATGCTAAGTTGGGCTTTTTCTTTCCCCAGGTAAAAGGAATGGGTGAGGACTCATCTGAATGAAGGTCATCTTGAGGTAAGAACCTATTGATTTTAAAGGGATAAATGTTAATTGGTGTTGTCTCATGATGATTATTGTTATCCCTGTCTGAACCACTGTGTGGATTAATGGTAACCTGAAGCTCTTGTGCAAATGAGTGAAACAAAGCAGCAGTTTTAGCAAATTGGTTAACTGCACATTTCTGAATATCCTACAGGTCACTGGCTCAAAGGACTTGTTTACCCTCAAGAAACAGATTGGAAAGTGTGGATGTGTGACTCATCAGAACAGTGGACCAGGACTAGCCTTATTACCACCCTAATGTAAGAGCCTGTTCAGAGTGTCTTGATGGTTGCTATTATGAGTTTTATGATCTTGTTACCCTGATCTGAACAACTGTGTTGCAACACGTTTTTAGGGTTCTCTGATGAATTCGTTATATAGGAAAAGCCGTCTGATGCGATAACTGACGCTGGATAACGGTTCTGAGAACATGCCTTAACATTAGGGCACTAAATGAGGTTAAATTCCTGTTGCCTTTTATTCTAACTTGAGCTTTTTTTTTTTTTTTTTTTTTTTCCCCCAGGTAAAAGAAATGGTTGAGGACTCATCTTAATGAAGGTCCTCTTGAGGTAAGAACCTATTGATTTTAAAGGGATGAATATTAATTGCTGTTCTCATGATGATTATTGTTATCCCTGTCTGAACCACTGTGTGGATTAATGGTAACCTGAAGCTCTTGTGCAAATGAGTGAAACAAAGCAGCAGTTTTAGCAAATTGGTTAACTGGACATTTCTGAATATCCTACAGGTCACTGGCTCAAAGGACTTGTTTACCCTCAAGAAGCGGACTGGAAAGTGTTGATGTGTGGAGAAGCATCAGAACAGTGGACCAGGACTGACTTGATGACCACTCTAATGTAAGGACCTGTTCATAACTGGGGCCGTCTTGATCGTTGCTATTACAAGCTTATGATGATCATTGTTATCCCTGTCTGAACAACTGTTGAATAATGGTAACCTGAAGCTTGTGTACTATGAATCATTAAGCAGTGCAGCATTTATCCCCTCCCCTGCAAATTAGTAATAGCTTTTTGAAATATATTTTCTACAGGTCATTGGCCTGAAGGGTCAGTCTGGTCCCTTGAGGAGCTATTGGAAAGGTGAATGAAGAATGGATGAAGCCATGGCATGTGTTAATTCAATTTTATTGCACTTGGAAAATAAAAACCATAATGTACAAAATTGTTATGTGTGGAATGATGTGTGTGGTGTGGTCCTTAGTGTGGCTAGGAAGAACTGTTCATCTTGGAGGAAGTCTCTGTCCTGTAAAGAGAAATTCGTTTTTTTTTCCATGACCTTCAGATGTACTTATCAACTCTGAGTTTAAGCAGACTTTCTAATGAGACATGGCACTCATAGAATCTCCCATAGAAATGTAACGGCAATCTGCCAGTTGTCTATACATATCCCACCCATCGACGTGAGTACATCGTGCCAATCATGTGGTGTGATCTAGCCGCTGGAGCAAGGTTGGTGTCCGCGTCATCAGGTAGAACTGCACATGCGCAAGGCTAAGTGGAGGGAGTTGCCTTACAGGACTCCTTACTTAAACCAATCATGGTCACATTCATTCTTAAGATTTCCTGTATTGATATGGGTCAAACTTCATATTGTACTCCAGAAATAGTCACGATATGTAAAGGGCGTACATAAATCTGCTCTTATTGTCTATGAAAAGTCCATCCGTAAGAATAAGATAAGCTGTGGATCCTATTCAAATGACTGCACTGGATTGAGCTGTCTGTTGTAATTGTAGAAAATGAACCATATGCTACAGTTGGTGATGAAATTTGTGTTGCTTTATACCTTTTCTGCGGAGTGTCTGAGCATTGCCAATTTGGCTAGCAGTTCTGGAGATGTTGCATTGGTTCCAGGAGACTGGACTTGGACAGTTGCTAGAGAGGACATCAGCTGACTATTGCCCACTGGTGCAAAATCTGTACAGTTAAAGCCAATCAAGAATTATTCTAAATGTTACAAACCATCAGTGAGTAATCTAAGAGTTTGTATGTATGTAGGAGGAAAAATATGTACCTGTGTAAATAGGGGCTGGGGGCAGATGTATGGGGAGGCTGTGTCTCATGTTCTCAACTTCTCTCCTGTGTTCAGTTACCCTCATTCGCTCCTGAGAGGGAGAAATTCAACCAGCTCATCATAAATTACCAATGTAGTTATGCATTCACTATTACATTTAACACGCAGTGATTTAATGCAGCATTGTAGGGAATTTTTTAAGCAATGTATTTTTCTGCTGTGCTGTTGTATGTAATTGAAGACCACTGTGATCTATGGTGCTGTTGTGCACCCACACATCTTGAGGGTGGAGGTGTAGGCAGTGCTGCAGATGCCCCTCGCCCACCTTGTGCAGGTGTTGTTCCTGCTGCCGCAGTCGCTCCATTTGGGCGTGGATGCTGCGCAGACGAGTCTGATGCTCCGCCTCCACCTGTCGGGCCTCCTGCAGCGCTCTCTCGCCCTCTTCAAACTTCTCGGAGGCCAGCTGCGCAAACACACAAGGATAACATTTGGATAATATATATTAATGCTGTCTGTCAAGATGGTTTTGCCATACATTAAGCATACATCATTTTATAATTTTTTGCAATGACAAATTAAATTTCTCCTGCCCCCTATAGATGTTCTGAACAGTAGCTGCCAGCCATTCGCAGCCTAATATCAGTGTATCCCACTACTAAAACATAATGTATGAAGAATCAATTATTTTAGATAAATATACACAAGTCACAAAATTTGATTTCACCTCATCCGCGGACAAAGAAATGCAAAGACACTGCGTGAAGGGCCAGCGAGGGGAGAAAACGCATTTCCTACATTAGGCTACTGCTGTGATAACCCTGATAGGATGCTACCTACATTAGGCTACTGCTGTGATAACCCTGATAGGATGCTACCTACATTAGGCTACTATGCTGTGATAGAATGCTACCTACATTAGGCTATCAGGGTTACTATGCTGTGATAACCCTGATAGGATGCTACCTTGTCCCAGTGCATTTAGCTGTCAAATACATGCATTTCTAATATTAGAAATGTCTTAATGGCAGTATGTGTATTTAAAATGCTCCAACAGTATCTAATAGTTTCTATATGGATGTGTTTTGCCACGTTTTGTGACTTTGAAAAAAAGCTCTGGCCAAAGTAATCTAAAAATTAGCCTTTTCAAGTTGTCAGGTTTACTGAACAAACCAAACAGTGGACACTATTATACTTTTCAGTAGCCTAGCTATTTTATTTTGCTTTAGTTATAGTTATTTTGCTGTAGGCCTATTGGTTGTATTGATTGATGTGCCCATACTAGTAACGTGGAGCAGCCATAGAGCTACCCTTGGAGTGGAGAGGTGGAGTATTGGTTAACATGTTGATGTCGAGGAAGGTCTTTTTTGTGACATAGTGCATGAAACATGCGAGTTCAAAATCGGTAGCCTATTAGTCTTCTTACATCTCATTTGCCCACTACACCTTCTCAAACGAAGCACTGGTCAATTTAGGTGGCTAAAAATATTTAGGCTAGGCTTGCTGTTTTAACTCAGTTTAACTCAAACTAGTCTACTATTCCGTAAGTACTTTCAGTGCAAATACTCAAACTAGCTAACGTTTTTAGTCAATTTCATGGCTTATTTAGGCTAAAATAGCCTAGGCTGTTTGTAGAGCTGCAATGAATAAACTTCACTGACAACAGGTAAATACAAGATTTGGT
Source organism: Alosa sapidissima (assembly GCF_018492685.1). Classification (NCBI taxonomy): domain Eukaryota; kingdom Metazoa; phylum Chordata; class Actinopteri; order Clupeiformes; family Clupeidae; genus Alosa; species Alosa sapidissima. The sequence continues at coordinate 21,262,173 of NC_055959.1, forward strand.
CATTGAGGCTCTCTATGAAAACAAACTTTTGTCTTTCCGAAGTTTATTTTTGTATTTCGGGGTACAGTAGCCTAATAACCTAATTACCTAATGTCTTGACAATATAGTTTTTCCGGAAAAACTATATTGGTTTGCCGTTTAAACTCCAGTTAAAAGACTGGTGCCGCTCTGAACTTTCCTGCCAGTACTGGTTTGTCGGCGTCAGGCGCTACATCTCAATCGGCCACCATCTATCCTATAAAGAGCATTACATGATTTTGCACAACTGTACCCCTGCTTCACCCAATATTTCAGATCAAGCATAGCTCCCACCTTGCTGAAGCTCTCCACCTCCTGAGCGCGAGTTTTGAGTCGGATGGCCGTGGCACTCAGCCTCTCCTTGTCCCGATCCAGGTCCTCCCTGAGGCGGTCCAGGGCCTCTCGCTCCCGGGTCACCATGTCCTCCCGCTGCTTCAACTCCCCGGCCCTCAGCTTCAGCTCAGCCTGCTCCTGCACATACACAAATCATAGTCTTAGTCAGTGCAGTTCAGTTTTAATCTGAACACACACACACAAACAGATTCATGATTTTGATATGCCTCTTGCCAGATCAAAATAGTTCAAAACTTGAATAATTTTTGGATCATTTTTCAGTTAAACCATGTAATTTCCAAGACTGTACTAGAGATAATGGTGTAGACTTGACAGCTGTACACTGCTTGGAGTTCTCTGTGTAGGCCTGGTCTGAGGGTCTGTGAGCCCTGTACCTGCGCAAAGCTGATGATTGAGCCCTCGCGGTGGGCGTCCCTCTCCAGAACGCGGCTGGCCTCCCGCTCCACGCGATCCTGCCGCAGCTTCTCCTGCGTGTGGAACTGCGTCCACTCGGCGGCCAGCTTCCTGCGCTCCTCAGCGCAGCGCTGCATTACCTGCTGCTGCTCCTCCAGCAGTGCGCTCTAGGAAGGAAGGAAGAGAGAGAGAGAAATAATGAACCCTTTTACTCCTATAGGCATTCTATGGCATTCTATGGAATATGGCATTCTAAACTAAATAACCTTATTTCCTGAGGGTTTTCTGAAAAAACACTAAGAATTGTCAACGTCTACCAAAACCTTAATATCTAAGCCTCTGCACACCTAGAAACATGAAATAAAAAGCATGCTGCACTACGCAGCAACCGGCAGGAGATAGAATGTTGCGTCGTGCAGCATCCAGCGCGAATGGGTTAAAACGTGCGATTTTACCCTGGCATGTTTCTACCCCATCCATCCATTTCTACCAATGCATGTGAATAGTGAATTTTTCTGCTGTCTCTTTTTCTGTCTCTTGGTATCACTCTCTCTCTCTCTCTCTCTCACACACTCTCAGCAGAATATATCAGAATTCTTCACGTGTGAGAAGCTGAGGCTCTCACAAACACAAGCGTCCACACCAACCTTGGCTCTCTCCAGCTCCTCTCTCTCTATGCCTATCTGCTGGCTCATGGTCCGTCGCTCCTCCTCCAGGCCCCGCAGGGCTGACTCTGCTTTCGCCTGTTCTGCAGAGACTCTCCAGCGCTCCTGAGGTACACCAACGCAACAGGAACGAGTTACCATCTTGTGAGTAGATCCTCACTAAACTCTAACTTTTGTTTTTTTTTTTTAGCATATTTTTTGGGGCTTTTTATGCCTTTAATTAGACAGGACAGTGGAGAAAAACAGGAAGTTAGTGGGAGAGAGAGTCGGGGTGGGATCCGGAAAGGACCACGGGGCGGGAATCGAACCCGGGTCGCCGGCGTACGGTGCAGGTGCCCCAGCCAGTTGCAACTTTTAATACGATCACATGGTCAACGGAATATGTGGGACAAAGGGTCCAGGGTCAAGCCAAAGGGAGGTCATCCCTGTCTGACCTTCTCCAGCTGCCTCTGCTGCTCGGCCAGCTGTGTGTCCATCTTGGCGATGACCTCCTGCAGCCTTGCCCTCTCCTCAGCCATGGCCCTCTGCTGCTGGCCCAGACGGTCCTGCATAACTGGGAAACACAACACATGGCACAATCCTTTAGGTTCTGGTAGCGAAACGAATGTAACGCAGGAAAGGTCTAGAACAGGGGGTGACCTATATCACTGGCTCACTTAGCATGTTTTATGTTTAGAGTAGAATCATGTTAATGCATTATCCACACATGGCTTGAGAGTAGACTCAATATCTAAGTGTCTATATATATATGTTTGATTAAGTTACATTTAACATCATATTTATACATCATTACAAAATAGACGGAGACAGGAACCTCTGAGTTGCTCGTCCCTTTGCCTTGCCCCCTGCTCCAGGCCTTGGGTCGTGTGCTCATGGGTGCTCTCCACACGAGAGGACAGGTCCCCCAGCCGCCGCGAAAATTGCTCCATCTGTTCAATCACCACTGTCAAGGACCTAAAATAAAAACCCATAGATCATTCAGCAGGTTCCCTTGGGTTTGGTGGTAGTTGTGTTGCTATTGCTCTAAACTGCTATGCCTTGTAATCAGCCTTACTTTAAGCTCTTTAAATCTGTTATTACCTTCAATGTCAATATGAACAGATTACTTCAGCACAACTGTAAGGCTAACAGAGTTATGGATTACTCCAGATTATATCAGTACTCCATCAACTGATCATTATGAGTGGCAAGAAGTCTAAGCAGGTAGGTAGGTAGGTAGGTAGGTAGTGAGTAAGCAAAGTCCTTTTAGGCAAGTCCCTCCACTCAGCGGCCATTTGACAACGCTTTTTGGGCACTCGTCGGGCATCCATTTCGGCTTCATGACACCAATCTTTCTCCAGCGGCGAGATCACAACACATGATTGGCACGATGTCTTCACAACACACCATATGATTGGCTCAATGTATTCACATCACACCACATGATTGGCTCAATGTATTCACATGTTGACGTTTTGCTGAGGAAGGGGTGGGATATGTGTAGACAACGGCCATATTGGCGTGACAAACTAGCCCCATGCATTTCTATGGAGTATTTTTTGAGTGCTGTGTCTCCACATTAGAAAGTCTGGAGTAAGTTAGTGCAAGACCTGGTTTGTGAGGTGGCACTGGTTACTGCATCAATCTCCTCGTCCTTCAATCTCTTCAGTCGAGTGACCTGCTCCTCATGGTCCTTCTTCATCTCCAGAATGGACTTCCTGGGAAGGCAAGTAACATTTCAGTTTGAGCCATTTCAGCCATTTTGAACGGGGCATTATGCTGAATGTAACACACAGTGTTGTGCCTATGCAGTGGCACTTAGTGGTGACTACATATTTGTGGCATGTCTACCAGTGTTGCGCGGTCTGCCCGAAATTAAGCGGTCGCCCGCGGTTATGAGTCATAAACAAAATATTTTAATGATATTCGGGTCTTTTGCGGGCGGGTCAGTTAAAATGAATTAAATATATATTTTCTACAAATAGGCCTACTTAAAATATCACGAGAAGGCTAGCATCAATACAGTAAAGCATCAATACAGTAAAGTCAACAGTAAAGAAGCTAAAGACACGAGTTACAATAATAGACACCCCTTCAGGAAAAGCGATATAGGCTATGGGAAATATTGGGAAAAGTTCTTAAAGAAGATGACAGTAGTACAAGTTATGGTCTATGTAGGCCTACTTCTTGCGAAGCCATTTAAAAGTATGACAGCCAAAACGGGCAGCCTGCAGGAATAAATGTTATGGCACAGACTACACAGCCATATCTACCGGTATGTATAGGTTTGCGCATGCATAAAAGTTACCTTAGTTCGTTGTGTTTGTGACTTTAAACAGTGGATGTGCTTTAGTAAAGCTTTGTGCTTCATTCAGCAATATAAACCAGTTCTTACGCTAACGTTTTGACCAGCAATGTATCTCTCTTGCCTACCTTGCCTCACCATTTCTGTTTTCGAAAGAAAGATGCATGTCCATGGCCTTCAAATCTTATCCTAGTGTTATAATCCTTGGTGGTTGCGTGCGTGCGTGCTTGCGCTCTTATTCTCATTCTCTCTCCTGCGCAAACATTATGTCCTGCATGCCTACTGCGTGTAGTTCTACTGCATAAAGTTTCGCAAATAAATTAGTTTGTTTTACAGAAATGGCCACTGCACACTGTCACACTGCATGCAGGCTATAACCAAAAGCACACATTTTGTAAATAAGCGGGTCGGATCGCGGGTCGGGTATAATTTTGTCCTAATTAATATTCGCGGTCTGAGTTGCGGTCGGGTTGATTAAAATATCGGGCGACCGCGGGCCGCTTGTGACCAAACCCGCGCAACACTGATGTCTACATTCCATGCCTGTGTTGCCCATTCCGTGTCGTAAATAACGGTAAATGGAAAGGGGGGAATTTCTCCACCTCTGCAGGTCGCGGAGCCTCTCCACCTCGCGGTCCCGGTCCTGCTGGCTCTGGGCCAGGCGGCGCTGGTGCTGCGCCTGCAGCTCGACCCGCTCCTGGTCAGCCAGCCGCGTGACCGAGGCCAGCCGCTCCGCCAGGTCCTCGTTCTCCTGCCGCATTCGCAACTCCCGCTGAGCCCCAGACTCCTCCAGCAGCTTCACGCGAGCCCTGGAGGGCCAAGACCAGGAGTCAACACACACACACACACACACACACACACAAACATACACAATCATACAAAATAAGACAAACACGGTAAAACAGCTGCACAGTTACACACACAGAGGTTCATAGGACAATCTTGTGTGAAAAGTAACTATTCCCCTTCACAATTGAAATAGCTAGCAAACAGATAATAAAGAGAAATAGACTCAGAATACAAACTTATGATACAAAAACTGAGCAAAAATGAGCAAAACTACTCATTTGGACACATGAACACACACACACACACACACACAGGTCTGGTCCGTGGGCATGGTGTTGTGAGTGGCTGCACTGGCTGTGTGGTGCTACCTGTGTGTGTTCTCCATCAGCTCTGTGTCCTGTTTGTGGCGGAGCTGCATGCTCTCCAGCAGCATCTGGTTCTGGTCCCGCTCTAGCTGGAGGGTTCGCACCTGCACCACCCAACACAACACAATACCGTTTAACACACACACCCACCAACACACACACACACACACTGAAGCCTCTGATTTCTTACTGCAGAAATACCAAATATGTTGCTGACTTCACTTTTATCTCAAGTCTTATACGTACGGTATCTATAATAGAACCTTGGTACCCATTAGCCTGACGTCATCACACTCAATTCTAGTCAGAATTTGAGTCTGATACTGCTCCATTGCCACGTGGTTATTGGGCATGTTTCCATCGATACAGGGGGGGAAGTGTGAGTGTGTGTGTGTGGTGTGAGTGTGTCTGTGGTGTGGTGGTGTAAGTGTGCCTGTGGTGTGGTGGTGTAAGTGTGTCTGTGGTGTGGTGGTATGAGTGTGTCTGTGGTGTGGTGGTATGAGTGTGTGTGTGGTGGTGTGAGTGTGTGTGTGGTGGTGTGTGCGTGGTGTGGTGGTGTGAGAGTGTCTGTGGTGTGGTGCGGTACCTGGCCTTCCAGCTGGATGATGCGGGCCTGCAGGGTGGCCAGCTGCTCCCCTGTCTGCTGCTCGGTCTCCCTGCGCTGCCTGTGCAGTGCTCCCACCCCCACCTCCAGAGGTCCACCCAGACCCCAGCCGCTGGCCAGCTGCACCCAGGAACACACAGGACAAAAGGGGTAACGTCACCACAAACACCATATCGAAAAGGGCAGTTGATGTTGAGGTGTGAAGTGTGACATTATTTTTTATTTACTAAGCATGACATCTACTGATGCGTTCTTCCACCTTTTTAAAATGGTATTTACCTGTTGTTGTAGTAAAAGCTGCTGAAGGCTTTCTGCTGACAAGGACACCTGATTAGGAAACATAGGAACATATAAGGACTGACAGGAAGAAGAAATCTGGGAAACCAGCATTGTCTAACTTACTTCCTTCTTCCTTAATGCAGGAACACCATCAAACAGCCATTACTTAGACATTACTCTCGGAATTAGTCTAGTCTGTAAAAGCTCTTTAACTAATACTTAATTCAATGTTTCCCTTGTACATGTAGTCTTAATATAAAAATAAAAAAAACTGGTGGGTAAATCTTCCAATCACATTTAAACACACTATGAGCTCACATCTCAAAACCATCTTCTTACCTGAGGTTGGCTAACTGGAGCTGTATTCTCCACTGTCCTCTGTTGTGGTACTGCAAACATATTGAATTCAATTCAATTCGATTCAAATTATAGCATAGGCTTCACAAAGACATAATCAGACACAGAAAAGACATTAACAAAAAAGTTCACCATCTCCAAAAGATGTACAATACATCTTGGCCCAACATATTTACAATACATCTTGGCCCAACTAACTCTAATTCAAGAGTACCTACACCAGGTGGGGCTGCTCAACACAGCATCTAATGGTCTGGGAGCCTGCCATGTCTGTGCTGCATAGCTGGGGGGCAGAGCCTGTTCACTGGGGGCCCGTCCAGTCTGTTCCTGAGAGGTGCTGAGCTGGGGAGGTGGGTGCCTCACTGCTGCTGGTGTAGTGGATGGAAAGATGGAGGCTCTGCTCTGCTGCCTTTGGTGGGAGATCGGGTCTACGGGCACTACCTTAGATGGCTGGGAGGGTAAAGGCTGAGCAGAGTGGTGGGACTGCAGGGGATACGGGGCTGGATCTGGCAGACTGGTAGGGTCAGCGGAGCTATCTTAAGATTTGGTCCCAGCGAGAAGTGAAAAACAGATTAAGTAGCGTCAAAGTCCTACACTTCCTGACTAATGTATGCCTGATACCTAATGTGTTTAGTACAAGACAGGAGTGTAGTATGGACATGCATGTTCCCCACCTCCACTCCCCTGAGTTCATTAAAACTCAGTCTGGCGCCTATGGTACTGCATGTCCACAACCTTTCCCGGTTGATGGCACTTCATTCTCTTCATTTTTCCTCTCTCTCCCGAGTGAGATATCCAGACTTCTGACATGTAGCCGTCCTACTACATGCCCGTTGGACCCTATACCAACCGACCTACTTTAATCCATTAGCCTTACCATCACACCAGCTATCACACATGTGCTATCATAAAAAGTTATCATATTGGTGGTCTCCAACAAATTTTAGAATTCCTTTCATTGAATAACCTTCTTGATCCAAATCAAGTGGCCATTCAACTGAAACAGCTCTGCTGTCTGTGACAGAAACCTTAAAAGAAGCCAAAGTGACAGCTCGGTCCTCATCCCGCTTGACTTATCAGCTGCCTTCAATACGGATAACCACTACATCATTCTCTCTATACTCTCAAACATGGGCATCCCTGGCTCTGCACTTTCCTGGTTTGAATCCTACCTCAGAGGGCGCTCGTTCAATGTGTGTCCTGGCTAGGACAACTGTCCGCATCTCACTACTTCACCACAGAGGTGCCCCAGGGCTCAGTGCTAGAGCCCCTTCTCTTTGTTATTTACACCACCTCACTGGGTCTGACTATCTGCTTGCACAGCTTCTCATATCACTGCTATGCATATGACACACAGCTCTATCTGTCATTCCCACCCGACGAACCCTCAGTCTCTGCACAGATCTCTGAATGTCTCTCAGACATATCTTCACGGATGAAGGCACATCATCTTCAGCTAAACCTCTCAAAAACTGAACTGTCAAGCTAAACCTCTGAAAAACTGAACAGCCAAACCAACTACACCATGGCATCAACATCAAAATTGACTCCTTATCTCTTGCCCCTACCAAGGTAGCGAGAACTTAGTTGGTCATGGTCGATGGCCAACTAACCTTTTATGATCACGTTGCATTGGTTGCCCAGTAATATCGCTTCGCACTTTACAACATAAGATAAATCAGGCCATACCTGAGTCAATATGTGACCCATCTCGTGACTCGACCAGGCTTCCCAGCCTGCAAATGATACCCCTTCCAGTTGATCCAGAATGTGGGGGCGCACCTGATCTTAAATCAACCCAAAAGGGCACGTTATTCCGCTGCTCATCGAGCTCCACACTAGATACCTATAGCTGCACGCATTAAATTTCAATCACTAATGCATGTCCACAAAGTTATGCCTCTTATACAGGGATATGTTACCTCCAGACTGCTGCACTCTTCCAATGAATGCTGCCTGGCTCTGCCACCCGTAAATGTATGGCAATCCAAACTTTTCTCATCTGTAGTTACCCGTTGGTGGAACGCACTTCCAAATCCTACCAGAGCAGAAGTGTCCTCTGTCTTCAAAAACCTCCTGAAGACCCAACTCTTTTGAGAGTACCTCCTCTCCTAGCACTACAAACAACTGGGCAGGCTTAATCTAGCACTTAATGTAAATTCTTGAACGATGCTTAATTCTTAAAGTGTGAAGAATTATGTAACTACAGTAAAATATGTAACTGTATTAGTTAGTTAGTAGTTAGTTTCTGCTTTCAATCCCTTTTCACCTAACAAAACCCATATTTTCCAGCCATTTTTAAAAATCAGAACCCCCTCTGTGAGTTTTTCTAACAAATTGGATGCTTTTATCACAAAGCGATACATTTTTGTGCTTAACTGCCCCACTAGTAGTTACCTCTGGTTATGGTGGCTCGCTGGTCTTCACTGGCTTTGGTTGGTCTTAGTTGGTCTCCCCTTCCAGCTTTTGAGAGGGATGGAGTGGGACTTACTGGCCTCTGTGCAGCTGAAGAGCCACTTCTGAGAGTGGAGACAGACATGTACTTATCTGATGTGACATTCATGAGACTGTAAATACATCTCGTAAGTCATGGTTCACACATCTACTTTAAAGTTCACTAGCTCAAAGGTACATAACAAAAGCTACAAGCTAATCCAATCATTTTTAACATAATCAACAATCCTTAATGTTGCTCCCAGTCCAAATCCAAGGGAACATCTCCAGACAGACAACAGTGTTTTAAGTGTGACGACTAAATACCACAATCAGAAATGAAGTCCAGTGCCCTCACCCTGCATCTTTGTTCAGCTCAAGTGTGTCTTCTTGTTTCCTTCGGGATGTTGGAGTAGGTTGGCCTTTACTGTGTAAACAATAGACAAATTACAACTTATAACAAACACCCTGGAGAAGGGTTTTGTAAGTATGCCATCCTCATATGACCATGAAGGTTATCCTCATAGTTGCAGTAATGATGTGTTATACGTCAGATGTAGAAATTTGACACTGACAAGTACACAATTGTATTCTACAGAGGTTGGCTGAACTGGACTGAACAATGTGCTGAAAAAGTTTCCAAAGCAAGTTCCCATGTCATTCTCACCTAAGAAAGGAGTCCAGATCCACTTCCTCTCCCAAGCCGAGAGCATCCTGATGAGCAGCCACCTTCTCCCCCTCCTTGGTCTTCTTCCGACTCAGAGCTCCGGTCAACCAATCGTCCTCCTGCTCTTTCTCCGTCTCCTGCTCCCCCACCTCTCGGAGTCCCTTGGTAGTGTCCTGTCTGGATCTGGTGATTTTGGGCGAAGACGTGGCAATCTCACTACCAGGCCTTGACGGTGGGGAGGGAGGAACTTTAGAGGCGTCTGATGCCACAGCGCCCCCTGCTGTTTTCTTCGTCTGCTCGACCTCTACATCAACATCATCCTGTTTGAGTCCCAGCCAATCAGCTGTAGGCCTGCTGGCTCGTGAGGAGGTGGGTGTGGCAGGGGTGCTGGGCTTTGATTTGCGCTCAGGTGAGTGCGAGCTGATATCTTCTGTGGAGAATCTGGTAGATTGAACACAACTATAAATAGTTTGATACTAAAGTGGACAGCCCTTGGGTAGTTTGACTGAACTTGTTGGACTAACTCCCACCTGACTGACTGCCTGCGGGACTGTCTTCCTTCTGGGGTGCCGGCCAGTGTGGGCTGGTAGGAGCCAAACGTTAAGTCCTCCTCTCCAACTGGAGCATCTTTGGGAAGGAAACAGTCTGGTTCAATTTTCCTAGAAGATATCATCTACTCAGCTGGGTATACTAGTGAGGGGAACAACATACCTTTGGCACTGGGGTTCTTTTGCTGTTGTGGCTGCTGTTTTTGTTCTTTCTTCTCCCCTGTTGGGGGGCGCTCCAGCAGGTGTGGGGATGTCCCTCGGCTCAAGATCTCATCCAGCCTGGTGCGTGGTCTTTGGGGGGGCTCACTGTTCAGTACAAGGGGGGGCACTGTTTCAGTGTACTAGACACTATTTGACTCAATAAATGAAAATCCAAATGAATGAATATCCAAACATATACAGTATATATACTTGCACTCTTCCTCAAAAAACAAGCCTCTTTTTTGATGTGATAAGTTTTGCTTTGAGCATTGACAACGGTACCTCTCTTTCTTTGGAGCCAGTGCGGCTGTCTTGTTCTTTGATGTAGACATTTCTCCAAATCCTAGCGCATCGATGAGGTCATCCTCCTCATCATCATCAAATGTCAGCTCGTCCCGTTTCTTTGTCTTTGGAGCCAGGGCTGTCGATGCTTCTCAGACAGAAAAAAGGGACCACATTCACACAATGAATGAAACATAAATAGAATAAATTAAATGACAGAATGACAACAGTGACATCGGACTGAACTTACCTTTCTCTGTCTTTTTCTGACTGACAAGAGGGGATGCAGCGGGACTGTCACTTTTTATACCTGACGTTTTCTCTGACAGTGAGCTTCTTTTCTGTGCCTTTGGGGGATCCAAATCATCCAGTAGGTCATCCAGGGGATCATCAAAGTCTGAATCAGGAAACAGCAAGGGCAAATCACATAATGGACAAACAATGTGCAGCTCCTTAACAATCTGAATGTACTGCCACTCAAGGTAAAGGGAAAATGTGAAATCCAAAAAGTCAAAATAGCCACCGCACACTGGAATCATTTATTGATTGTTCTATTGTTAAGAGCGAACAATGCATTTCACCTGTCTGCTTTTTCAGGAAGGGGAAATGTGAAATATTTAAATGCATCAAACACACTTTATTCCATAATCTCAACCAAGGGCATTTTAAGGTAATGCCTCAATATTCAGATTCACTTTTTGCTAAGGTTAGGTAAATCAGTTAGGTCTTTATATCTCCACAAGGTGAACCTGAATAAGGCATTAAGGTATTCTATTCTATGGATACCTTTTTCACCATCAGGTGGTCCAGGTGGAACATCATCTCCACCATCACCACCATCATCATCATCTTAGACAATGAAGCAATAATGGAGGGAAGAGGAATACAGTGAGTACTCCATAACCATATAGGGGACAATTAGTACTACTACCCTTCTAATTTTACTAAGTGATAGAAATCAAACATGTATATAAAACCGAACAGTTGTTCTCCATGTCAATGTAATATTGTGCTCACATGAAATGTTCACATACTGTTTGTACAGTAATGTTATTAAGTAGTAGTAAATGAGTAAGAATCCAACTGCTCAAAGACTTTAAAGCAGTGTTCCGGAGCAAAAACAACTTACGGTCTATTCAGAAGCTAACAGTTCAAAATGTTGTTTGAGATCATAATTACGTTAGTTGGTCGAGTTTTAAGCAAGACAGTTGTTTGCATTAACACCAAATTGTCTTACAGTGAAAGTGAACGGGGCATAAACACACGTCAAAACTGAACTATTTTATACCACCTTGAAGGAACGCTTAACAAGTCGATTAACGAATGCAGTACAAAACAGTCAATGAATGCGAGAGGAGAGTCGGCTACTCTTAAGTCTTCCTTCAAGGTGGTCGCGACAGGAAGTTAGCAAAGGTAGGCTAAAATCACATCCTTCATTAAATAACATTTTTATAACTGTTCAAAACACTTACAATGTAACAACCTCACCACACTACCACAGAAGTGTCATTCTATTTTGAACATTGTCAGTGGTGTAAAATAGTTCGTTTTTGACGTGTGTTTATGTCCGGTTCGCTTTCACTGTAAGACAATTTGGTGTTAATGCAAACAACATTCTTGCTTAAAACCCCACCAATTAACATAATTATGCTCTCAAACAACATCTTGAACCTGTTAGCTTCTAAAAATAGACCCTAGGTTGTTTTTGCTCCAGAAAATTCCTTTAACAAAACAATGAGAAAAGACCACTATAGATGTACCTAGGAAGCTGAATTTCTTGTAACTCTGTGCTGTTGATGCGGGTGCTGACCTGGGCTTCTTCTCCTCACGGGCAGGCACGTCTGAGTACAAACACTATGGTCAGCTTAAGTTTCCCCCACATTTCCCCCATATTCAAGCAATACAGTAGATACAACACACAGGTGAGGAGCATTCATCAGTATCTTATGATGTTACATCTACGTGACCTCACACACCTGTGTCACTGGCCCTCAGTTTGTCTCCAGGTTTTGATGGCTCTGGCTTTGAACCTGCTGAGGTGTAGCTTTTTGTCTGTGCTGGGGCAGAGCTTGGCTTCTTCTTTGAGCCAAACAGATCAGCATCCATGTCATCAATGTCCTGGTAATTTGAGGTTGACCACCAAATTTAGTCCACCATCAAAGTACAGAGTACAGAGAGTATCCCACACAGAGATTATACAACATCATCATATGTTTGTTGACTCTCAGCTAAATGCATTGAACAGATGAAGTCTCCAACATAGAGTTTGATACCACTTGGAGTTGACCCAACTTCAAAGAAGCAGAATGTATCCCGACTTACATCTTCCACTGGACTTAAAGAGAGTCACAAATACCTTTGACCGTTCCATATAACCTTGTAGGTTTTTACCTTCATGCTCTCCAGAAGAGCTTGAGGATCGGCCTCAGACACGTCAGACAGCTGGAAAAAAAAACTCAAAATGAAACAGAATCATCATGCCTCCAAGCTCAGGAGTATGTGCTTAGTTTAAGTCAAATAAACCCACGTCATCTTCTTTCACTGCTTCCTCTGCCAGTTTACTGAAGAATTCGTCATCATCCAACACAGACCTGGAAATCACATCAGGTGACAAAAACATGAAAAGAGTGAAAGTCAGCATTTCAAAGCTTCTGTCCACGTGGTTGATCCTTACTTTTTGCCACTGCGTGATGGAAGTACACCTTTGGCCCTTGTGCGCTCACGGGAAGGTGTTTGTGTCTTTGCTGGGAAATCTGTGTGAGACCAAATTTGAAATGTAAGACTTTTGAGAAACTTCATGTCTGGGATGCATTACTAACTGCTTGAAAGACCAATAGAATTAGCAATATTGCACTGTATTTTGCATATCGACTACCACAGCTCTAAGCCTGCAGATTGTACACATACCATCATCGTCCAAAAGACCTCCAAGTACATCATCGATTGAGCCTGTAATAACGATAAAGAAAGTTGTTGTAAATGTATTTCACAATTTGAAACACGTGTGTCGATTCCACTACACAGAATGTATGTACCTACTTTGTAAAGCCTTCTTCTGTTTTGTCGTCTGTGGTAGAAGAGCAGAAAACATGTACTGATGTTGACTGAGGAGGATCTTGCATACCTGGCTACGACTCTAACTCTAATAGCGGTTTAATTATCTAGCAATATAACGTTAGTTAATAACATAAACTATGATAACCTTTGCAATATGCATGCATCACTGTGTCAAGGTTGTCATACTCACCATGGTTCTCTAACTTTTAACAAATAACCAAATAATAGGTCAATGGATTGAGGTAAATCTCTTCACAGCGTCGGCGTCACCAATGGTAACCGTAGCGAGGAGCAATCTCATTACCCATAATTGCCTGCCGACTTGTTACAATAAAAGATAAATACAAGCATTAGTGTCCTCGTAACTAGTAGTCTCACAGTCTTCTGACCTCGTAACATACAATACTGGGCATGAATGAAAGCTAATTATAACGTTGAAGTTTCATGCAGAAGTAGACTAAGTTATATAGCACTATCTATGTTACCGTTAGCAGTGCATTTCATTAGAGTGACTAGACGGCTAAACCTACGTCTGACCATTTGCAAAAACTTTGTACAGCTAGGTACTAAAGATATATAGGACACATTATACAATTACAACATATTACACAATTCCTGAAATATCCTCACACAAAAAGCAGGACATAAAGATTTTGAACGCTTGAGGTTCGTTAGAGAAACTTCCTGTTTTGCTCCTGAGACTTGTGGGTAGTGTAGTAGCCTACTCCTGAACAGTTGCATTAAACCACCACTAGGTGGTGCTCTGAGAAATGACAGAGCTGTATTAAACTTAAACTCCATCTACCAGTGCCGCCGCTACCACCACGCGCATCATGCACTATGCATAGGGCACCAAGTGTTGTCGGGGGCACCAACATTTAGCCTTACATTTAGCTTGACTTAAAACTGCTTTTCACTCTTCCGAAACAGAGGCAAAATGCAGCAACAGCATGTTACGTGCAATGATATGGGTCCTCTCAATCTCCACATGCAGCAGATCTAATGCTCGGGAACGCATCTTGAGCGCGAGCGAGAGGGAGAGATACTATGGAAGCATATGAGTAGCTTTATTCAAATGAGAATGCAGTCTGCAATATGCAATTCAAAAAGACATTACATTATGCAATTGACAATTCATTATGCAATTTAATATTGCAATTTGCAATAATATCCAACAAATTGTATTTTAATCTGCAAAGTGACAATGAAATCCTAAAATCAATTCCAATAATTTTGGTTAAAAAATAGAATAAACATGGATTAATTTTCAATATTCAGTTTCATCATTTAACTGTCAATTCGTTTTGCAATTTAATATTTAAAGTGCAATGTAAGATTGCATTTTAAAAACATATTTGGCAAAACTGTCAATGCCAGCCTGAAAAGATTTTGGATTATTTTGGGCAAAACGTTTTGCCATCGATGAGGCATTTTATTCAAATGGAAAAGAAATAGCGCCCCCCGTGATTGCATTGCACTTTAGTCACGCTCTTTGTGTTGCAAAATTCAAATGGCCATTCAATCTGCCAAACGCATTGCAATCTGTCAAGTCACTCGTCAAGGCGGGAACTAGGCTACGTCACTTCCGTGTTTACGGCTTACCCAGTTAGCGCTTGCAATGGAGAGCCATACTAGCAGTTTATAAATGGTCACTAGTGGGAACCGGGTAACTCCAAAGTCTCCTGTCTTTGTTGCCTTTATTATTTCCTTTAAAAAAGTGTCTTATATCAAAAAGGAGACATAAATTAGCAACAAATGACAAGGCAGCAGGAACCTGCCACTGTATATTATGGAAGCATATGGGTAGCTTTATTCAAATGAGAATGCAATCTGCAATATGCAATTAAAAAATATATATATATATATATTATTACTATATATACTAATTACTAATATAATTTACTTAATAAATGAAACGAAACTTAAAGAAAGAAATACTGGTGTCCTCTGTGGTGGATACAGCCATGTGACTGCAATAGGCTACGTGAGACCTGACGGTGCTTTGAGGCAATGATAATGGTCTCGTCAGCTAGTTTTACTTAATAAATTAAATGGAACTTAAAGAAAGAAATACTGAGGACATGACCTCGGTGATAGATTTCCAAAAATAATTCAGTGGAAATGCATGGATTCCAGTTTCTTCCTGTAGCAGCAACTGGAATCCATGCATTTCCACAGAATTATTTTTGGAATCTGATCCCTTATCATACCTGTTCATTCTTACTCGTCGCTCGACTTATCGTGACTAAATTCAAGATGGCTGCAAACGCTAAACTTCGTGAAGATACTGTATGTATAAATAGTCTTGTAAGTAAACTACCAGTACTTTTTCAAAGTTCTCAATGTCTCGTTTTAAATGTCAGGGCCCTTGGAAGTCTACCAATGAAGTGTGGAGATACATTGAGCCTCGTAAATGTGTAAATCAGTGTAAAACAGTGATTTATTTGCATGGCTAGCCCGATGCCGAAGCACCACCATTGAAAAAGCTGTTGGTAGCATCGGCTAACTAGCGCCAGATTTTGGCGTGCAGGGGACAAGCCGAGATGGGCTATGAGACATACGTTCACACTCGGTATCATGTTTCGACACACTTTAGGTCAATATCACACCGGAATTCTCCTTTAAGGTTAGGGTTAGGGTTAGAGTTAGGGTTAGGGTAAGGGTAAGGGTTAGGATTAGGGTTAGGGTTAGAGTTTAGAGATTAGGGTTAGGGTTCATGTGTCATGACAGTGTCATGTGTTCATGAGAGTGTCATGTCACTCTTATGTCGATACTGTCAAGTAAAGTGTTACCAAAAGATGTTCACATGTGTAACAAAGTTTTGCAACTGTGTAAAGTAATAAATTATTTGTGCATGTGCAAAGACATTTCGTAAGAAACATCTTATCATAAGAAACATCTCAAATCAAATTCAGTACTAAGACCATGAGGTACAAGAGAGCCCAGTCTATGTATCCATTCAGCCTCTCTTTGTATATCCAAGTCACCCCTTTTGACGGGGTGTCTTTAATTCCCAATGTAATGTAAAGAGTTAACAGTGTGTTTCATTTCAATAAAGTGACAGGCTAGGGGGTACTGTATGTGTCGTTTCTGTGTCTAATTGTGCACCTATGTTCTGCTATGTGTTGTTTAGCTGGCGTGTCGTTTTCCCTATATAAACTTTCCCACATGGACATGTGATTGAATAAAGTCATGGCATTTGTATGTGCTGTTACACTGAGCGCATGCGTTACACTTATAATTTCCTGGTCTTATTGGAGTTAGTAGGCCTGTGTTGCTGTCTTTTACTGGGATTAGATCTGAATGAACCAACTGGTCCTTCAGGTTTTTGCTTCTTGAATAGACTAGATTGGAAGGCCAATGAGATGTCTGAAAAGTAGACTTCTCAACATAGGCCTGTCTCCAGCCTTTCAGTTTGAGCAGCAGTGTGATGTTTCAGAAACAAGATGCCTTTTGTTTGAAACAATATTTAGGTATAGGCCTATTGGCCTCCCTAATGGATAAAAGGAAACGACAGAGAAACAAAACCCATTGACTGTTTTTTTTATGTCATTGTTGCTGTAAAAGCAAATCACCAGCTGCTCTGGGCAGATGAACACACGCATCGAGTCCTTTCAAATATTTAATACTGATTTGCTCAAACAGATGCTGATGCAAAGAGATTTGGAGATAAAGCCAGTTTGTTGTTCTTGTTGCATATTTGAAGTGGACCCTTGCTGTGATAAATACTCTTCTTACACTGTTGGTTGTTTGTATTTGAAGACATGCTGGAGTAGACGCTGATGACAGCATTAAACACTTTCTGCAGATTAATTGTGTAGGATATTGTTGTGCTATAGGGTTGCCATACACTGCTGTGAAAAGGTACTTGCCCCCTTACCAATGCCTTCTATTTTTGCATATTTCTCAGACTTGTTTCAGATCATCCAAATAATTTTAATAAAACAAAGACAACGCGAGTAAACACAAAATGCAGCTTTCAAATTATAATTTCATTTATTGAAGATAAAGGGTTATTCCGCCTCGTATTTAGAATTTAATTCCATGCAAGCAATACTCTTTAAAAACAGCCAGATGCTTGGCACGAAACTATCTCAGCAACAGAGACATGAATCTGCCCCAACCAGTCCCTGACAAGTTATAGCCTATGGTTTATTCTCCTCCAGGCACTTTAGGATACTTGTCTTTGTCTAATGCTAAAATTGTCCCCAAATATGTTGCTGGCTGCACTCTAAGCCATTCTAAGCTGTTACAAACCCCAAAGACGTTTTGTCATTCAAAATGTTATATGTACATACTATGCTCCCCTGCCCCACACACAAACACACACTGCTTCGCATTCATCCAGAGAATTTCCTTATATCAATCTAAAGTAATCCAATGATGTTATAGTTAGTATGAGAGCATCGGTTCCAGTTAAAAACTTAATTTATTCGCCCAGAGGTGTCATTGCCTGCTGCTGCTGCGATCTACCATTGTCTGTAGTAGAACAACTATACGCAGACACACAGAGGAAAAACATCCACTCTTTCCCCGATATTATCAATCTACATCAGACATGTCAAAGTCAAGGCCCGCGGAATGAATTATCTACGGCCCCCGGGATGATATTTGATTAGTATTAGAACCGGCCTGCAGGCCACAGCCGCCGGCTGTTGTTTTGCACGCACCAATACTTATATTTTGAGCGAAGGGGAGAGTGGGGTAAAGTGAGACACTGGGTAATGTGAGACAACCCCTTTATCTAGGCAACAGAATACATTCGTGCCCATGTGACCATTTTGTTTCAAAGCTCCTCCCATTTCCCCCTGGCCATAAAGAAGAGAAGCTCATTTTGCTGAGGTAAGCATGTTTTTTCCAACAAAATGTTTTTTTTTTGCATGTAAAAGTAAATTTTAAAATTAAAACTGTTGTGCCAAAGCAAATTGATTCAGGTAGAAAAACTTATATCATACCTGTTGATGAACTACCAACATATAAAACCATGTGATGATGCTAGCTGAAGGTTAGCCTGAATTGCTAAGAAAGGTCATTTTTTCAAAAATGGTGGAGGTGGGGTAAATTGAGACAAATGCTGTGGGGTAAAGTGATACAGTGTCTCACTTTACCCCACCATGAGGCACAAGTTAAGTTTAGTTTTAAACATATTTTAATATAATATTACTATAATATTACATTGCATATGTAATGTAATATTAATATTAATTACATATTAATTAATATGTAATGTTACATTTTTATTTTAAATGTCATAAACATTGTAGAAAAGCCATCATGCCAAGGCAATACACCAGGAAGACAACCTGGGGCAAAACACCCCTCGAGGAGATGGAGAGTGCAGCCGCTGAGGTCAAGGAAGGAAAGAAGTCTATCAGAGCAGCTGCAAGGGACAGAAATATTGACAAGTCAAGCCTTTTAAGATTCATAAAGATTCAAAAAAGAGAAAGGGGAAGTAAAATCAGTAGCCTGGGGTGCAGTAGCTGAGGCAAAGAGAATTATTACAGATGAGATGGAGGAGGAGCTTTCCAAACACTTGAAACAACTAGCTGAACAGTTCCATGGCCTTCCTCCAGTTAAGTCCCGTCAACTGGCCTTTGAATAAGCAGAAAGAAACAATATCCCTGTCCCTGACAATTGGACAAAGACACAATGTGCAGGTAGGCTAGGGTGTGCAAGAGATCACATGATTCTGTAGGTTAATTAAGGCCAACTGATCTTGGCACACAGCTAAATCTTATCATAATGAATTGTCTACTCTAGGTGAAGATTGGTTTCGCAGCTTCCTAGCACGTCGCCATCTCTCTATCCGAACTCCAGAGGCAACATCCCTGGGATGGGCTACAGCCTTCAATAAAACTAGTCAGGGAGTTCTTTGACAATCTGCCTGTAGTGATGGACAGGTGAACGAATTAATTATTTAGTCGCAAATGCTTTACGGAGGCATTACCTGTAAGATTTGGCTTTGATTCTGATAAGGTTCTTACTTTGCCTCTCATCTTTAACAGGCATGCCTTCCCTCCACACATGATTTACAATGTGGATGAAACAGGTGTCTTTACAGTACAAAAGCCACAGCAGGTAAACTACACATACACTTAGAGGGCATATTAAAGAGCTAGCACATATTAAAAATGCTGGTACAGATTAGGTTAAGAGTATGGTTCTAGTACACATTAAGGTGCAGTGCACAATAAAGTGCTGGTGCATATTAAAGTGCAGTGGACAGTAAAGTGCTGGTGCATATAAAAGTGCAGTGGACAGTAAAGTGCTGGTGCATATAAAAGTGCAGTGGACAGTAAAGTGCTGGTACATGTATAATGCTGTAGTAATGCTGTGAATCTGTGAACTGGACATGAAAAGAAATGCATTGTACCTTTAGACCAGTAGTAGAATACTGGTTGCACATGCCATTGATTCTAAACTTTCTATTTGATCAGGTTGTGACAGAGACAGGAAAAAAGCAACTTGGTTCCGTCACATCGGCTGAGAGAGGAGAACTGGTGACTGTGGTGTGTGCAGTGAATGCTGCTGGGAATGCCATACCTCCCATGTTTGTCTTCCCCAGATTCAAGTTTAAGGATTGCTTCATGACAGGAGCACCTGCAGGAGCCAAAGGTACCGCCACCAGAACGGGATGGATGAATGAAGACATCTGGCCTGAGTTCCTTGATCACCTGATACAGCACACTAACTGCACCCCTGATCGTCCCATGCTGCTAATCCTGGATAATCTAAAAGCTCACATCTCACTCAAGGCAATAGAAATGTCCAAGAGCAACGGAATTGTTCTGCTCACCCTCCCACCCCACACATCCCATCGAATGCAGCCTCTCGACGTGACCGTGTATGGCCCGTTCAAGACCCAATACAGCCGTGCTCTTGATGGGTGGATGAGGTCTAACCCCAGCAAAACAGTCTCTATCTACCAGACTGCAGGACTTGTGAATGAGGCTTTCATGTCAGCAGTGACACCACGCAACATCACTTCTGGATTTAGGTCCACTGGGATTTTCCCATATAACCAAGACATTTTCCCTGATGAAGCGTTTGCACCATCCATGGTGTCAGACCGGCCAAACCCTGAGCTGCAGCCTGCCACTGCAGATGATCTGGATGGTCCACCCCCTGCAGATGATCCACCTGCAGACGAACCACCCGCTGCAGATAATTCACCCGCTGATGCTTATCCATCCACTGCACATGGTCCACATGGATGTGCTTCGCCAGCTGACTCAGATGTGCCACGTGTTCCCAGCCGACCTGGATATGTGTCTCCTCGTGAAATACTACCACTTCCCAAATGTCCCCCCAGAACACAAACCAAACGAAAGCGTGTGAAGACAGCCATCATAACTGATACTCCCGAGAAGCAGGCAATTGAAGAGGCTTATAAAGAAAGACAAAAGAAACTGGCGGGGAAAAAGCAAAATAGCAAAGAAAAGGGAAAACCGAAAAAGAAAGCAACCAGAAGGGAAATCGTAGTTAGCAGCTCTGAGGAGAGTGATGTCCCTGTCCCACTTGATAATGACGAAGAGAGCTCTGAGGATGAGAGAAGTGATC
Organism: Alosa sapidissima; assembly: GCF_018492685.1. Classification (NCBI taxonomy): domain Eukaryota; kingdom Metazoa; phylum Chordata; class Actinopteri; order Clupeiformes; family Clupeidae; genus Alosa; species Alosa sapidissima. Next base: position 21,283,029 of record NC_055959.1, read on the forward strand.
CAGGAAAGATCTGTCTGTGGGTGACTTTGTCATGATTAACTTTACAACCAAACACAGGAGCGTCCGGTATATTGGCATGGTTGAAAAAGTTGAAGATGATGAAATTCTTACCCAATTCCTTAGAAAAAATTCAGGGAAACACAAAAGTGTGGGAGAGACCCACATTTGCTATTAAAGAAAAAGATGTGGCACATGTTCCCAAAGCAGATGTGGTGAAGAAGCTGCCTCAACCTAAGAGGCGTGGAGGGACCACACGTAGAGAACAACTCTTCATCTTTGCCTGGAATCTTCAGGGCTGGAATGTGGAGTAGAGGCCTACTGTATTTGTAGAGAATGACTGATGCTCTGATTGTGGATCTAGTCCTGTTGAGTCCCAGGCTGTTCTAGCTGGCTCTAAAGGTCCTGTGTTCTGACCCCGAGACTGTGTTCTATTTGCTGTTTTTTTTTAAGTGTCTGTGTGTTCAATTGTACATAGGCTCCTGGCATTTTTATATTAGTCTAGGAGTTGAGTTGCAGCAAGGTGATTCATACCTCTCATTTGAATGTTAATAAAACATTTTGAATTACATTATGTTGTATTTGATTTTGTTTAGAATTACTTTCAAGTGTTGTAGGAAAAAATGTGCTTAATAGACCAATTCCAATGATTATTTTACTAGTTTGGCATTTGTTCTGGGATGTGAGGTTGGCTATAGCTGTCAGGATTCTAACCTGTTACAACATATGTTGTTATGGTAGTTTCAGAGTGGAAAAAGTAAGTGGATCAGTTTACACCTAGTTGGTTCACTTTACTCCATTGACTTCTCTGGTCTGTCTCACTTTACCCCTAAGCTGGGGTAAAGTGAGACACAAGACCACTTTTAAAAAAACATAATCTTTTCACTGCCCTTCATCCTGAATTCTGATAATTACAATAACAAGGAAACATCCTGAATTAATGGGAAATGTGTAAATTTAACTGATATATCATTTTAGCTCACTTGGAGGGGAGCAAATGTAAAAAACGTCTCACTTTACCCCACTCTCCCCAACGTGAACTGAACGTACTGTATTAGCCTACTGTCTGATGAACGTTACTGTGAACTCGTTCATTCTGGTGTCTGTGAACGGCATGCTCTTTCAGTGTAACTTCGTTGAATAGGGTGTCAGATTTCTACAGAGCCTTCCACGCGAAAACCCGGCTAAAACACACCGTAAAAAGGCCTTAATATGGCAGCATGCAGGTCACCATTTGTCAAACTATGGGCCGCGGTCCGCAATGTGGACAATGGCAGAGTGAAATTATTCCCGGGCCATCGTCTAATAATTTGCTGCGCAATTGATCAAGGAGCCGCGGACAGAAAAAGAAAACACATTTCTGCAATTAGTAGGAAATACTTGTTTGGTGTCATCAAACATAGAGGCATAGAATTAAGTCGTGGTATGGGCGTTTATTCAATGCATGCGTGTGCACGTTGGTAGCAAAGCTAAGCTTCAACCTATTGGAATGCTATTTAATTATGAAACAACATTTAATAGAACGACGTGGATGCAACTTCCATAAAAAACAGAGCACAGACTATATAAAACACTGTTTGGCATTAAGTATTAAAGTCAGCCAAAAGCTATTAATTAGTCTTAGTTAAAGATAGTTAAAGATCTCCAGATCAGTGATTTACGCATGATCTGATCCGCCATTTACCATTCACAAAAGCTGGTATTGTGTTTCCTGAATCCTTACATTCAGGCATTCAAATGAAATGTAATTAGCATATAAATATTCTATCAGTGTATGATGCTTGCATGAGGGAAACATCCCAAAACAACTGCACCCATATAACTGCTGTTGTTTAGAGAAGTATTCCTCATGCAAGCATCATGCAACAATGCAAAAACAATGAAACTATTGTAGGCCTAATTATATTTTACATTAGTAAAGCAGTACTCTGATGTGCATGTTTTCACAAACTTTTGTGAACAATCTTAGCACTTTAAACATTAACTGTTTTGAAGTGCATGTATAGCAATATAGTATAAAAATAATAATAATTGTGATATCATTACGATAATTTGATGGGGGGTGGGTTCATGTAGGTGGGCCTTATGACCCCAAAGTATGCCTTGACTGGGCCTCAGGTCAAAGAAGTTTGAGAAAGACTGATGTAGACGACAAAGCAGCAAGGAGGCATCATATGATAATTTAAACAAGTTTTATGACAAGGTCGGTGAGGATGGGAAAAATTGTACATTTCTGTGCAAACTTTGCCCGCACTTCAGTTACAGTCATTATTTATTTAATCATTAAATAAAATACAGTACACATCTTGGTTCAATAGGTTCAGAGCCATAGAAAAAGAGAGTTGCGACACTCTTTGAAGTCGCCGCCACGCGGTCACGTGGTTCACGTACGCTTCAACAGTTCCAAACAGCTCCAATCTACCACACAACTTTGATCATTGTAAGACTAGCAATAAACGTCTATCAAATATATAAATATATGAATAGCATTCAGTAGGCTAACCGCTTAAATTTTAAAACTTTGATCAATGCATTAAATCTATTCAGTTATTTTAGAGAAATAGCATAAAGGTGGCCACACAGCCTTGGTAACATTTTAAGTCTAAGCCATAAACATGTCAAAAACACATAGGCTAAATAAGAATCAGTAACAACTTAAATGTGAAAATTTTGATTAATATGGCAAGATAAGACACCCACTGTTTCAATAACACACTTGTAACTCAATAAGCAATCAACTATTTCAATAAAATACTTATAACTTTCAGCCGGCTGGTGAGACTACAGCATGAAAAGGATGACTGATACATGTTAGGTTTTCAATAGAATTTTTATTAAGTTTTCAATGTGTGTTTAAAACAAGAACAGGAACAAATGCAGACTGGGAGGAAGGTATGGTGACACTGCAACATAAAAAGGAGGTCTGACACTCATTTAGGTTTCCAAAAAATAAAAAGATTTCAGTTTCCAAAGTTTGAACAACAATTGTGTGTGAACTACACAAAAGACACAATGTGGAAGGGATGGCTAGCCCTCCGTGTACTCTGTACACCTATAAGAGGGACATGGTAAGGAGGATGCAACACATTTGGCTGGAGTCGGGAGTGTTATGGAAGGTGTGGAAGATGCTGGATCAACACAACTCCATTTGTGTAAGAGCCCCATCGTGTGGACCTCAAACATAAAAAATGATCTTATCTGACCATTCCAGTCATATATCGCACACCCTTCTTGTCCTCTGCATCCTTGGTCCTGGATAAGCAGAACAGGCACAGTGGAGAATGGAGGGAGAGAACAGAGTAGGTAACACTCAGGTAACACAGAAACCTAAGCAAGAGGCCATCTCCAGCAAGTTTTCCATACCCATACACAGCTGACCATTTGCAAGGCTGGTTGGGGGTGCCACAAGTCCACACAAAAACTATAACAATATAATAACAACATGAAGAATTTTGTTGGGGATTACTTTCAGGGTGATCTATGCCCTATTAACCTGACTACACTTTTCAGTTATCCAAAAAAAGACATTTAAGTATAAGTATATATACTTTTTTGATCCCGTGAGGGAAATTTGGTCTCTGCATTTAACCCAATCGGTGAATTAGTGAAACACAAACAGCACACAGTGAAGTGAAGCACACACTAATCCCGGCGCAGTGGGCTGCCTGCTTCAACAGCGGCGCTCGGGGAGCAGTGAGGGGTTAGGTGCCTTGCTCAAGGGCACTTCAGCCGCAGCCCACTGGTCGGGGCTCGAACCGGCAACCCTCCGGTTACAAGTCCAGAGTGCTAGTGGGCCACGGCTGCCCCTACTAGGCTGTCCTACTTACAAAGATCACTGACCTAATGAAAGCCAATGCCCTCTTGTCACGTCAGTCTCTTCCATGCAAACTGCGCTATGTATTTGACAAATTACTTGGCAGACAAAGCAATCAAAATTATTACACCAAGAACACCAACACGAAATTTAAAATCACTGAAAACTAAATTAACTGAAACCGATCATCAGTTGGAGCAAAAACTCCTACTGTAGGCTACTATGCAGACGCTATACTGTCCCACGACCACGTTATATGTTTTAATAAACATTGAAACAGTCCGGCCCTCGGCTTGTAGAAAATTTGTTTTTTTGGCCCTCTAATGTATTTGACTTTGACATCCCTGATCTACATGAATGCACTGCCCCCTTTTTTTTTTCAAGGGCGTAGGTTTGGTCTCAGCTTTGGTGGGGACACATCCCCAACTCCTGTTGTCACAATACCAACATTAGTGTTTCATTACCAATACTAAGTGAAGAATCTCAATTTCGATACTTTTGCGATTTTTTAAAACTTGATTTGGTTTGTGTGATTTGTGAGATCATTCACATCAGTGGCAATCATAGAATTTGATTGACCCTCCACACACACACACACACACACACACACACACACAAACACAGACATACATAGAAAGTGATGGTTGTCATCAGTGTTGGGCAAGTTACTTCAAAATTGTATTATGTATTACTCATTACTGTACTTTCAAAGTAATTTGTTACATTATAATATGTATCTGAATTGTAAGGCATTACACTACTATTGTATTACTTTTGAGTTACTTTCACCAAAATATCTAGAAATATGAATTTGGAATTCTAAATGCAGTTTATTATGCTCAATGCAGCTCATTGCACTTCTAATGGAGGGTGATGTGGTATAACATAATGACTGAGCTAGGCTTAAGGCTAACAACAGTAGAATGCAATAGGCACAGTGATGGCTCATGATGCAATACAAGGAACAATCATAGCCAGAATTTTGTTAAAAGCAGACCAAAGGTCAAAGTCTGGTCAATTGTGATAGAAATGCTGTAACTTAGGCTTAGGCCTACTCATTAAAATTAACAGAGAGCCCACTACCTGTATATTGCAACCCAAAACTTAGACATGTCAAGATTTCTGAAACATGTAATATGTATTTCAAATACAAAATAGTATTTTGTAATTTTTATTTTATTGGGTTGAAGGAAATGGCTCTGTATTTTGTATCAAAATACTTTATTGGTGTGTATTTTTGTATTTTAAAAATACTGCAAAATACTATGTGAAAAACACTAAAAAAAGTAGATACTACTTGATGAATAATTGGTAATTAGGCAACAATGGTTAATGTTTATCGCAATCAGCTAATGTGAGAACAGCTGTGTTCAACGACATTCACAGCTTTTCAGTGACGGCCTTTTGCTGAAGCATCAGCTCTGGTCTGAAGTATAAGTATAAATACTCTTTTGATCCCGTGAGGGAAATTTGGTCTCTGCATTTATCCCAATCTGTAAATTAGTGAAACACACTCAGCACACTACACAGTGAACACACAGTGAGGTACCCACTAATCACGGCGCAGTGAGTTGCCTGCAACAACAGCGGCGCTCAGGGAGCAGTGAGGGGTTAGGTGCCTTGCTCAAGGGCACTTCAGCCGTGCCTACTGATCGGGGTTTGAACCAGCAACCCTCCGGTCACAAGTCCGAAGCGCTAACCAGTAGGCCACGGCTGCCCTGAAGCACTGGTGTGAAGTCGTACGCAAGTAAAGATGAGCAAGATTACCTGTGCAAGTTCACATAAGGACACCGACAAAGGCAAAAATTTCAGATATCTCAATGAACCACAATGACATCAATAGATGGTAAGGTGTTGAGTGTGTTTGAATTCCCTTCCTTGTAGCATCCTTTTCTGCATTGCACAGTGGGGAGTTCACCTTGTTTAATTAAATAACAATTATATTTCCTTATTAGCTGCATACTTGAGGTTGGAGATATTAAGGCAAGTCAAGTTTCTCACATACTGGAAGTTCAAGATATACAGCCTTATGATTTTCTTATTCAGTTCTACACTGGACTTGAATTACGAAATTCGGCACAGATACACAATTATGATTTTGGCCTATTGATTATAATGTGGTTAATTGTAAGTATAAGTATATTTTAATCTCTGCATTTAAGAAAATATAATCTCTGCATTTATCCCGGGGGCGGTGGTAGTGTAGTGGTTAAGGAGCTGGGCTAGTGTGCAGTAGCCTAAAAGTTGTCGGTTCAATTCCCGGCTTCCACCGTTGTGCCCTTGAGCAAGGCACTTAACCCCAAGTTGCTCCGGGGACAATGTAATCCCTTGTATTTGACATATGTAAGTCACTTTGGTCAAAAGGTGTCTGCTAAATGTAATGTAATGTAATGTAATGTAATGTAATATCCCAATCCGTGAATTAGTGAAACACTCAGCACACAGTGAGGTGAAGCACACACTAATCTCGGCGCAGTGAGCTGCCTGCAACAACAGCAGCGCTCGGGTAGCAATGAGGGGTCGGGGTTCGAATCGGCAACCCTCCGGTTACAAGTCCGAAGCGCTAACCAGTAGGCCACGGCTGCCGAATTGAAAGCTCTGTCAGTCAAATTCAATATCAAAATGTTTTACTTTGGCCTTTTATGGGGTATGTATTAGCAGACAGCCCTGGTAACTTACCGTTGTCGTTGACGCACCTGCTCGCTTGACTGCCACTGCAAAGTAGCCTGTGCATTGGCATTCTCCATGCGTGTAGCCTGCGTGTCAGATAACCCTGACGTTTCTTGTATTGTCGTGCTGGCTGTCGGAATGATCAGCAGTACAAATAAGTTCGCTAAAATATTGGTGGGGACAATTTTGTCATCTTAAAATTTTGATTAGGACTAGTCCTTAGCGTCCCACCCTAAATCTACGCCCATGGTTTTTTTTAAAGTTGAACGTGAGACTAGGCTATGTGAGACTTTACTGGGGCACAGCTTATAAATGAGGGTAGTGATGCCCCTGTTCACAACTGATCAGTCATTTGTTATACCAAAACTATAATAACAGTGCCACAGGGTGATTTGAGGAAAGAGGACTGATGCAGACTCATTTTTAGACCATTAGTAATTATAAACAAAATCAGTTAGTGTTCTATCATGCTCATGCGATCATTGAGGGCGAAAAGTGTCCTATTTATTTTTTACTGTTTTTATTACATTAAAAAGGAAACAATAGTTGTACTTTTGATTTTTGAATACTTCAATATTCTTAAAAGCAAGTACTTCTGTACTTCAACTTAAATTAACAGTAATATATCATATATAATATATTAGGGCCACATAAGAAGAGTTTAGCTCCAAAACACTATATTCTCCATTTTAATGCATTTTCATAATTCATTTTTTAAATTAAATTATTTTTTATTTTTTTTCGGATCTGTAATTGGGTAATTGTTATTTACTCAATCAAAACAACACAACTGCACTTTTATTTATATTACCTGAAAAACACAATTAATTAGGCAGCCAGGCAAAACCACTTGGGAGTCAACTTAGTAGGCGAAAAAAGCACAGGCAGCAGTACAGGCAGGGCTCAAGCAGATCTCCAGAGTGGCAAAAACAGGCAGAGTTCGGTACACAGGTAGGTAGACAAAACACAGGCAGCAGTACCCTTCCTCCCTTGTCAGTCAACCAAAAGCCAAGGCAGAAGGAAAACCCGGACCAGAGCAGCAAAGGCATCTCAAGTCACAGGAAACGAGGCTTCTGGACCGGGTTGTGACAGTACCCCCCTTCCGACGGACGCCACCAGGTGTCCCAGTCAGGGCCTCTGGATGCTGTTGGTGGAACTCGGTGATCAGGGTACAGTCTATGATGAACCGGGCAGGAACCCATCTGCGCTCCTCTGGACCATAACCCTCCCAGTCAACAAGGTACTGGAAGCCCCTGCCTCGACGACGTACCTTCAGGAGCCTTCTCACCGAGAACACCTCACCACCATCAACAACCCTGGGAGGAGGAGGACATCTGGAGGGTGGGGATAGGGGGCTAGACATAAGGGGTTTTACTTGGGAGACATGGAATGTTGGGTTAATACGCCGCATAGTCAGAGGCAAGGTAAGTCGAACAGAGCAGGGGTTGATTACCTTTGAGATGGAAAATGGTCCAATAAACCTGGGATTCAGCGTGCGGCAGGTGGACTTGAGAGGCAGATCATGAGTGGAGAGCATTACCCTCTGACCCACTCTGTACGCCGGGGCTGCTGAACGATGCCTGTCTGCCTGTTTCTTGAAGGCATCTACTGAGCGCAAAAGCTGGGTCCTGGCCCGAGACCAAGTCTTCTTGCATCGACGTACAAAAGCCTGAGCTGAATGGACTGCCACTTCCTCCTCTTGGGTGGGGAACAGGGGAGGCTGATAACCCAAACAGCAGTGGAATGGGGAGAGACCAGTGGCAGACGTGGGCAAAGAGTTGTGTGCATATTCCACCCAGGGAAGAGTCTTGCTCCAAGAGGCAGGGTCCTGAGAGGTCATGCACCTGAGAGCTACTTCCAGCTTCTGGTTTGCACGCTCGGTCTGTCCATTTGTCTGGGGGTGAAAACCTGAAGACAAGCTGGGAGAAGCACCAATCAATTTGCCAAACGCCTTCCAGAATTGAGCAGAGAACTGTGGGCCCCGATCAGATACAATGTCAACAGGAAGGTCATGCAGACGGAACACATAAGGGGCCAGCAACTCAGCTGTCTGCTTAGCAGAGGGTAGCTTAGGCAAAGGAACAAAGTGAGCTGCTTTAGAAAAGCGGTCCACCACAGTCAAGATGCATGTATTACCATGAGAACTAGGGAGCCCTGTTACAAAGTCAATGGCAATATGTGACCAGGGACGGTGAGGGATGGGAAGGGGCCTTAGGAGGCCAGCAGGAGGCCTGTTACCTGTCTTGTTCCTGGTGCAGACGTCACAGGCTGCCACAAAACTCTGGACATCCCTCTTCATGGACGGCCACCAGAAGCGCTGTCTGACCAGTGCCAGGGTTCGAGAAGCCCCTGGATGGCAAGCAATTCTGGAGCTATGCCCCCATTCCAACACCTGAGACCGAATAGAGAAAGGTACAAACAGGCAGTTAGCTGGTCCTTTACCTGGTCCTGGTTCCTGATCCTGAGCCTCCCGGACCAGGGTCTCAACGTCCAATAAGGCTGCTCCCACCAGGCAATGGGAAGGAAGGATTGTTCCCGAGGAGGGCGTGTCCTGAACAGAGAACTGTCGAGAAAGAGCATCTGGCTTGGTGTTCCTGGATCCTGGACGATAAGAGGGGAGAAATTAAAACGGGGAAAAAAACAAGGACCACCTGGCCTGTCGCGCATTGAGGCGCTTGGCTGTTCGCAGGTACTCAAGATTCTTGTGGTCGGTCCACACCAGGAAAGGAGGGTCAGCTCCCTCTAGCCAATGCTTCCATTCCTCTAGAGCCAGTTTAACAGCCAGCAGCTCCTGATCTCCTATGTCGTAGTTTCTCTCTGCTGGTGAAAGATGGCGAGTAAAAAAAGAACATGGGTGAAGCTTGTTGTCCTTAGATGATCTCTGAGACAGAATGCCCCCTACCCCAGACTCAGAGGCATCGACCTCAACCACGAATTGGAGAGTGGGATCGGGAACAGCGAGTATAGGGGCCGTAGTAAATCTCTGCTTTAGATCAGCAAAAGCCTTCTCTGCCCTCTCATTCCAGTGGAAAGAGGTCTTGGTGGAAGTAAGAGCAGTGAGAGGGCCAGCAACCAAACTATAATTCCTGATAAACCGCCTGTAATTAGCAAAACCCAGGAAATGCTGGAGTTCTCGCCGTGTGGAAGGAGTGGACCAGTCAACCACTGCCTTCAGTTTCGAGGGATCCATCTGGATCCGGGAGGGAGAGATGATGTAGCCCAAAAAAGAGACTGAGTCCTTGTGGAATTCACACTTCTCTGCCTTGACAAAAAGTTTGTTCTCCAGAAGCCGCTGGAGAACCTGCCTGACATGGATCCTATGGTCAGCAAGAGAGCGTGAAAAAATTAAAATATCGTCAAGGTACACAAAAACAAAAATATTCAAGAAATCTCTCAATACATCATTTACCAGAGCCTGAAAAACAGCTGGAGCGTTGGTTAATCCGAGAGGAACCACAAGATACTCATAGTGGCCTGTCGGGGTGTTGAAGGCTGTTTTCCACTCATCCCCCTCCCTAATCCTCACAAGGTGGTAGGCATTTCTTAAGTCAAGCTGACATGAGAGGTAGGGGATATCTGTTCTTAACAGTGATGTCATTCAGTCCACGGTAGTCGATGCAGGGGCGCAAGGAACCATCCTTCCTCCCAACAAAAAAGAAGCCAGCACCAGCAGGGGATGATGACGGACGAATGATGCCAGCCGCCAGTGACTCTGAAATGTACTTGCTCATGGCCTCCCTTTCTGAGGGAGAAAGGGAGTAGAGTCTACCCTTAGGTGGAGAGGTGCCTGGAAGGAGCTCAGAAGCAGTCTATGGGGGGGCAGGGAGACTGCCTGTGATTTACTGAATACAGACTTGAGGTCCAAGTACTCGTGGGGAACCTTTGACAGGTCAGGGAACTCCTCAATAGCTGGGGTAGGAGAGACAGTAGCGAAAGCAGACTTGAGGCAGGAGGACAGACAGAAGGGGCTCCATCCCAAGATGGTGTTATCTGACCAGTTAATGTGGGGATTATGCAAGGACAGCCAGGGGAATCCAAGAACAATAGGGACATGGGGTTTCTCAATGACATGAAAAAATATTATTTCAGAATGGTTTCCTGAAATTCTCAACAAAACAGGAACTGTTCTGTGGGTGATCGAACTCAAACAGCTACCATCAAGGGCCTGGACAGTGAGGGGCTGATCAAGAGCAACTACAGGAATGCCAAAACGGTAGGCCGCAGCTGAACAAATTCAATTCCTATCGGCACCTGAGTCAATGAGGGCGTGAAGGACATGGGACTGATTCTCATGAATGAGCGTGACTGGAAGATAGGAGCGCTTAATAGGGGAGTGATGCTGGACTGTGCCCGCCAGGCCCCCTACTCTCACTGGTGGGCATTTACTTTTAAAGGACATGCCTGACAAAAATGGCCCACCTTTCCACAGTGGAAGCATGCCTTCATGTCCCGCCGGCGTTGACGCTCCTCTGCTGTAATCCGGGCACGGTCCACCTGCATGGGCTCCACAGGTGGAGCAGTGAGTGAATCAGAGGCAGGAGGTTGAAACCGGAGAGGAGCGGGAGTCCTTTCCCTCACTCTCTGCCTGATGCGGGCATCGATTCGACCAGCCAAATCCATTAGACTAGAGAGATCTGAGGGCAATTCTCTTGAGACCAGTTCATCCTTGACAGGATCAGACAAGCCATTTAAAAAAACATCCAACAGGGCGTTATCATTCCACCCGCACAACGCTGCCAACGTGCGGAACTCTATGGCATAATCATAAACTGACCGTGAGCCTTGTCGGAGTCCCGTGATCTCCCTCGCTGCTTCTCTTCTGGAAAAAGAGCGGTCAAAAACTCTCCTCATCTCCTCAGTGAAGTCCCTGTAGCTGGAGCAGTATGGAGCATTGGAATCCCACAGGGCTGTCCCCCCTCTCGAGCCTTTCAAGTAAGGAGGGTGATGACGTAAGCTACACGGGAGCGTTCTGTGGGAAAAGCTAGGGACTGCAGTTCAAGAGAGAGAGAACATTGTGAGAGGAAAGAACGGCAGGTACCTGGATCTCCATCATATGGCTGGCAGCAGGGAGCCTTGGTTCTCTGAAAGGTGATGGAGAGGGAGCTGGACCAGGAGCTGGAGGTGCAGGACTAAGTGGCACTGGAGCCTGAGGAGGGATAAGCAGCTGCTGCACTTGACCAGAGAGGGTGTTGAATCTCTCGAGGAATGTCACGAGGTTCTGATTCACCTGTACGAGCTCCTGCTGATGAGTGCCTAGCATCGCACCTTGCTTCTCCACAGCGACCCTCAGCTGTTCCATCTCTGCTGGTTCCATGATGGCCAGATCGTACTGTCAGGGCCGGTGAGGCCAGGTAAGGGACTGTGGAACCAAAAGCAGACTCAGAAGCTGATTAAAGGTTAATTAGGTTTTAATGTTGAAGAACACAAAAATAGGCAGCCAGGCAAAACCACTTGGTAGGCAGAGTCAACTTAGTAGGCGAAAAAAGCACAGGCAGCAGTACAGGCAGGGCTCAAGCAGATCTCCAGAGTGGCAAAAACAGGCAGAGTTTGGTACACAGGTAGGCCGCAGGCAGTTAAGCAAAGGGGCTAGGCAAGACTCACGTGTCAGAACAGGCAGAGGTCGGTAACAAAGAGCAAGCAAAGTCCAAGCAAAGGTTTCCAAAAAGGTTCAGGCAAAATCACAAAGTCCAAAAACAATCCTTGGTCAGAAAACAGTAAATCCAGCAAGAACATGAGAAAACGCAAGAATCCACACTGAAAGACGTGACGATCTGGCAAAGAGTGTTCCACATGGCATGGCTTAAAAGCAAAGGCATCTCAAGTCACAGGCTAGGAAACGAGGCTTCTGGACCGGGTTGTGACAGCTAGGCTATATCGTTTTCAAGACAGTGTAGCCTACCCATACCTGGGAAACTATGATGTGATCAGGGGTGGCCAGAGTTTATGTTGAGGTGGCCGCGGCCACCCCTGGCCACCACTTGGTGGCGCCCCTGCAACTGTGACTCATCAGCCCACAGAATATTATCCCTAAAATCTTGGGGGTCATTGTTACGACCCCCTGTGCCCCCTTCAGGTCCTGGCCTGTCAGTGCACGGGCAGGACTGGGCCTGGTTAGGCTAATTACATTATTAGGTGCACCTGTATTGGGTGGGGCTATAAAAGGGGTTCTCTCTCTCTCTCTCGGTAGGCACTTTTTCCTCCTTTCTTGTAGGCACTTTGATAGTCCTTTACACTGGCACGTTATTCTTTCGCTCCTCTTTATTTCTATTTTCCCCCTTTGCCTTTCACTTATTCATCTTACATGCTGATACTGTAGCGCCCTCAATTCAATGTGAGTGATTTAAAAAGAAAGATAACAGGTATGTGGTGTTTGTTCAAGAGTTTGGGTTGTATTTAGTTGTTCACTACATCAGCCACGCCAGTAGGTGACAGCAGAGCGCTGTGGAATCAGTCTGTATTCACGAGAATCTCAGCAGGGAAGTAGAGTAACTGCGTTCTTTGTTGAAGCAAGCGTGAATGTCAAGGGGGCAGGCGAATTCCCGGAAGTAGAAGAATCGACGTAGGCTGGAGGGACCACCTCTCTGCTAACTCCCATAGAAGTCCATTCATTCTAAGATTTTTTTGAAATACCATAACTTCATATAACATATATCCTGTGCCGATATTGTAGCTTCTGTGTAATCTACATAAACACTACAAAGGCAAAACAGACTCCACTACCTCGTCCGTAACGTTGGTTACCCGTAAGAAGAATGGTTAGCTTGTTCGGTTGGAGGGAAGCTAGCTTTGACGTAATCTCTCTTTCGCGCCGTAGGGAGATAACCGTATTGTTTGGATAAGAAGCTCAGTCCACCTTACTGTCTATGACGGTAACTCATAAGCAATACCTAGCATACACGACCATATGTTAAGGTAAAGCATTACACAGAGGCAACCTAATAATAGTAAAAAAGTAAACCTAATTTTTAAAAAAACGGCACTAATCATTTCAGAGGTTTTCGATGGATTGACCGTAGGTCGGAAAGTGGAAAGAAGATTAGCTTCAAGGCTGTAACTTTTTTGTTTTGTTTTAGCATGACTGTTTTTGAAGATGATCATGTATGGTAGCTTCAACATTAACACGACTTGGTGAGGATGATATTAATAATAATACATAAATAAATGTTTAACTTTGATGACTTTGAAGGCGAAGGAAGTGTGAGAAGAATTTCTGTGTATCTATCATATGAGTTACAAGATTCAGTTCGATGGCTAACGTCACGAAGTTAAGTGTGAGTCTGCGCAGTACTGGGGGGACCAACTGAAAAATCGTTCTATTTGACTCAGTGCCCTCCCATTGAAAACGACGGAGTCTGTTCGTCCATTTCTTTTACTGTCTATGGTGAATGTTCGTTGTGTCATCCTACTGAATGTATTTTGATGTTTCTACATGTGAGCTGGTGTTAAAAACAAACTCATATAACCTTATTAGTGTAAGTGACATGTAATGATACAGAAATGAGATTGTATCCGTTTCATATGTTTAATTTAGAAGTGAGATATGTGCCGTTTGCCATGCTAGCTGTCTAGCTTGTTGTGTGTCGTGAATAGCCCGCGTATGGTTTCCCTCCATTACATGTATTAGTGACGCATTGGCTATGAGTTTTCGATGTAAGAAAAGTAGAGTAACTGCGTTCTTTGTTGAAGCAAGCGTGAATGTTCGTTGTGTCATCCTACTGAGTTTATTTTGTATGTTTCTACAGAAACAAAGATTCATTAAATATGTGGCATCGAGACCATTGAGCCTTTGAGTCCGCTACAATACTACCATTTACATTCACGCATACACACATTCTTCAACACTCATCTCCCTAGACACTTTAGTTTCTACTTTTTTGTGAAAATTTGAAAAAATAGTTGATTACTTCATGGGATTACTGAAGACACACAATTTTAATAGTTTCATGTCTGGTAAAAAATTGGGATTAAACGGGTTATTAACTAAGGGGGCAATTACTTTTTCACATAGGGCCAGGTAGGGTTGGTTAGCTTTTTTCCTTAAATAAATGAAAACATCATTTAAAAACGGTATTTCGTGTTTACTCAGGTTATCTGAGTTTGTCTAATGTAAAAATTAGTTTGATTAACTGAAACATTTTAGTGTGACAAATATGCAAAAATAGAAGATGGAATGGAGTAAATACGTTTTCATAGCACTGCAAGCCTACTGGATTTTCTAGGATTGTTCACTCTTTTCAGTAAATGTCCTGGATACACTTTAAAAAAAACTGGGTTGTTTTCAACTCAGCCGCTGAGTAAAATGGGGTCCAACACAGCATTGGGTTATCTTAACCAAGCAAATTGGGTTACTAAATTTAACCCAACAACTGGGTTGAAATTTAACCAATATGTTGGGTTATGTTGACACAACTGTTTAGTTAAAGTTACGTAATGTTTGGGTTATGTAACCAAATCCCCCAAAACTACTGGTTTTTAAAATAGTCTACTGGTACAAACTTTTAATAACTCAAAGTTTGTATTTACTTACATGAAAGTCACACCTTCTGTTAACAGCTTTAGGCCTGAACTCTATATTAATTAAGTCTATATTAATGGCCATCAAAAGCCATGCAATGAAATAAAACAGTTCGACACAATTATTTATTTGATAGTTTATATTATTTATTTGATAGTTTTCTTTATTTTTGAATAGATAGCCTAGTATAAAATGCATGTGATACTTCCATGAAGGCAGGCAGATTCCAAAGTCCGTTTTAGGGGTCAGCCCTGTCAATCAAAGAAAAAAAGAGTGCATTTTAATCACTGTTAGCCTACAGAACTTTATATCAAGACTTACATGAACCAGTGAATGATATTGACAGACATAAAAATCCACCAGGAGACAAATTATTAGTCCAACGCACTCTATTATGGAGTTGTTTTAAACATAATACCGGTAATAGCCTACAAAACGTGCGTTTATGACAGATGAGCTTGATAACACTAACATTACCATTAGCCTAACCAGAGACAGTTAACTGCTGGACTTGACGGTTGAAAGAATATGCCTGCCGGCCTGACGATTTTTTTTTCTCAACCTTCAAATAACTGTGCAGCTGTGTTGAAGTCACCCTGTTGCTGGGTAGTGTACTCCACGTCAGGTGGGGGACAGGAGGGAGCACAGGCCTAAACTATCAACCCAGCAGTGATAAACTATCAACCTAGCAAGCTGGGTTACAGAAATGACCCAATATGAGTAAAAACAACCAAACAAAATGACCCAACAGCCTCAACCCAGCATTTTTAAAAGTGTAATTAATAATCTTTTATGGGACACAAATTGAATTGTCTCTGTTTTTGGTGGAAATGAACTTCTGATCATAATTTGTTGTTTCAAATGAAACCATTTTGTTTTCTTCTGCTGCTATTTGGTTTTCTTCTTGGTTGTGTTTATGGGACATCAAATCATTTTGACATACATGGACATAAAAGGCATCTTTTTTGTTGATTGGCAACAGAATGGTTTACCTTATTACTTAGCAATTGCCACACAAACACAACTATGACCCAGCCCAGACTCCACTTTGTAGTTACACAAACCTGTCTAGTAGTTGCAGCTGTATTTTAGTTTATTAAAAGAGCTGGCTCTGTAATTGGAAGTACATTTGAACCCTAGTTGTTGAGAGGAGGAGCAAAAGCTCCTAAACATTATGGACAACACCTCACATCCACTGAACAAACTACTGGTCAAACAACAGAGTGTTTTCAGCTGGAGATTGCTCCAACTTAGCTGTAACAAGGACCGTTATAGAAAATATAACTGCCATAACTATTTACAACAACTCCCCTTTGTGCCGTGAGAGAAAAATATTATGCTCAAAACAATGCAGTTTACAACCTCTTTAACAGAGACTATATCCAATTGTATTTATTTTTTAACTTGTATATGTGTGATATTACAGTTTTTTTCAGTTGCTAACAAGCGTTTGTCCAACCAGTTGTCACATTTTCAAAACTCTAAATACAATTAGCACAGCATCGGTCCTTTGTGGCTATACCATTTACACATTTCATGTCGTTTTCACACGATATGCAGTCAGTGAACACATTTCCACAATGCTTACATTTTCTTAACAGACAAGCTATACCTCCCAACAAAATTATGGATTGTTTTTGCAGTATTTACGAATGTTAACATACAACATCCCACAATAGTAAAAACAATATTCCAAACCTTAGATACAATATAAAAACCTCTGCTTCTGCAATTATATCAGTTCAAAAACAATATATCTCAGCTGATAATAAACAAACAATTCAATAATTGACACACAACCGATTTATGTTGGGTAAATTGGGCCAACCACAGCTGATTCCAGTCAGGTTTAGACTCAGTGGCAGGGGTTATTTTGTTCTATTACACTGACACAGTAAAAGGAGGACTTTGAGGAGTAATTTTTAGAATTAGAATTAGAATTCTGTTTTCAGAAACAGAAAAAGACAAACACTGTAATGTCTGGACAAGGAAGAATAAGAGCAAGGGGCCCAGGGAGAAGAGCAGGCCCAGTGAGAGATGCAGGGGCAGTGAGAGGAGCAGGGCCAGGGAGAAGAGCAGGCCCAGTGAGAGATGCAGGGGCAGTGAGAGGAGCAGGGCCAGGGAGAAGAGCAGGCCCAGTGAGAGATGCAGGGGCAGTGAGAGGAGCAGGGCCAGGGAGAAGAGCAGGCCCAAGAATGCGTGGTGGTGGCATTCCATTTGGCTGCAAGAACGGTTGTCAATGATGCCACTATCATTGACCATGTAATCAATGCGATGTTGCTGAAAACATGTGGCCTAACCCTGAAAATTGCAGAGATTAGATACAGTAATGTTGTGCTTTTTTTAAGCTCCCCCCTTTTTATCTGGGCTTTTTGCTGTTGTTTTTTGTTGTTGTTCAGAATGCTTGTTTCATGGATATTTTGTTCAGCATTGCAATACTGTAAAACTTTTTCTGTTCTATCATACTGTAAACAGTATTTCTACTGTACCTCCTGTAGTAAACAGTAAAGGGAAAAAAAATGATTTGCTTTTTACTGGAATGCTTTTGAATGTGAACATAATGTGTGGACATACAGTTCCCAACCAAGACATTTAGTGTACAAATTGCATGCAAATACCTGTAAAACTGAAACATAAAAGTCTATGCAGTTTTTGTAATGTCAACAATAGCCAGTATTTTGAAACCTGGTGTACTTTGATTGACTGCATGTACCTTGTGAAGTGAAAACAAGTGTTATTCTTTGACAGAATAATTTCATTTTGAGTCAGATTTCCAGTGTTTTGGTAAAGTTAGTGTGTGCAGAGAAAGATGTGTTAGTAATATTTTTAACAAAATGTGTTTTTGAGAAGAAAATTATCCATTTGGCCCATTGTGTTTTGTAGGTGCGAGTCTGTGTTAAGAGTTTAGAAAAAGTATCTGAAGTATGGGTAAGCGCTTGTTAGCGATTGAAAAAAACTGTAAAAGAAAAAAGAAACATATTCCTGGCATTTTCCTGGTAATATTTCCTCACTATTCGACAACCTTCTGCTTTGTTGCTTAGGTGTGGACATATTTGGTTAATTGGTAGCAAGAAACCCCAACAACCTGGAAAAGAGAAATCAGGATGTTTTTATTAGGCACACAACACTTTCTTTCATATTTGCACAGGCCATGTATACAGCTGACCATCCAGACATAAACAAACAGCCCACAGAGTTGTAGATTTAGCTGCGACCAATATGTGCACTGTATTCCATCTGTGGACTCAGAGTTGCTCAGAGGTATAGGGTCTGAGGATCTTCCATTTGAAACAACAAGGACAGGACCTCTGTGGTAACAGATGTTGGGAGTGTGGCTAGGGAGAACAAGCCACCATATTTGCCATTTGCTGGACAGGATGCAAGTCCACCCACTTGCATCCTGTCCAGACAATCATAAATGCCCGGCTCGAATTCTGTTCATGCTGATTGATACATGATTGGCCAAAAAAAGGGCTCACAGGTTCTTAATACCAAACCCTGAAAGAGAAAACAGAATACTGATATGATTATACGAAATGTGTCTAAATGTGAAGGTCCAAATCATCAGTGTATAGTCGAAAGGACTCACCACCATCTGGGCGCTGAACCATGGACTTCTTCTGTCTTGGTGCAGAGCACTGTGAAAAAAGGATGTAAGAGCTGGCATGCAATCTATAAATCATTTAGTGACAAAGCATACAGCAAATGGGCTTATTGCCATCCTGTTGACTAGGTTCTTGTTTGTGCTTATAAGCAAGTGCTGGCTCCCAGAGGATGCGGCGGTCAATGTGCGATGCGCTATCCGTCTCCGCTGCTTCAAAACATGGACGTGTTTATACGAGGTTTCGGAGTCGACGACTCGACCGAAGGCGCTCGCCTCCACAGCCCTGTTTTCATAACAGCCTTTCACAATCCAGCCTTTGATGGATTGCAGTTGCACCTCTAAATTATTTAGTGGGAGTAGCCTGGTGGTGGAGAGCATGCTTAAAAGCTTAAAGTGGAGCAAGCATGTGTGGCGGATGGCTTTGGAGCATTTCCATTCTTTTCCCCATTTCCACATTCCATTCTTTGTTTGCCTTGTTTATCTTAATAAGCTCCAATATGACACCGGTTTGTATGTTTCCTATCATTACTCAGCCAAAGACTAAGGCTATAGTTGTAGCGTATGTGCTTCACTGGGCTCTGAGTCTAGGTCAACTCTTGCTTGTTTTGTCTAGCTTCAAAACAGGCACCATTGAGAGCATCCTCTCCAGCTGTATCGCTGTGTGGGGCGGAAGCTGCACTGAATACAACAGGAAAGCCCTGCTGGAAGGATTATTAGTGCTTCAGTCCCCTCCCTGAAGGACATTTGAAGGGTTCAGATGCAAAAGCCTCTAAATGCCACCTATGTCAAAAATGAGATAAAGATGGTGAGGGGATGCTCTCCACACATAGTATACGCTAATCAAATAATTTAACTTCTAAACCCACTAAATACCACTCTCTTCCTGGTCTGAAATATCGATTTATAGGCAAAAACCTATAGGAGCCTGAATTTAAATGCTCATTTAAAAGAAAAGTAGTCAGACGGATTTAGAGGGTTTTGCATCTGAACTCTTCATTTACACCACCCACCTCACCCGCAAGGCGACCACAATTGTGAGTGATGCAAGTCACCCCGCTCACAATTTGTTTGATCCACTGCCCTCTGGGAAGAGATACAGAAGCCTGCGCTCCCGCACCACCAGACTCACCAACAGCTTCATACACCAGGCTGTTAGGATGCTGAACTCTCTCCCCCCTCTCCCCCCTCCACCCTCAGCTACATAACATCCTGGAGTTTGGACCCACAATGGCTGCCTTGCACTACTCCACTTGCACTACTCCACTTGAACACTTGCACACTTTGCACACTTTGCAACTTGTTGTTTTTGTCCTGTTGTCCTGAAAACACAACATACTTCTGCTGCTCTTACATAACTTGCACCACTATGCCACTTGCTTACTTAGGTAAAATTATGTCTTGTCTCCACCATGGGATAGTGAGAAACGTAATTTCGATCTCTTTGTATGTCTTGGCATGTGAAGAAATTGACAATAAAGCAGACTTTGACTTTGACTTCTTCAGAGATATTTAAATAATGCTGTTCTCACTGAATGGTTAAATAATCCAGTCCTTGGGTGTTCACAAAACCTACAGTATATAGTCTAATAGTGCTCTTAACGACTGAAAATGAGCACACACCTTGTGGCTGTTGGTGATGCTGATTAAGGTAATCATTTTGGTGCTGTAGACGTGTCGGCCTTGACGTAGGGCATGTTTTTCTCTCCAGGCTCGTCCGTGTGCCTGTTAGGGATGGAGACAAACAGGAAGGGCCTATAAATGCTGCAACGCTTCTCTGCATGTTTCTCACTGGTAGCCCATAGCCCTGAATTCACCTCTATTTCAACGTGTGTGGTAACTGCCTACGGGATTCCCCTCTACACTGACTCATGCAACCCAACATGTTTGCCATGTGGCCCACTGCTCGTTGTTTGCATGTGTAGCCTGGTCTGGAGCCAGGAGGCTGATGGTATAGTGCATTGAGTCGATTAAAGAGATGGCCTTAAGAGCTCAGGCCCCTTTCTCCCCCATTAACCCTTAAAGGAGTACCGTCACACCGGTGTGATGGGAATGTTGAGAAATGAACGTTCTAAAGAATATCTGGGTTCATTGAATTCAACATAGAATTTTAGAACCTTCAATTGTTGCGGAACTTAGAATGTTCAAAAACCTACACCTTTAAGGGTTAAACATGCCACGCACTGCTGTCCCACTCCCAGTCTTTTTATCTGCACTCTACCTTGCGGCAACCTCCTTCCAGCTGTACGACCTCAGAGTCACGTGGAGCGTTCCAGATCAAACTTCATGATATGTACATTTGATTTGTACATTGGTTGAAAGGTAAACATTCATGGTTCAGCTTAGTCATGCTGAGACAAGTATGTATTGCCTTTCACCTACAGGTAGTGCCACACTAAAAAGTAAAATAGCTTAATCATGCTTAAATAGGTCATCAGCCTGTCTTTGATATCTCACCATGAGAAGTAATTCAAATAGTGTACATTATACAACTTTGATACCCAACCACAACAATCTAAGTCGTAAAGGTGAATGTCTTTATATTGACATCTTTGAATATTCAGTAGGCTATGATCATTGTATTAAATGAGTAGACACAGTGTGCTTTTTATGCAGGACATTGCATTTCTATTATAGAACACATGCATATTCTGTACCAGTCTATACCAGACATGTTTTTTGAAGATTTGATAACTGAATGTTTTATACAAAAGTATTTGTAGTAAGACCTTCAACTGTCACTGAGTACTTTTATTTGCACTCCACCTCACGGCAACCTCCTCCCAGCTGTATGACCTCAGAGTTATGTGGAGCGTTCGAGATTAAGGTTAACATTCATGGTTCAGCTTCAGTTTAGAACATTTTATAACTTGCTTAGCTTAGTCATGCTGAGATAAGTCTTATTTCTTTCATTGTCTTGGATAGGTGTTGCCTTTCACTTACAAGTCAGTCAGTGCCAAATTGTAAATAGCTTAGTAATGTTTAAATAGGATAACAATCAAAATCATAGATGAATGTCTATATTGACATTTTGTAATATTCAGTAGGCTACCAATAATCATATATATATATATTAAATGAGGAAACACAGTGTGCTTTGTTAGACTTTAGATATAACACATGCATGTATGTACCAGTTTATACTACATGCAGTGCTGTGCAGTATACTGTTCTCTCGTGACTGCCTGACTGCCCTGAATGAGAAGCAGATTACACCATTGAGTCATGTTTACAAAAAGCTGAGGTGTGAAGAGATTATGAGTCCATCAGTTACACACACACACACACACACGAAGGGATAAACTGCTGGTAAAATTAGTCACAAACTTATATTGCTGTTTTTAATTTTTTAGATATAAAATGTGTGGATTTTGAAGATTTGATAACTGAGAGTTTTCTAGAAGTATTTGTAGTAAGATCTTAAATGATCACTGATTAATTCCGAGAGCCTTTAAGAAATGTCAGAGAGCTGTTTTATTATAAACACAAATATTCCATATCCAAACAATAGATACAAATATATCCAGCTGCCAGACATGCGTAAACAGTTGTGGAGCTTAAAGAATTGGCAGAGAAAAGGAATGAGGAAGAGAAGATTTTTCGGAGAAAAAGTATAATAACGAAACACACTTGTGATGAGACAACAGACTAGAGATCTATAAAGCAAAGGAGACAATGAGACTAAGTGGGAAAGGGTTACTCACGGTCTGACGCGGTTTGAGAACCTCCGGCGGAGGAGCAGTGCCAGGGTGCTGAGGACCATGAAGGTCGTGCACATGGCCCCTCACGCCTGTCCCACCACGGGGCCTCTGCTGGGGAGATTGCGAGTTGGAAAGCAGCCTGGCTCCTGGTGCAGGGAGGGGGAAGCTGAGTGAAGAGCAACACAGTGGTCCCCTCGTTCGCACTGTCGCCGCCACTACCACCACCACCCCTGCCTCGACTGGGCCCCAGCCGGCCACGTCACTGGGCAGCTCGTGAGGCAGATTAACTCTGCGGGGATTAGACCAGATCAGACCCCAGCCTCCCGTTAGCCCCGCTCCCAAACCAGCCGAACTTTGGGCTCCAGAAACTCTGTGATGCATAAGTAACATTGCTTTCTGACTCAAATCAAACTCATTCTTTTCTGCTACTCAAATGTCAGAATTTGAATAACATAAATGTGTTGCTGAGCTCTTGATTGGAATTATGACCAACTGTATTGGTATCACCACAGCCCTATTAGTCTGACAATTTCCATAACGGGGTGGCTTTTTTTTTTACGTAAACTTTGTGGATCTCTTTCCTGGCATGTGGGTATAAATAGGGTATTCCTTAATCCCGCAATCCCCTTGAGTCAGCATAGCAGTATAGAGCACTGGGCAAGAAGATGAGCCTACATGACTGTTGCCCCATGAGGGGGCTGAGTGGGGTATCCAAGGCATGATGTGGGTGGGTGGGTGGGATTGGGGAAGAGGGGTGTAAGGCAAAATCCACATGAATGGTCAATGACATTATCTGCCCGGGTGGCCAAAAAAGCAAGTCACACCACAGCTTCCCAGCTTGAACTGTTTGCATGGACTGATTATATCAGGCACCCAAGCCCTGATTACAATGCTGCTAATTGCATCTCCTGTGTCCTTTGATCATTTTGACTCAGCTCTTCACCAGGGTCAGAGACACTCAAGATGAGTGGTATTTCAAGTTTGTGTAATTGTACTGTATATTAAGGGTTACATGGGAATCAGTTTGTTGGTGTAAAAAATGCACCATGTAGAAATTCAGAGGAAAAACTTCTGCACATAGTTTTGCCATTGTGAAATATTCTCATTTTAATAGGATTTTTTTCTGGTTGTGGAGTCTATGAAGCTCTTTGTATTATGTTCTTGTATGACTTTCAAGCAGGGCTTTTCATTGTAAAACTCCTCTATTCAGTTTTCCATTACAAGTAAGTGTACACTGTTGAAATGTAGTTAAACACCACAACACTGTTTTTTGTTTTATTGCAGAGATAATATATTGCCATACACATTTGCAGCACAGAGAGAGAGTGGCCATATAGACAATATGTATATGCCATATAGACAATGATACTGTGCTCATCATCTAAATGGCAATCAACAATTTTAAAACCATATTGCAACACAGGCTATTTTTTGTAGAATATTTGTCAATGTTTCAGAAATCTGTAATAACTAAAAATTTACCTCATTGTTAATGTTTAGGCAAACATTGCGTCTCACAATCAAAAGCTGAAAACAATACATGTACATCAACATTTCCTCTAAAACTAATCTCAGGGGGCATATAGGCTACAAATGACTCATAATACATGAATGATTCTTAATACAAATATTATAAATTACAGAGAACAGCAATATAATCAACATGTTTTGTAAGGGTCCAGCTTCTGTAAGATCTACACGGTCAATAAAAAATCCTAAAGTGAGATTCTAGCGCTTTGTTGCGCAAGGTGAATTATGCCACTTACTTAGCCACGGAATGTTCCATGATGATACAAAAAGACTTGTAGTTATTTGCACAAAAATGATAGTGGTCACTTTGCAGACAAATTTATGACAAAGCAAAAATGCTTCATCCATTCCAAAGTTTATCTGTCTTCAGCTGACACTGCAGCTGTAGGAATGTGGCTACAGACAAGTTTGTACACACAAACATTTACTTAATCACAGCACAAACTGATATAAGAGATACAGTAAAATAGCCCAGTGCACAAAGAACTGATAACAAAAATAGTTACCATGTGAAATGAGTGATTGGCTGTTCATCAACATTATCACTAGATATCCATAGAAAGCAACTTATAAGGGGGAGGGCAGGACTTTGGTAGATTACTGATATGATTTTGTTTGTTGTTGTCAGTGTGTCATCATGACAATCACATTGAAGGAAACCATACAAATAAATGATTTTGCTTGACAAAGCAAAAAGCAAAGCAAAAGAGGAGACAGCAAAGGATTCCTGTACATTTTAGGTTCTTCAGGGTAAACAAAAGATTATATTTCAGTACAACTATAGAAACACTCTCCCTCCCTTATGTACAGTCAGTCCCAAGACACACACACACACACACACACACACACACACACACAAGTTTGTTTGCATAACACAGGAACATGGCCATACATTCCATGTCAGTGCTCCCCTGTTGGTCAGTAGCATGAGAAAAGTTCCCCAGAAGTATATGATGGGTGGGAAGGAATGTGAAGCTGACCCTATACACCAACACTGAACATGGTTGTCCTGTATTCCCATGGTAGGAGCGATGGGGGATCAAAGACATCTACCTGATAAGTCTGTCGAGACTTTGGTGTCATTTTGCCTCAGGGGCCCCCACACAAAACATGCCTGAGTTGGTGTCAGCGGGGCAGGTGGTCTATACCCACCCCAGCTCAGCATAGACGCCAGTCACGCTGGTGTAGAGGATGCCCATGAGTTTGGACCAGGCGCCCTGGACTTCAGTAGGATGGAACGTGTCCGGGAAGGCTTCCACAAGCACTTCCAGAATCACTC
This sequence comes from Alosa sapidissima, assembly GCF_018492685.1. Classification (NCBI taxonomy): domain Eukaryota; kingdom Metazoa; phylum Chordata; class Actinopteri; order Clupeiformes; family Clupeidae; genus Alosa; species Alosa sapidissima. The sequence continues at coordinate 21,308,136 of NC_055959.1, forward strand.
CTCCAAGGATCTGGGGCAACATGAACGACAGATATCAGAGAGATTATAGCCAGGCAATGACAGGTTGAGGTTGTTTAGTCTGATGCAATGCAAATATAAATCCTGTTACAAAATTACAAAAAGTAAATTACCTTGAAGTACCCAGGATCCACTTTATGGCGGAGTGCATGTGCCTTGGCCACCCGCTTCAGCACCGAGGCCACCTTGTCAGCATCATGGATGCTCTCCACCAGGGTGTTGATGGCATTGATGACCATCACGGCGTGCTTCCTAAACTGGGTGCTCTGGGCCATCTCCTCAGGGTCCTCCATGTGCTTGAAGTCCTTAAAGTATTGTTTGGATGAAGGGAACTTCACAAACAGCCTGCAGCGGGGTGAGAAAGCAGATTTAGTTTGAGTTTGTAGCTTTGTTTATTAACTGAGCCAGTCCTTGTATACAAGCACACTTTCAATTTGGATGAAAACTTAATTTGAAGTACATCCGGGAACCAAGCATTCCTGGAAATACTGCATTCTTTTCCATACCCTGACAATTAATTTATTTTCAGATTTAAGAGTATAATGTCCTGTGGTTCATAATGACGCTTAACTGAAATAATAGGCAGTTTAAACACTGATGCACATAAGACATTTCTCTTTCCTCTCATGCAAGTTAGTTTGGATGCTATTGGCATTCAACAAATTATACTTCAGCGTCAATGATAGAGAAAGATTCTGTGAGGACAAGCACCTGGAGTGCTGCTCTATCTACCTTCAGGGAGCTACACCACTTGTATGAAAGGGCTGTTGTCCTATGGCCCCATTGATATCATAAACAAACACATCTGAGAGGGGTGAGCCATAAATATTTGCCTTTGTAATATTTAACTACCACGCCATGGAGACATGCCAAAGAAAGCCAAGCTCATATTGCCATGTCCACATGCCCCCTAACATTCCTTGCATCGATAGGGAGAGAGAACATGACTCATTCACAGCGTACCTGTGGGGAGCTGCTACGAAACAACATTGTATTTGGGCTGCTGCTGTGTCCAAATTCTTTCTAACTTCCTGTTTATCTGTTAAAGGATGGTCATTTGCCAAATGACAACAATCTCATAACATAAAACTCATCTCTGGCAAGATATTCTGTTTACAGTCCCCCCCCCCCCCCCCTATAAAACCATTTGGATAGCAGCTGAATAAATAATGATTAGCCACTTCCTCTCTTATATTGTTGTGTATGTTAGGCCCTGTACATACCTGGTCAGAATGACCAGACTATAGCGACTCCCCACCACTAAAGATCAGTGGGTCTGTCATGAGGTCTTACAGTAAGGATGACCTGAAAGGCCCTTTTGAGCTGCAGCATGTGATTCACAGATGAGCAGAGTGAAGTGTGCTAATGAGTATGGGATTGGTGAAGTCACCTTCCGCACAATTACTTATCTGATTGGGGAAAACAAACACAGGCTCAGCGTTTTGGAGCGCTTGTCTCTAAACTGTGTGTGAGAGGAAGAGAGAGAGAGAGGGGAAGAGAGAGAGAGAGAGAGAGAGAGAGAGAGAGAAATAGTGTCAATAGAGTCAATAGTGTTAGACAAGCGAGAAGTGTTGAAGGAGAAATAGAGAAGGTTGGAGTGAAAGAGCAAGAAGCTATTCACCAACATGATTCATTAGGCTCTGTTTTAGTGGGTAGGAAGTTGTTCCTCCATACTAAAGTGTGGTCAACAGTGGCTCAGTAGTCTTGTTATCTGACTGTGGAAACTTGGAAAATACTTACACCTCAACCCGTGCATGTGTGTGTACACATTTTGGCAAGGGCACTCATATAATTAATAACGCATGTAACAGGAAAAGTCGATGCAGACTTAAAGGCAAGAGGATGTTGCCTCTCTGCTGCCCAAAGGTTCAGCCAAGACTCTCTACACCTCCTCTTGCCCTCAAAATTATCTCACTGGCAACATGAGAGAAACATCATGGTTTATGGAAAAGAAAAACACGTCAGTTTTACACCTCCCCAAACTCAGTTTTCTCTGGCAAGTACACCTGGGTGGAGGAACACAAGAAACTAATAGACTGAAGGGTGGAGGAATTCAAGAGCATGTTTGACCGCCAACATCCAGTAATGCGACACCAGTACTTGGACATGCTTGGTGACCCATAGGCTTGGAATCAAAGCTTGGAATGCTGAAGTGTTTACCACAGATGCCGCATACAAATTGCTTCATTAGTCCAAGGCATTGTTTTTTCTCATCTACTCAGTGAATTGACCAGCTTCACTGAGTAGATCAGACTTCCTCCTCAAATCCTCTGGTGTATGGACTTTCACTGTTTGAGAGAGAATGCAGCTTTATAGTATCACCTCTAGTGAAAAGATGCCGTTAACCTTTAATGAAACATTTTGACATAGTATTTGAGTGAATGGGAGGTAATGCTTTTCCATGCAAGCACATCCATGCTCTGTGCTCCCCCATGGGTGCTCCTAGTAAGCTACGGTGCAATTTGCTGCTTTGGAAGTTCTCTGTAATTAGATCACATCACAAACCAAGCGTTTAAACTTGAGTAGAACAGGGAGATTAACTTGGCAAACCCCTGCTGTGTCACTCTGGCTGAAGCCGCCCTATGAAATGTGTGAAGAATTTCCCATGGTCCTGCTGAACACCTCTCCTTCCTTCCTTTCTCGTGTACCCACTGAAATACTACAGGAAGGATCATTACAACAAGGCAGAATAAAATACTCTATCTGGCTGGAAGGCTGGGATATTCGGACATTGTACAATTTCCTTTATCGAAAGTTATATATATATATATATATATATATATATATATATATATATATATATCTTGCTTGACAGATTTAAGTCAGGACCTCTCTGAAGTAACGAATGGCAGTTTATTGTCATGTATGGATGAGCACAAAACCATCATCTTTGGGGGAACGGCTTAGTTCAGGAGTCGTTAAACTTCCAGCTGGGAGAGATGTCAGCCACTCTCCGAGGGAGGGAAGACCTTCACTGCCAAAGCTGTCAGCCAAGAACAAGGGGAGAATTGGACGGGATGGCATGACCCTTCCCCGGCTCCCTCCAGCTCCTAAATGCCAGAGTTCCAAGACCGACTGTGAAAACTCATACTTTATTTTAGGAACGGATATGTTTTTAGGCAATTCGAAAATACAATGCTGCCAATATATCTGAAATCTATTGATTTCGAAGATGTTTAGAACTGATTTTTGAACATTTGATGTTTTTGAACATTTAATGACCCCCCCTAACTGTGCTGTGAGAGTCAATAAGAATCTTCTGAGAACTAAGAGTCAAAGTCTGGACTCATGAAGACCCTGTTCATTTTATATACAACAGCCTTGTCTTTATCACTACAATTTATATCATATGCTTTCATAACTGTTTTATTTTGATGTACAGTAATTTCCTGTGTATTAGCCGCATTGTGTATAAACTGCAGGACAGTGTTTTATACAAGTTTAAAAAACAAACAAACATATTAATACCATATTAACTGCTTCTGTGTATTAACCTCATAGCTGAAGAAATTTTGCAAAATCGATGCATGAGCCGCAGCTAATAGTTGGGAAATTACGGTATATAAACAAAACAGTTATAACATGCATTGCCTGTAATTTCTGAATTTCTCACATGTTAACCTGTGTGTCACATTTCCTTTCATACATACCTACGCAGAAGGCCTTCCAGGCAGAAACACTCATTAAAAACACTGTGCTGGTATAAACTGATAAATGCAGCTGCCTTTCATTCTTTCCCTTCTGCTACTGAAGACATTTGACCTCTGGTCTCTGAACCCTGCACGCCACCCTAGCCAGAGGCATGCAGAGCACTCAGACTGGCCAACTAGAAACATATTGTCTCCAGCCTCAGGCCAATTCTAATTATCTCAAACCATCTCATATGTGAGATATAGAGCACATAGAAGACAATGCATGTCTTAATGTACGCCTGATGTCCCGCTGTACAATAGTTTGTTTAGAAGAATAGTGAAACATTTCAGATAGAGTAACTGAAAGCGTTCTTTCATTCTCATGTGTATAGTTGTCCAGTATACACTTTATGACAGACATGAACAGTTCAGTAGAAGCTTATCTCTGTACAGTATACTGAAAGGGAAGTACAGGTCTGCACAAGCATCAGCTAAAAGGAGTTTCCTCATGTGCCCTAGGCTGTTAGACCTCAACATGAGATATGCAACATATTGTTGCTAGTTAATAACCCAAAACAAAACCAAGATGTTCATCACAATGTTGTCAAGTCAAGTGAGAGATGATTTTGGAAAAGGTGTGGAAAGCATAATAGAGATGCTATTAATAATAAACAACAGACGCACCTGGTTAGGACAGCGACCCCTGCAGCCTCGCTGTTCTGGAAGACCACAGCCCAGGTGTCCTGGATCACATCCTTGTCCTGGTCAGAGAGTGGGGCAACCTCCTTCTGCTGCCCCTGTACCTCTCCATTCATCTGGACCCTCTCCATCTGAGGACTCCCAGCAGTGAGGCAAGGCCACAAGACGGCGGTGAAAGTGAGAGGAGGGGGAAAAAAAAACACACAAAGCTCTCCAAGTGGCCCCTTGCCTCCCAGCAGCACTGTTTCCTTTCTCTCTCTCTCTCTTCTCAGGCTATACTGGCTATACTGCTCATAGATGGTGTCCAGTGGCTGGATTCCCCTCACTCTGTGTTTTCCCCCTGCACTGAGACCTCAGAAGCGTTCAGCCCGTGTGTCTGCAGAGACTTGACTGAGAAGGAGGGAGGGACGGAGGGAGAGAGAGCGAGATAAATAGAGAGGAGAGTGTGGAGTACCCACCCACTTCCCTCCTTCTCTTTTCTCTCCCCCTCTCTTTATCATACACATGCTTGCATGCATACACACCCTCTCACCCCCACTCATGCAGCCACACCCCTTCTTTCACACACACACACACACACACAATTGGCCCTTATTTAACCCCATTCTTGCTTGATTTCCTCTTTTCTCAGAAAGATCCTATCTTATTGGCGAAACAAGCCATAAGCCTCCCATACTGACACATTCTTGACAGAACTCACAAGCATCAGCAATTTCTTTTTCCCCCTAACTGACACAAAAAGGGAACTTGGGGTATTTAAACAAGAATTTGAAAACACAGATGATTTGCAGGCTTGAATGTTTAACCTACTTCCAAGGTTTTACACAATGATGATTATCTAATGACAGACTTGTTATAAAATAGTAATTTATAGTCTGCAGACCACACAAGTGGATGCAGGTATAATTGCTCTATAAGCAATACACTATGTTAGATTAATGACAGACTTTATAATAAAGTCTGCAGAATGCAACATCTTGTGAATTCCCAGTTTGTTTCATACGGACACAACTGAGGATGTCCTATTGCTTTGCCACGTGTTGCAACTCACAAACACATAAACCCTTGATCCCCTTCCTCTTTTCCCATTCTGTCTTACTGCACTCATTTTCCCACAACAAAGCCTGTAACATGCAACATGTCTGTCAATGATTAAAATGTGTTGTAAGGAACTGGAGACTCAGCAACAACTGCAGAACACGAAACCATATTCAGCTATGTTAATGTGAATCTTTAGGTACATCATGTGTTTTTTTTTTTTTAATTGCTCAAATACATAATGAAAAACTCTCCCTGCTTGTTCTTCACGCTTGTGCTGAAAGCATAAAGTTGTAATCTACTTACTGTTTCAGGTGTTTTGCAAAATGGTGAATCCACTGGATTACACCAAATAATATAGGACTTTCATCCGCTCTCAACCTGTAGATGGTATACATAGTTGAATATTTTATTTAATAAAATGTGTCATGAGTATATACATATAGGTAAATATGTGCTGAAAATAATGGGGCCTATGTACATGACAATTCTGAAAGTGATATTAGCATGAGCTAACTTTCAATCAACTATTCCAATACAGAATAGGAGTATTGTACTTAGTATTGCATTGCCATTGTATTAGCACTGCCATTGCAGACTCACTTAAAAAACAGTTTGATAAAAGAAAAAAAAACTTGGTTTCAATTCCCTGATTTCCAATATTTAATATCAGCTCTTGCATTCTTCTTTTTCAAGCTGTCAGCTTGTTAAATAAAGACTAAAAGACTTGATTACTTATTTCATGCTTTTCTTTAATAACAAAGTCCTTCCATTGCAGGGTATAGCTGTTGGCAGGCTAAAACGGAGTCCAAAAGCAAAAATGCATTTTCTGACAGGCGTATAATTGAATACCGGTTTAACAGCCAGTTTGAGCTTGCAGCTCTGAATGAAATACTCAAATACTTCATGACAACTGGGCAGCAGTGTTGTGCCAAATTAGCTTTGGTATGACAGTACCACTTTAGTTCTGTCTTTTGAAGCAACAGCTAAAAGTGATTTTATTTCCAGTATTGTCATGAAAAGAAAAGCAAGTAGGCCTAAAACGATGCAGATTAATTCAAATGTGCATAGGTTGTATGCCATAGCCAGTGTTTAGAGTCTTGTTAACACAAATTATTTTTTACAATTGCTACAAAATGGAAAAAAAAAAATCAGAAAGTTTCTGAAAAGTCATTACATGTATAATATTAATTAAATGTTGTACAAGGTTATTCACAGATCCAGGGAAGTATATTGTTGCAGACTCCTGAAATCCTGCAGGTTAGCACCTCTGTTCACACACAACTTCAAATAAGTGAATGTTTACTGCCACCTGTAGTTGGGTGTGAGATCACTTTGGAGTCCAGTAATGTCAGCAAATACTGACCAATAATGCTAAGATCTGGTGCTGGAAAATGCTCAATGGACCAAAGTATTAGACCTGTCAGTAAACTGTACAGAGAAGCCTAATGGAAAAGAAGACATGTTTTAATTGGCGACACCGCATACCTGTTAGTGTGATTGACAAGGAGTAGAATGTTATATGCCTGGAGCTGAAATTGTGTTGTGATCTTTGTGACATGTTTTAAAAGTCAACATGATTATCCAAATACGAGATGACCGGCTCTGGTGGCTGAGGCTAAAGCAGCTTGTTTGGTAATTAGGTCCAGAATCTTCAGTCAGGCAACTACAGACTCACGTGACATCCCCATCATGCAGTATATTCCCTATCTACTGAGGGGTAAAGGTTAATAGTATTATGTTCTATTTTTTAATATTCTATTTTTTCTGAAGTTATTAAAGTATGCGAGTGCCAGAACATCGAACATTTACTGAAGTATTATTGTAGGGTTATATATTTTTTAATTATTATTGATGATCCTGTCAAAAGCTTTATATGCAATACCATGTATATGTCCATTTTACAAACATATATGATGTGGACACATCACATAGTACAAAAGTGCTTCATATTGTGAAGTACCACTCAGACCTAGAGTGCTGTTTTACAGTGTGAGGGCCAGTTGGATCTCAGCTCTGTGTTAATGTAGTAGTATAGCCATGCCACAAATGGAAATACTGTGATACCAACAGCAGTGGACAATCTGATTATTCCAATTCCATCCCTACATATAAAGAGAGAAAAAAATAGAGGTTATTAAAACAAATTGCTAAAATGGCTGCCTTTTGTGGTGTTCTTCTTGCCAAAGACAGAATCAACACATTTGGCAGCCCTTGAAAATTATACTTCAGAAATACTAATTTGAGAGAAGTTGCATTAATTAAGTTAAAGACATCTTTGTGTATCAAAGAAACCCTTACCTTCCTGAATGTCTACATAGGAGAAGCCAAGTAACCGTTAACATGAGACCAGAAAATTCTCTAAGAGGGTACAAAGGAAAACATAAATATCTTTCAACTATACTTAACAATGTCAATTGTTTCAATAATACATTGATTATCAAAATATAAATTTAACTAATGACAACAATTACCTTCCCTCCTCTTGTTGGAAAATATCTGTGATGCCTTCTTTGAAAAGTATCCATCCCAACATGGCACAAAAAGTAGTACCAATAAGGACATAGAGATCAGATACTCGTCGCCAAATTAAATTCTCTGCAAAGTAATATTACTTATTCTTAATCCATTTGAGAACAGTTTGAACCAGAATCAAAACCATCCTAAACAGTTGGGCCTACACCCTAAAACAGGGGTTACCAAAGTGGGGGTCGCGACGGCGAGGGGTTGCGAAATGATTTCCATAAATCAAATAAATTTGGAAAAAATAAAATTCAGAAAAATGTATGACTGGATAAGATCACCATTCACTGTAACCACCGCAAGTCATCTGTCAGCCGGCATGGAGGAGCTGTCATGTGACCGCACTTTAAAGACAGATTTTAAAGCATCACCAAAGAGTTTTTTTATACCTTAAAATAATGTTTCCAAAATCGTTTCAGTGGTTCATCAACTCCTAACAGGGTGAATGGCAATTCTGCATTCGCTTCGCGGCCCTCTATCGGCTATAACCGCACTATGTAAGTTTGCCAGATCGGGTAGCGGATAGTTCGATGGAATGAGACATAAGAAACTACAAATTTGACTTGCATCTGATGTCGCAATACATCGTACTTTTATAAGTCATGCAAAATATTCTACCTTGTCTGTGGACATCGTTATTTGCAAAGCCTGTGCTGGATAAACAAATAGCATGCGTGCGACAGAGGGAAAATTCTTTGGTGTTGCTTTAATTCCAAGACGCTTGCTGAGTTCTGGATTTCAGTCGAGAGGGAATATCCACAGCTATCCAAGGCCGCGATGGACGTACTGACGCCGTTTGGCTCCACATGCCTGTGCGAAAAGACTTTCTCTGCACTGACTATATTAAAAACAAATAGGCCTACAGATCGCGTCTAAATGTGGAGGATGATCTCCGTGTGGCCGTCTCCACAATTAAACCAAGAATGGACTTGCTGTGTTCCATCCATCTCATGAGATGAGATTAACGATGAAACATATTGCCAAAATGTAAATTTGCGAAGCAACAATATATGTTTACAACAGTTTGTGGATATTACCCTGACTGAGATATTCTTCTGTTAAAGCAACACCAAAGAGTTTTTGTACATTAAAATATGTTTCCAAAATCAGGATGAACGGCACTGCATTCTCTTCGCGACCCTCTATCGGCTATAACCGCACTAACTTTGCCAGATCGGGTAGCGGATCTGTATGTAGTTCGATGGAATGAGACATAAGAAACTACAAATTTGACTTGCTTCTGATGTCGCAATACATAATACTTTCATAAAATCATGCAACGTACTCTACCTTGTCTGTAGACATTATTTCCAAATCCAGTGCTGGATAAACAAATAGCGTGCGTGCGACAGGAAAAGTGCTTTGGTGTTGCTTTAAAATGGAAATTAAAGTAATGTTTCAAAGTTGCACTCATATTACATGGATATTATTTTTTGACTAAGGTATTCTGCTTTTATCATATAGTAAAGTTCTATATGTAAAATCATAACAGGCTGCTCTGTTCTTTTTTTATGTTGTCGTTAAGCCCGTGTTTGGAAAAGCCTAGTGCGTATGGCCGGTGCGGACATTTTATTGTATTTTTTGAGTAACATCCAGGGATAGTGGGGGTCGCCATTCTCTGGCACGGTTAAAGTTTGGGAACCCCTGCCCTAAAAGACGACGCTGTTGTACTATGCAATTATACCACTAGATGGTAGTATATCCTTAAGGCTACTAGGAAACCCATGGCTGTTGTTGACTGGTATTCAGAGGACTTTGGTTCAGTAGGCTGGCTAGCTATCATCAGTGCACCTTTCACTGTCATTTTACATGCATGAGGGGATGATTTCTCTGAATTAATTCAAGTATTTACTAACCTGTTATGTGTGGATGCCAGCTAACGATTGGGGTCAAACATGCTGGAATGGCATAGCCGACCTAAACCACACGGACGCCAGTCGGTCAGGTTATTTAAGTGTTGTTTTTTTTTTTTTCGAAATTGATTGATGATAAGAATTAATAAATGTTTACAACGTAAACAATGCCTACCATCCACAGTCCTGCATCTGGGTCGTTAATCTGTCGGGACATTAAAAGGTGAGATAGTTACAGAGTACAGACACCCTATTCGATCATTTTAAAAGAAGTAAAGCACAGCCATAGTGAAGGCTATATATGTTACGTGAGACCTAAATAAAAGTTGAATGATGAATTAGTATTCACGATTAACGCGTGAATCCTTCTGTTTGGGGGATTCGAAGTAGGCTACTTGCCTGCACATAAGTCGCTAGACCAAAAAACAGCGACATAAATAAGTTGCAGATCCTCCAGACATTCTGAAGCAAGAACGGTCGGTGCTTCATCGCGTTTAGGTAGACGGGCTCTGATACAAAGTTTGACAAAAAAGTTCACTTTCCCCACGGTCATGGAAAACCCGGATCTGTTCAAAAACTTTCCCAGGAACATGGGAGTTGAAGTTTCTGAAGTCAGGTGATGTGGCTGTAGAACTACCCGCACAGAACTGGAATTCTAGAAAATGTATTAATTTCTTAGTTGTCACGCTTTGCACTCTTTTTGGAGTCTAGAGATTAAATCATAATATACTCAATATAAAATGTGAGGTCACGGCAGCATTCAGACATTAGTAGCCTACATATTAAAGGTCAAAAAATATGTCAACGTGTGGCAGCTCTTGACTGTCCTCCATAAACAAGTCACGCGCGGGTGTTCCCGTCCCACACTGAAGATACACTTCTGGATAACTGAAATGACTGAGCTTCGTGGGTGTGCAGTGCTGAGTGTTGAAGCTAGGTGTCCTGTGTCTGCTATGGAATGGACTGAAACTGGATTACAGTCCATGCTATTACTGTCTTAGCTAGGAAGCTTGCTAACCAAACCATCTGACCCCGTTTAGCGGCAAGATACGGTTACATTTATAGCTTTAGTAGTAACAACAGTGGGACTTAGGTTCGGTGGAGCTCTCTTGCTGTGTCTTGTCTCCTGTCTTGAGCGTAGGAGGTGAAGTTACTTTCGGGATCTGCATTGCAGCCTAGTGCTGCTGCTGGAATTCATACACAATGGCGACTCCCAGCCCCAGCAACTCAACATCTTCCAGCCACAACAACAGCAATAACGCAGGATCTACAGCAACAATACATCACCACCAAGCCCAGTCTCAACACATAACGACTATGAGCAGCATGCAGGGTAAGATGAAGGGAAACAAAGAGGCTATGATCATGTTATGAATAACAACGCGCGAAGTTGTTGAACTCTGCTTCTGCTAACGTTAACGTTACACCAATATGTATGTTAGCTTGCTACTAGCTGAGCAGAAATTACGTTGATAGTGTCATAAGAAACCTCACGAAGTAGCATCTGTAACCAGCTACCCTTACATTTAGATAGATTCTTCATGTGTTTTAGCTATGTTACTTACTATTACCTTAATGGTTATGTAGCTAGGATTAACGTTAATATTAACGTTACTGTTTATTATCATTTATTATTATTATTATTATTCTTTAACGTTAGCCTAGGTACGTTATGACAGCCGACGATGGTAACGTTAGGGTGTTAACGTTACGGTGAATTGCTGTCTCGTTTGTTTATCTATGCTATCCAGCAATGTCACAGTTTACCCAATGGACTGGGATCTTGGTAACATAAGATAGGCAAAACTACCTACAGTAATATACTTAAGTTAGCTAGCTTCGGCCAGTCATCTCTAGCAAACCATATTTGGTTGACCAGTTTACCTTGCCGCTAACGTCAGCTAGTAGATACTGATTCACCCAACACTGTTCATTAACGTTACGGCATTCCAATCAGTTGATTTAGGTTTTAGGCTACAGTGACGTTAACGTTATCTGCTTGATTATGAAGAGTGGCAATTGCAAATTAGCAAAATAATTCATCAACGACATTCAGGCATTATTAACGTCAATGATGGGTATTATTCTACCATTCAGAGGATAAACTACATTTGCTAGCTTAACGTTACTAGCTACCACGAACAGTATGCAATTAGGTAACGTTTGCATGCTAACGTTAATAACATTGATGTTTATTTTGGATTTTTTAGCACACCTTTTACTCAGAAATGCATGGCCAATGTTATGATATATCATCAAAAGACCACCATACTTAAACCATGCTGGCTAGTTAACAAGGTTGAGTGGAATCAACTCAACGCTTATCAGTTAGGGCTAGATCTTTAAATGGTTTGCGCCCCTGCAAAGTGCAAATTTGTTAAGGCTAAGATTAAGCTTTCAGGTACTTTCCTACCTGTGACTAACAGTTAACGTTAAGCATACCAGGGTTACTAACTAGCATTTAATTATTCATTTGAGAATAAATTGTTTGTTTTTACAACATAAATGTTTCATTTTAACTTACAGAAACCAACACATGCTGGAGATGTCAGTGTGATACAGGTAGCTACTGTCAATGTTAATTTTCATAGCTAACGTTAGAAGCAGCTTAGAGTTGTAGAGGTACAGTGACTGTCCCAGACTGTATGCAATTGGCATGGGGTCACTTTAGCATTACATAGTACTGCAGCTTAACAGCATGTCTGCAAATTTGGGACGGAAAAGGTTAATGAGCAAACAATCACCAGGAGTATTTTTTTTATTCGTAACCGTGGACATCCGGGCTTTCTGAGAACTCCCCGTGGTAACGAGGTTAGCAACCACTAAGTTAGAACGGCAAAAGAAAGCTGAGCACATTTGATATTCCAGTAAACTGCCCATGGAAATTACCCATAGGAGATTTTCATCAACTTTCTGTCCTTCCTTCCTTCCTTCCTTATTCGCTACCTCCTGTGCCATAATTGGAAGTTTTCCCATACATTTTCATATTTTCATGCTATGGATCTTCCAAGCTCGGACTTGGGAGCTAACTTCACCAAGGTAAACATGTTAACAAAACATACCTGGCTGGCATAGCCTGGCTGACACCAGACCGCTTCTCAAATCTCATTTTAGATTGAGAATGGGTCTGGGAAGGCTTCATTGACAACTTCCAGGGGCGCATAAATTGGTGCATTAAACTCTTTATCAAATCATTTCAGAAGTGCAAACACATCTGTCTTGTAAACAAAGGTTTCAGATGCAGTTATTTACTAAATTCTAAAGAAAATACACATCCATATCTGTTTATTCCTGTCCCCAGCAGCGCTGCCATTGATTGTGTTGAATGTTCTACCCGTCTGAATAATATAAGGCCTCCGTGCCGGATTAGTGATTGGATCCTGGGTTTTCAGTGATTCGGAAACGGGCATCAATGGGATCCTTTGTAGAGTGACTTGCAGAGCAAATTCAAATTTGCTAACAGGTTCATCTGGGTTCACCCAGGCTATACCTTAAATCCTTGAGCCACCCCACCATTCCCACACACACTCAAAACGTTATATTGCTATATTTGCGCAGCATTTTGAAAACAGACTGGCCTCATAGAGTCTTGGCTATGAGGACTGAATATTTGACATCAGTGACTTACTCGATGTTAACAAACACAATGTGCACTTGCAGTTACTCATAGTGCATTTGTAATTATGACGAGTGAGTAGGCTATGGCACAGGAGGAAGGGAATAACAACCCCATATAATGTGTAATTTAGTTTACTGAAATCTATCAGATTCATTGCATGTAATCCTTCCTTAGAATGTTTTCACCAAATATTCTAGAGAGTTCTGATCATGGCTTTCACATAGTCGTGGTTGCTAACCTCCTTTATGTAAAGTGTTCTCAGAATGTCTGGATGTCTGCGGTTATAGGCTACCTATCCCAGGAACTGATGTTCTTCATTTCTGGATATGTGTATGAATTTTGTCCAGAGCAAGTGATAGTGGTTTAGTTTAGTGATTTAGTAACTTCAGACAAAAAGATTTACACATCTTTCAAAGTAATTCTGCTCTGACTTATGTGAGACATTCAAATGGCCATCTCTCAGATTGACAAGAGGGCATCACTCAACTCACCCATTCCTTACTTATGATTGCTTGTTTGTTAGATAAATGTCAAATTTAAACACACATTGGAGTTTGTTATGGTAAATGTTTAACCATGGGATGCTGTAGGCCTACAACATGTAGGCCTATAAGCTTTACTCAGGCTAAGCTTGTTAGATAATTTTAATGAAATATTGTGGCATTTCAAAATTATGTTGGTGTTAGTGGTCACAATAAATGATTGTAAAAAAGAATATACTTTACAGATTATCTACAAATATTATATAAATATGCTTTTTAGCTGTTAGGGCACTGATATGAAAAATCAATCTCTGTTTGTGCCAATAGTAACCAAGAAGGGCTGTTTTACTTGACTGATTTGTCTTTTCATGTTTGCGTCATTATGTCACTGATTTTTTGTGTGCGTGTGTGAGCGGCACTGAAACCTATTTCCTCCATGATGTTTTTCTTCCCCTACTTATTTGCTACTGACTACCCTAACCTTCCTGATTTGATGCTGAACAATGGTGAGCTGCCCCAAGAAAGTAACCTTAGCTATGACATCTTTCTTCTTGCCCGTCATGATATATATATATATATATATATATTTTTTTTTTTTTTTACCATGGTTCCTTTTCTTCATCACCTTTTTTCATTTTAAGTCTTATGTAGTTCCCTTGCACACTTGCTCTGCTGAATGCAAGTTATGTCATAGCTCAAGTAGTTCCTGATTTGTTTTTGTTTGTTATGTGTGTTCTCTGTTTTGCATGTAATATTTATGATACATTCTCTCTGATGTGGACACCCAACATAAATGCCAATTGATTCACCGACCCAAAAGTTAAACATTGAAATTGAAAAATTTTAAGATTTGGAACCGGCGGAACACAGAGGGCCTTAATATAAAAAAAATAAAGCTAATTTAATAACTAGGCAAGATATATTTGCTAATTTAATATCATGAGCAAGATCCTAAGCACGGAGGTCAGCGGGTCAGCTCCATTCTCCCACACGCCTCACAATAGCTTTAGATCATGCACGAGACACTGCTCACTGAATGACTTTGCTCTTTTGCCCATCATTTTAAATAGAACCCAGAGTGAGATAGGTCAACTAGCCCACTGCCTCTGCATAGGATAAATGAAGCAGTGCTCTAGCTGTAGGATAATGGACTGAACAAGGTAGTTTACCTCATAGTCTAGGGCAGGTGGGCCTAGTTATGTAGTCAGTTGAATACCAAGTATTGACACCAGGCCATTGGAATACTGTTTTCTTTTTACCAATAGTATTTGTCATTGAACAAAGTGCCTTAGGGATGTGTTTCCCGTGCTGTGCTGCCAGCTATTGTGCAGTTTTTTCAACCCAGCTGCCACATATTCACCAATCACGACAGCCTGATGAAACAAAATAGTTACATTTTGTCTGGGCCCTGGGAAACGTCAGTCAAATGACCTTGAAAATATGGTTAGGCCAGGGTTAGATGAAATGAAGTTTGTCTTTGACCGTTTTTATGTGTTTACATGGAGTAATATTCTTTTAATTAATTAGCCTAATTTTGTAGGTGGCTAGCTGTGACCGTATTACCTCCCCAGAGGACAAGGGGACAGAGGCTTGTAACTTGAAATAAGTTACTTTGGTTTTGGGAAATATTTTTTAAAAAGATCAAAATGAACTGTTTTCTTCTCACCTCCAGGGTTTCAGATAAACCTGTCTGGAGCTCCCCAAAGTAAGCCAATCCTTTTGTTGCTACAGTACCCACAGTTGTCAACACTTTGTTTCGCCTGATGGCCTGGTATGGGGAGTCTGGTCTCTGTTCTACACTAATCCAAGTGACGATCTGGGGATCTTGTAGGCTTGTGCCGGTGCAGATGTGACCAAAGAGACACACGATGAATGGTAACAATTACCCACTTTCCAGAGTTAGTGCTCGGAAGCCTTTGAGCTAGAAGCTTTTTGTCTTCTCCAAACTGAAGAATTTAGAAGAAATACTACTGAAAAACACATGCAAGTGTGTTGATTGAAGATCTAGGTTTAGCTAGACAAGGCAATCAGCAGGACTGCTTTTTGTTTTTGGCCGCATCTTATTTTCAGAGCAGGTATTGTTTCAGGAATGTTGCATATGAAAGCTCATCATCAATCTTTGACCAATTTTTATTTACCATTTTTCCATTACGCCAAATAGTTTCAGTGGTATGATCAGAAATCGGCACAAGCCTAGGGCAAAGAGCTTCCATTGACATTGGGCCACCCTGATTTGTAGCCCTGGATAATCTGATGGTGACATGGTCCTCTTGATTAAACCAATGACATGCCAGTAGATCTCCATGGGACCAAGTTTGCCATCGAATGAAATAATTTGATCAAATCTGCATGTGATCTAAAGGGCTTTCTCCCCCTTTCATTTTATCTTTGTAATGGAAGCTCTACAAGAGGTTTTTTTCACCCTTGGTCTCAGTTTTAGACTGCTTAACACTAACCAGCAAAGCAAGTAGGCTAATGCTTGGGAGTTGTCACAAAGTAGTTTTTTTTTCCCCTTCTTTCCAGTTTGCATTTTGTTGTTTTTTTTCCTTTTCTTTCAAACATCACAACGAGTATTTGGCATGAGCACTAAACAAACCCTGGCCTGTTGAGACATGGAGGTGCTTGCAGAGCAGAGCAACACAGTGGAGATTCTAGTCCAACCCATGCATTCTTGTGGCATGCCCCCGGAGGAAAGGGAACAAACAGCATTATTTGCTCTCAAGGTGAAGTCAAAGCTCCTCTGAGTCTCTCTGTGGGACACCCCCCACTCCAAACAGACCAGATTGTTATTACCTTAGCCTAACCTCTGCTTTGGAAAAACACACATTGCCAGATGGGACAGAATTTTCCTCTGTGGTAGGCGATGGGTGCATCTACAGAATACCAAGAGGCTGCAAGTTATACTTTGAGAGGGATTATTAATTCCTTTAGGTAGGCCCATGCCCCATGTCATGTATTTACGGACCTGATTGAACATGACCGTTGTTGTGCATGTCAGATTATTATATCATATCAAAATATATGCAGGTTTCTGTTTTGCAGAGAAGGCCCTAATTTGATCTGCCTTTGGAATTGATGTGGGGTTAAGATGACTTTGTGAGAGAAATCGCTGAAATATGAGCTTTGTCTGCAAGGTTCATATGGCTATACCAGAGTGGAGAAATACATTTACATCATAGACATATCGGAACACTTGTGAGTGATTGTCTCAGCTACACGGCTGACTGAACCAGTCGTTCTCAGACTCTTGCCATTTTAATCTAGCATTTCACCTCTACAACCTTAGCAACCAGAGAGAAGTGATCAGTCATAAGCACGAATACACTGCTTGTTATGCCACAGGCCATAGAGAGCACTGTTATGTTATGCCACAGGCCATAGAGATTACTTGTGTACAGTACCCCTACAGAGTAATGTGGCCTTCTCTTCTACTTGTCATATTTAGCCAAGTTTTACTATCTGACAAGTTAGTGAGGTGTGGCCTGACATGAATCAAATCAGCTTTCCTCTTCATGTTAATTGGCTCTGCATTGATTAGTGAGTTAACTGATCAGGCTGTTCTGCTGTGTACAAATTAGTCATATCCTTGCAACCTGTCTCACACTGAATTTGACGAGACAATTTACAAAACTTGACCTTCCTTGTCAACAGTGATGGAAGTGGAAAATTGAGAAGGGTCATTTGTTTTGTCTCTGGTCATTTATAATTGCTTGGAGTGGGTAAGTATGTCCATGTTGGAAAACTGCAATGTTGAAGAGAAATACTAATTGGCCATGTTTTCTCCTGAAGCACGGGGAAGCCTGTATCATGGCTGTGGTGGAGGTGGCGGTGCATGCTGGTATTGGGTGACTTGGGTGGCGTCCTTTCAAATCATTGTGTGTTTGGTGGTTCAGTTTGCATGAGTTTTGTCCTTGTCACCCAAATACCAAGTAGTCTGCCATGCAAGTGGTATTCTTTTGTAGTATTTTATTCACACCTATCATACCTTGAGTTAAGTGACCCCCCCCCCCCCCCCCCCTTCACTATTTCTTGATTGGTGTATGGTGTTTGCTGTTTGCTACACTCTTTCCCTATAAGTTCTCAGTGCTCTTGAAGAGTCGTAGCTAACGCTCTGTGCTTTCTCTGTCAGGCAAACGCAAAGCACTGAAGCTAAATTTTGCCAATCCGCCAATCAAACCTAGCACCAGGTTCACGCTCAACACTGCTCCGCCCCCTTTCCAGAATCCACACATGTAAGTAAAACCTCAGCTTACATCTTCTTCCCATGCTGTTCTTCTCTTCTCTTCCTCTTCTTCTCCTTGTCCTCCTCCTTCCCTCTACTCTTACTTTCATATAGACCCTTTCAACAATAAAAACAAAAACAATGCTTGAACGTTCTATTTGGGCCCCAATCTACTTCCTCTGCATTAAGATAACATATGGAATGTTAAAAAGGAAGTCTTGTGGGGCCAACTATGATGCTGATAATGGAACTCTCTTGAAAGGGTCCATATTCATTCTTATTCCCTCCCCTGAACCAATTCATCTATCTATCCATCTGTTTATCCTGTCATCCATACTCGTCATATCCCCAGCCTTTTCTTTATTCTTTTCTTGTTTACCATGTTCACTGTAACTCCATCAGTCAGTGTTGTGTATCAGAAGGGACCTTTCATTTGCTAACTGTATTTCTCTTCACCCTTCCTGCTTGGTTTTGTGGGGTTCAGAGAGCGGCTGAGGGGAAGCATCGAGTCTTCGGGGAAGCTGAAGATCTCGGAGCAGCTCTGCGACTTCACTGCAGAGGACCTGAAGGACCTGGGCGAGATTGGGCGGGGTGCGTATGGCTCTGTCAACAAGATGGTGCACAAGCCCAGCAACCAGATCATGGCTGTCAAGGTAACCCTTCGCCCAGGCTGCATGGTTTAGTTTCAGCTAAAGCAATGCTAGCTTTGTGGAATTGCTGTGTGGGTCAGCTGTGATGTTCATGAAACATTAATGTTGTACTGATGTTGTGCACTTCAAATGGCAGAGGATTAGGTCAACAGTGGATGAGAAGGAGCAAAAGCAGCTGCTGATGGACCTGGACGTGGTCATGAGGAGCAGCGACTGTCCATATATCGTCCAGTTTTATGGGGCACTTTTCAGAGAGGTCAGGCAGAACTTGCACTCAACTCTTGCATGTATCTACCACTAATGCTATCTATAGCGATGTCTATAGCAATGCCCCCACAGGGTACTAAACCTGCAACTGACCGCAACGCCAAAGAGCCAGTTGGTAGTATGGCAGTCAGGGTGCATACACAATTGTAGTGACGGTACTCCGTCACACTGCCCTCCCCTTTGGGAAACTTGCCAATGTAATTCATGCGCACTGGCATCCCTCACGCAACCACCAGCCGTACTTCTCCCATCCCAGGGTGCCCCACACACATGCTTCACCCATTTCTGGGGTAAACCCATCCTGTGGGGTCCCTCATACGATTCACACATTGGGCAAGCCATCCCATTTTTGACACCATATGTAGCGAAGGGAGAGAGCAGTGACCCCACCCGGTCTTGAACCTGGGTGTCCGGGGTACTAAACCTGCAACTTGACTGCAACGGCAAAGAGCCAGGCTCGGTGGTATGGCAGTCAGAGCGCATACACAATGTAGTGACGGTACTCCGTCACACTACTATGAAGTATATTACAGTAGTCTCATAATAGTGCATTTAATACGGACTGAAGACATTTGACCAAGTCCATGGGTTATGTGTATGAGGTATGAGTTTGTATGTTATATTCTGGGTTGGTGTCCTGTACAGTATATGGTTTAAAGGTGCCGTGTGTAAGAATTGAGGTAAAAATATCCAAAAAATGAGCTACACGCATCAAAAGAATGAGAAGAAATAAGGGTGATGATGTAATTAAAAAAATGACAAGGTATAGTGCTGCAGAGATATCAACCTGAATTAGCATGCTAAATTACTACCCACAGCCCGACAGGTGTCATAATACCAGTTTCAGCCATGGGAGGCGGTATGCGGGCAACATAACCACCAGCCAAACTGCAATACACTTTTCTCAGTTGTTACTCTAGGGTAGGCCAACTCACTTTCTGGAGGTATACTGCCCCCATCTTTTATGGAATGTGGAGTTTGAATTGATTTTTTGGCAAAAATTACACATGGCACCTTTAAGCCTAGTCCGAGGCTTTTTTTTTCAGTGGAGATTTTAATTGAAGGCAAGGAGTAGGGAATGGGAGACTGACCCTTTGAGTACCGTATTATCTGATGTCTATGCTGTGGATGTTGTTTGTGTTTTTGAATTCAAATTTGTCTTCCAGGGAGACTGTTGGATTTGTATGGAGCTCATGTCTACCTCATTGGACAAATTCTACAAATATGTATATGGTGAATTAGATGATGTTATTCCTGAAGAAATTTTAGGCAAAATAACATTAGTTGTAAGTCCATATATATTTTTTTATTAATCAATCATTTAAATTGAACTATTTCATAGTGAATTTGGCACAGCGACTTCAAATGAAACACTTTTCAATGTCTTCCATATGCTTATCTTACAGACTGTGAAAGCACTTAACCACTTAAAAGAAAACTTGAAAATAATTCACAGAGGTAGGAAAAATGTTCTGAATCTAAATCTTATCTTGCTGTGTGTGACTTATTCACTTTGACTCATTCGGTATGTAGATATGGGACTTCCTCTGTCCCATACTGTTGCTTATGCCTGGTTCATCTATGTGCTAGACATTTCAAATTAATCTTGTCTTGTGATCTGTAAATCCACTGAGTCATTCAGTGGTATATATGGGAGTGTAAAGCTGACCATTGTCATACTTTCTGAACATAACGGACCTCATCTCTCTCTCTCTCTCTCTCTCTCTCTCTCTCTCTCTCTCTCTCTCTCTCTCTCTCTCTCTCTCTCTCTCTCTCTCTCTCTCTCTCTCTCTATCTATCTATCTATCTATCTATCTATCTATCTATCTATCTATCTATCTCTCTCTCTCTCTCTCTCTCTCTCTCTCTCTCAATTGTTAACTTTCTCTCAGACATAAAGCCATCCAACATTCTCCTGGACCGGAATGGCAACATTAAGCTCTGTGACTTTGGCATCAGTGGCCAGCTGGTGGACTCCATAGCCAAAACCAGAGATGCTGGCTGCAGACCTTACATGGCTGTAAGTGGTTTATGTATCCTCCCCACAAGTGTTATATTTTACATTTCTCCCTTTTTTCAAATCACACTTTCAACTAACACTGACACCTTCCCATAGTAAGTGTTTCACAGTGTAATGGAGTAGGTGGTAAGTGTTATAATAATATTTGGTTATTAAGTAATGATTCAATAATAGGCTAATAAATCTTTTTCTGGATCCAACAGCTTTTAGAGACGCTCAGTTTTCTCAGTAAAATACAAAAACATTTTTTTTCCGCTATTCAGTGTAGTCTTTAAGAAATCATCCTACTACTCACTACTCGCTACGCCTCAACCTAATAAAATCCTATTTTTCGCGGAAGCCTGCACGTAACCCTTGATTGTATCATTTGGCTGCACAGCTACAGCAATTGCTCTATTAAACTTAACCGATTTTGTTTTACCCTCAATAAAACGGAGGTGATGGTGACTAGGTTTACGGGTTGCAAAAACCGGATGGCTGCGCTAGTAAACGTTTTTTGACCAAAAAGCTGTTGGGCCCGTGACGTCGGACTTAACAACCGAATAGGGGATTAGGGAGTAAAGGAACAGATTGCTGGTAAGTGAGGTAGATGTTGGTTGCAAAGATAGAGGCGAGTGGCTTGTCTGCTGTGAGATGCAGCTCAGATTTACAAATCTGGGCCACTCCTGGTAGATCCCCAGAGGGAGTTTCCACACTGCCGTCAGCCTCCACAGAAGGCAGAGAGGCACCACCATTCACCAAAAAAAGTACCACTGCACACATCCTCTTAATGCCGTGTGTGTGTGTGTGTGTGTGTGTGGCTACTTAATTTGAAGGGGATATATTTTTGTGTGTGTTATATGCAGGGTCTTTTACAGCCACCTGTGGTATTTGGGTTTGGAGGGTGCATGGAGGTCAAGCTTGTTTGTATGTACAGGGTGCTTGATATGTTTATTTGTGTGTGAGCCTCGTGTGGTGTGTGTGACATGACTGTGGAGGTCTCCAACAAGCCAAAGCTATGAGCTCAGAGGGTCTTCGTCATCGCCAGATATATCTCTTTCTCCCGGCACTACGTGACGCAAGTCAGGGAGCACCCCAAATCACCTCTCTCTCTCTCTCTCTCTCTCTCTCTCTCTCTCTCTCTCTCTCTCTCTCTCTCTCTCTCTCTCTCTCTCTTACTCTCCATCGCTCTTTCTCTGTACCCATCCCCCCCCCCCCCCCCCCCCCAAACAGTTTCCATGCTAAATTTGGTAGCAGGGCTGCCAGAACAGCAATTCTCTCTCTCTCTCTCTCTCTCTATTTCTCTCTCTCATGCATTGGTCCCTCCTATCGCCGCCCGGTTCATTCATGGATCTTGGAGAATGGGCCAGTGGAGTCTGGGCTCTCCCCCAGCTCTGAGCTCATCGCCCAGGCATCCCTCAGACACATGGCTTCAGCAGCCCGCCTCCTGCTGTAAAAAAAAGGCAGCCCAGACCACGCACGGGGCGCCTGTCTCTCAGAGCCCTCACTATGTGGCTTCAGTTTTTCCTCATTGTTCTTATCATCAGAGGCCTCATTCTTATTTTGGGTTTCGGAGTCATTGAATAGGTTTATTTATCTCAAGTATCTCATTTATATACTTAAAAGGCACACACACTCACACTCACGTACAAATAGAGACATTGTTCATTGTGGTGAGTCAGAGGGTTGCTTGAGGTTACAAATCATTTTAGGACAGTGCTCCTCATAGCCTTGTAGCCTGGTTTTTAGTCAGAATTTCGTTGAGTAATCTTACAATGCTCACATGTTTAATTATATTTGCTTGTACTTACTTGACACCCGGTGCATCTAGCATAAGTGTTAGGTCCATGTCAAGCTCAAGGGATGAGGTTGGTGTGGGTGTAGGTGGTTGTAGTCGCCTGGTGCTGCATTCTCACCAGTGTTACAAAAGAGACTGCTCGCTGTGCCAGCGCGCTTAGGACGCGGTGTTTTTGTGGCGCGACCGTCTGCTTCCGTCAGCCCTTAGCCCTGATTCGCCTCTAAACTTCCTACGGTTAGGTAATGGAAAAAAAACGTGCTGGGTCTGAGACATGCAGAGGCCATGTTGTTGTCGTCCTCCTCCTCCTCCCCTCTCCTCCTCCCCTCCCCTCCTCCTTTGGAGTGTGAGTCAGCGCGGGACGGTTATATCACGACCGTGTTGGCACGGAGCGGTGAGACAGCCGTGCGGTAGCTGTCAGCTCGTAAACACCCCCAGGGCCCGCAGTCTGCCCCAGTGCTGCGGGGTGACATCAGCCTCTAAAGCAGGCGTCTGGGTGAGCTCATGGAGTGGAGAAGGTGGGGGCACCGGGGGAAGAGCAGGAGGTGTGGTCATGCGGCGCGTGGCTGGAGTACTCCACTGACGTCATCGGCACCTTGCTAAACCCGCACACGGCACTGGCCGACTCACTGGACACTGAGGTCATACAGACAAGCATTCGCAGATGAGCCTCAGGATCCACTCTCTCAGGCCGATGTCTGAAGAGGCTAATTTATTTTAGGCGAGAAGGGTCACCTCCGTTTTATTGGAATTGGCTTCCTGATCATTTTATTTATTGTTACTGTAAGATATCACTTGACAAAAAAAGCTATACATTTGAACTGGATTATGATGGGGCACCCGTGGCCTACTGGTTAGCACTTCGGACCTGTAACTGGAGGGTTGCCGGTTCGAACCCTGACCAGTAGGCACGGCTGAAGTGCCCTTGAGCAAGGCATCTAACCCCTCACTGCTCCCCGAGCACTGCTGTTGATGCAGGCAGCTCACCGCGCCGGGATTAGTGTGTGCTTCACCTCACTGTGTGTACACTGTGTGCTGTGTGTGTTTCACTAATTCACGGATTGGGATAAATGCAGAGACCAAATTTCCCTCACAGGATCAAAAGAGTATACTTATACTGATGCTGTCTAAAGTGACTGTCAAAACTTGTTCAGGGTCAGAAGTAATGCTGACCCAGGGATTTGAAAGAGCTTGAAGGTTTAGAGTTGATTCTAAAAGTTCAAGCCTGACTGACACCAGACCGATTCTGAAAAGAGAATTGGTCTGAAAATCCTTGGTTCACGTCTAATTTCCAAGCGTAACCAGCAGTGAAATTAAAGTTAAGTTGGTATACTAAATTCTTACCAAATGCTTTCCTAAGTACAGTAAACACGTCTTACTTGAAAACAAAGGTTTTACATGAAGTTGATTAGTCTGTTTCACAGAGAATACACATCCCTATCGTTTGAAACTGAGGCATTTAGAGCAGCCATTGGTAGTGACAACTATCCTCCTCTACTGGCCCATAGCATTTTTAATACCAGAACCAATCCCTGGCTGCTCAGTATATCTCATGGCGGTCTTTATTAGCTGATGTTGTGTTGGTGCTAATTTCTGAGGTTCTTCTGCTTTGCTTCCTTTTCAGCCGGAGCGAATAGACCCCAGCGCCTCCCGACAAGGCTACGACGTGCGCTCGGATGTGTGGAGTCTGGGCATCACGCTGGTAAGCACCTTTCTGGTTATCACCAAGAGGGGACTGTGTTTACAATATATCGGTGTGACAAGCACGTTGATTTCTTCTCATAGTCTGAGAGCGTTGTTATAGCGGGATAAGATCTGTGTGTAGCCTACTTACAGAGCAGCCTTTCTTTCGCCGTGTGTGTTTCCTGTTTATGTTTGCGGTGAGCAGTACGAGCTGGCCACAGGCCGGTTCCCATACCCAAAGTGGAGCAGTGTGTTTGACCAGCTGACACAGGTGGTGAAGGGGGACCCCCCGCATCTCAGCAACTCCGAGGAGAGGCAGTTCTCCCCCAAGTTCATCAACTTTGTCAACTTGTGGTAAAAGCATACACCCCTTTACTGTAAAGACATTTTGTTGCGTTGTTGTCATGGGTCATTCTGTTTCCCGAGAACAAGAAAGCAACTTCCCCTGTCTGACTCAGAGTAGCTTTGTGAAGCATAAAAGTTCTATGTTGTGGAATTGAATGAGAAATGATTGTAGGATGTTGCTGTCTGCTGTGTGTGCTCGTGACTGCAACTTCCTGCCTGATCGTACAGAGTTTGTTTGCCACCTGCTGGTAAAAAGGGGAACTGACTCGGCATATGATTCGTTCTGCGCCATAATGCCAGAGACTTTCTAATGAGGAGACACAGCACTCAAAAAATCATCCATAGAAATGCGTGGGGTTAGTTTGTAACGCCAATATGGCCGTTGTCTACACATATCCCACCCCTTTCTCGGCAAAACGTCGACATGTGAATACATTAAGCCAATCATGTGATGTGATGTGAATACATTGAGCCAATCATATGGTGTGTTGTGAAGACATCTTCCCAATCATGTGTTGTGAACTTGCCGCTGGAGCAAGATTGGTGTCGTGAAAGCCTTGCGCACGCGCATTTCTGCTGAATAGGATGCCCAACGAGTGCCCTAAAAACGTTGCTATATGGCCGCCGAGTGGAGGGACTTGCCTAAAAGGACTTTCATAATGCTTACCAACAAAAAGTTTCCATTGCTTGTAGTAGTGCTTTATATCCATTTTGAAAATGAGCCTCTCTGATATCACAACTTTTGCCTAGGCAACCTCATACCAGACAAATATATATATATATATATTTTTTTTTTAATTTTTTGCAGCCTTACAAAGGATGAGTCAAAAAGGCCAAAGTACAGAGAGCTGTTGGTAAGTTCTGTAAGTTCTGGAATTACATGTCGCTGCCTGTTTATTGTTTTGATCTTTCATTAATGACTATCCATTTTGCAGATCTTAGCCTTTTGTTCAGATTTATGTGTTTGGTGTGTTGTAGAAACACCCTTTCATATTGATGTACGAAGAGCGTCGGGTGGATGTGGCCAGCTATGTGTGCCGGATCCTTGATCAGATGCCCACCTCTCCAAGCTCCCCCATGTATGTGGACTGACTCTCCCAAACGTTGGGTAGACACAGAGGAGTCTCCGCCCCATGGAGATTCTGATCAAAAACAACAAACGACACCGAAGCGACCGTGTAAGGAACGCTTGATCACAAGTTGCAGTGTTAAACAAGACATCCAGTGCGGCAGCAACAACACCTGGTGCAATGCGATTGGTGTTCATTTCAGTTCATTATTGTATAATATCAACACTCACACCTCTGTTGACATCTGTCTCTTTCCCCCTCTCTGTCTCTATTTATCTCTCCCTCTCTTTTTCTGCTCTATTCTCTCAGACACTGATACAGATATACTTAAGTATAAATAGTAACTGAATGAATATATTATGGTCTTGGCTCATCTCGATGTGAGACCTCATCTCATATGTGGATGCAGTATCGTGATTTTTTTTTTAAAAGGAAAAATAAAAACAAATCTGGAATTTTATTTATATGTCAATTTTCTTGTGGAATATATGATTTGGAGAATATTTCAATATGCATACTGGAATCATGCTCTTTTGTGAATTGTCCCACTTCTTTCCATGTATGTGTGATTTAAAGCATTGTGTTTTGTATCTTAATGAAACCTTGCTTCCTAGGGTGTACAGCAGAGTCAAATAATGGAAAGTGCATTTGAGGAATGTTGTGCCAGGCTCCTTTAAGGGGAGCCAAAAGTGTCCCAACTGTACAATTAAATATGTACTGATATAAATAAAAGAGCGAGAGCGAGAAGAAGGCCCGTGTGTTTACTCGATGTTGAATTGTGTTGGCATGTGTTTTTGTGGCTTGTTTTTCAGTGCAAAGTCAGTGTTGTCAGCAACACAGTTTAATCAGTAATTTACACAATGTTGTAACACACAATATTATATGCTATTTATTAAGCGATACATTAATTTGAAATGTACTGTAAAATGATCAGTGTCCCACCGGCGGGACGGTTATCCCCCCTCCCCCACCTACCCCCAACATTCTAAATCAATTGTATGCACCATATTGCTATGTAGCATAGTAATGTTATACACCATTTCAAAGCTTTGACTCTTGGGAATCCAAAAATGAAAACTTTTTTCATGTACAATCTGTATAGTGCTTTACATTCTCAGACTAATCATATGTCTCAATTAAATTTGATCCAAAATGCCCCCCTCCCCCTCCTCCGCTTTTGGTGATACCCTGACTTTTGGCTGTAGTGTAGCTGCAGCACAATAATTAGATGCAACATAGATGGTTACTGAAATATTCACAAGACTCCATAGAAATTTAATCTTAATGTTGTATTATCCAGTATTAGTTGTACAGGTATATAGTCTTATCTTATACACACTCATTGAACCAACAAAGTAAATGCAAAAATAGAGACTTTTTTGTAATTATTCCATATTTTGTGTAGTCAGTCTATATCAGAACACCTGACATACAATCTAAATAGTCCACAAGAAACCTCAAAGTGTTACCATTCATTTGAGACCAGGATTATGCTTCTACACAAAGGGGTTCATGTGCAGTAAACATTTGATTATCAGTCCTATGGGGAGTTTCCATAGGCATTTTACAAAACGCATGAGCATACCTTGGCAAATAATGAACTAAAGCACTCATATTTTCATTCTATATTTATCTACTTTTGCACACAGCTTCACAAGACCTGGTGCTAGGGCTCAGTTGTGTTTCTAGGTGATATCAAGAGACCTAGAGGGCTGAAATGTGGTCAGTTCAGAGATGCTTGTAATCCGGCAGAAAGAAAAAACTATATTCTAGCCTCTGTAACTGTGAGTACATCACACAGTTATTTTGACTGTTTCCTACGAAAACTACTACAGGTTCTCAGCTTTCTAGAGATCCAACATTTGATGGTAGGCCCCAAAAGAGGTGGGAACAATGCCCTTGTAAATAGGCACAGTGCAATTTCAGGCAAAAACTTGACATTTTCATTGGGATCCATGTGGATAACCCTTAGTAGGTGGGTTTAATATGGTTATTTGATTAAGGTTACATTTGCACCATAAGAATGATGAACTTGCCCATCCAGCCCGAGCCAGCCATAGATATATATATACTGACTGTCAGTATATATATCTATGGGATCCAGCCCACTTAGAGCAAGGGCGATGACGTCAATAACACGCGCCGGAAAGGTAATATGAATGCATCACGTGTGTGTGACTACTGTCAACTCTTCAGAGTCCTACAAATGTCATGTGCGAGGATAAGCAAAAGCTAGGATGCTGTGCTTACAGTTGTATTAAAATGATAGTTTGTTCGCTAATGTTCTTCAACAAATCTAGATTATGAATACAGTGGCGTCATGCTGTAAATCGATTGCTTGGCGTTTTTTAAACCATAATTTCGCTCGTAGATCTCTTGTGCTCGGCACATGTAACGTGAATGCTAGTGAACCCCTGTCCTATGTAGGAGTTTTGTATTTTCATCAAATGGCCTCGAACTCGGCGGGCAGTAAGAAACAACCGGGCCAAAAGCAGAAGCCGCCCAAAGACACTTTGAGACATTTCAGATCAAAAGAAAATAGGAAACGCACAGACATTCCTGGACCCGCAACAGTTTACGTACAAGTTGTTGGTTCTGGTAGCCGAGATAACGATGCGTCATTGTATGTGTTTTCGGAGTATAATAGGTGAGTGTTTCTACACAGCTAACATTGATGTCATGGTAGCTATATGGCTCAGCTGAGCTTTGCTGACAACACCACTGTCCTTTACACATATTCGGAGAGGCGGTTAGAGCCAAAACTGTACTGTACTGTACTGTGCTGTTGTCCTGTTCTCTGTCTTGTGGAAGTTGCTGCATATTCGTTAATATCTTTGCAGATACCTCTTCAACTGTGGGGAGGGAACACAGCGCTTGATGCAGGAACACAAGTAAGCACAAGCACCTAATGACAATTACTCAAAGACCAAAACGTTGTATCATCTTGTCTAAGTTTGCATATTTCCATTGTCATCCAAAATGGTTTTGTTAAAGTTATCAGTAATAATAGATTTAATTATTTTGACAGGCTCAAGGCTGCGCGGTTGGACAATATATTTATTACCAGAATGAACTGGAAAAATGTTGGAGGCCTGTCTGGTATGACCACACACATTAATGCTCAAAACACTCCTCTGTCCAATTTTCTGTAACATAATCTTACATATCCAATTTCATACAAAATTTCTCATGTTCTCATGGAGTCCTCTACATTTTAAAATGCATTTATAAAATGCATTTCTCTCCTCTGTAGGTATGATATTAACACTAAAAGACACAGGTGTGCCTGAATGCGTTCTGTGTGGACCACCTCAGCTTGTGAGTGACTTGAATCCTTATTAGTTAGTTAGTTTGTTTTTGTTTATCGTTTGTTTAACTCTGCTCCATAATTATTATGTTATCAAGTCATGTGTGTTCATGTATTCAGTACAATGTTTCTTTGTAACCCAGGAAAAGTACATCAATGCTATCAGGTCATTTTCTGGACCATTGGATGAAATTAAGCTATGTGAGTTATCATATTTTATTTTATGTTTGAATCATATATTTTTGTCATATCATATATATAACTATAGTGAAATAGTCACTAAACGCAATTTTAAATTAAATTAATATGTTATTTTGCAAGCAGTAATGGTGTTGCCTATATCTTTTGCACAAAGCTGTGCGGCCTTACACTGCTCCACAGCATACAGATGACACAATGACAATCTCTCAAATCCCAATATTTGGTGAGTGCTCTCCTACACATCCCTTGGGAAATGAAGTGACGAATATGTGCATTAGTTTATACTTTTTTTGCATGTCATGGCACACAGCAAATGCCTTACTTTTGTACCCACTTTCTATACTGTAGCTGTTGTGAAGGAAGGGAGCCCAAGTCGGTCATCACCAGGGCGTAGAAGTCCATCTGCCAGTCCTCCTACTAAACAGAGGAGGGAGCTGTGGAGACCACAGGAAGGAGAGGAGCCCTCAGAGGATAGCAGGGAAGGGAGGGGCAGTCCAGGTAAAGATGAGGACCTAACCCTTTTGTCTGATCGTGTTTGGTCACAGATAGTGGGCAGTAAGGATCGCACTGAGTGTAGACATTACATTAGTTGGCTATGGAAAGCCCTGTGGTTATATACACTTCTGTGAATTTGGTCTCAGTACCTTTTAGGGTTTTGAAAACATGCTGTGAAGTACTTTGGATGCTATTGTGCTCATTGGGGAAGGTTGCTTCACTGGCCACATGAAACCGTTCTGTACACAAGCTCGTAATGTTTGAAAACGATGCACGTAATGTTTGAAAACTATTTGACAAGAACATACATGTATTCATACTATGCAGTGTAACTCAGATATTCACACAGAAAACGGCATCAATTTATTTAGCTTATTTGTCGATGTGTAATTGCAGTATGACCGTTAAATCAAACCTCCTTGCTCTAGTCTAGTCAGTGACGACAATAAGGGATCTGCATTATCAGTATTGGCAATAAGTTTTGAAAATATCAACATCCATCATCATGGATCCCTAATAACAATGCATTAATTATCATTTAAAATGGTTTATTTTTTTCGTAGATAACAGAGATGGAAGAATGAAATCCACTAGAGACCCATCTTTGGTTATAGCCTTTGTCTGCAAGGTAAAGAATCCTTATTTTCCCCTCTGTTTACTCAAACATGCTGGTTTTGAGTCAATATCTACAACTATGTCTCATATCGTTTTACAGCTACATCCTAAAAAAGGAAACTTTTTGGTGCCAAAAGCTAAAGAACTTGGTTTACCAGTGTAAGTATCAACACCGGAATGATCTGTAAAGGATTCGTACATATGTGTCACCATATTGCTTGCCATCACAGTTATCGTGAATATGTTATGGTATTTAATTTCATCATTGCCATTATTATTGTTACAGGGGTACAGCTGCTATCGGCCCCATTATTGCTGCTTTGAAGGATGGAAAGACTGTGACCTATGAAGGGAAAGAGGTACTAATATGATGTATAATTCACTCCTATGGATTCTGCTGCACACACTTACCTGTACCTGTAACAATGGCAAGCATGTGGGTAAACTTACAACTTTGTAAGGTGCTTGGACAAAGTTGTAAATGAAAGGGACAAGACAGCCTTCCCTGCTGTGGTGAATCCTAGCGCAGTGCTGAATCAACACGGGGCAACTGAGTTTTGATTGGCGTGGACAGCTCAAGTTGTTATTGCTCCACTGGGCCTTGTGAAGCGTGGCCCAGCAGCCCTATCTGCTCCTTGACAAGGCTTAGTCAGCATAGGCTGTACAAGTTACTCACCATCACGAATTGTGTAAAATCCGGCAAGAATGGGACCCGCACAGTCTGCTTGGAAGTCTGCAAAGCCAACTACTGTACCACCAATGTTGTGGTCACAATGGGGTCTGTCCTTTTATTGAACAGCTGATGGGGATCCTTAGTAATAGTGCCAATTTTATCATCATGAAGTTCAATATTCACGTTGATAAAAAGTTACCTTGATCCATGTCTCAAAACATGCCGTGTGGGGTCCTTGAATTTTTTGGAAAAGGAAATTCAAATCAAAAACTGTGCAAACCCTGCTGCAACTAAAAGAAAGTCAGTTCTCTCTCTAATCCTAAATGGGGATAACTTGGTTTCATTACCCTTTTACATCCCTCCACCCAGATCCTCCCAGAGCAAATGTGTACTCCCGCTGATCCTGGACCAGTCTTCCTAGTGGTGGACTGCCCCTCAGAGGAGTTTGTCCAGCCCCTCTGCAGCAACCAGCAGCTCCAAAGGTGAGCCAATCTCTCAGACACCCGAACCCACTGATGAAGTCAATGAACCCACTCAGAGTGATCCATTACTGCCAGTGTCCATCACTCTTTTGCTCTATGCCTTGGACGTGGCAGCTGTGAACAGGTGAACACAATGAGAGTGGACAAAGTGCTTACTGCAAGGATTATTAGTGATGTATGTGGATGCCAGCTGTGAAAGTCCTGTAGGGGGCAGTGTCTCCTTTTAACAAACCCGGTCAGCACCCCCAGGAGACACCAGGGCTCTGTTTGGAACATTGATAAGCTAATTGTGTGGGTGTCCATGTGTATGTGCTATAAAATGTAAAATGCTAAATTGTGTTCCTCCCCAAGAGCTTTATTCTCAGAGTGTGTGCCTGCTATTGGTAATCCAAAGTGACATTTTAATTTCCCTCTGAAGCGATTCTTCCACACACATATCAAACCATTAATCAGCCAGTTAACTCACCAACTACTTAGTCTCTTAGAAGATAGCAGAAAGTGTTCTTGCCGTATAGCTATAATAATGGGAATTCAATGCTGAAATTGCATTGTGTGTTTAATTTAATTTATTGCAGGTATCAGACCGGAGGCTCCGAGGATCCTGCAATGTTGGTGGTTCACATGACTCCAGAATCTGTACTGAAATCGGACGAGTACAAGCAGTGGATGGAGAGGTATGCCTTTGGAAAGCTGTCAGCTGTCTGTCTGAGTTACAAGTCTGAAAGCACCTCTCTCTCTCTCTCTCTCTCCTGTGCTCTCTCTCTCTCTCTCTCTGTGCTGGTTTCATTGGGTTTGTCGGTCTGCAGGTTTCCATCCAGCACGGAGCATCTGATTATGAATGAGCAGGCGTGCACGGCCCACAACGTCAGGAGCCACAAGATCCAGTCTCAACTCAACCTCATCCACCCAGAGATCTTTCCGGAACTGAAGCCCCTTACAACCAAGGTGCAATAAAATACCTACACCCATGCAAGTTCAACTGTAAAATACAACTACTCTATAATGCTGGTGTGTTAAAGGAGAACTCCAGCCATTTTTCCCATAGATCTCTGTTTCTCTAACCCCCAGAGGGTAGCACTGTAGCTGCCTCTCTGCTCTAGTTGTTGGCTGCAGCAGCTCGAGCTAGGTAGCACCGATTGTTTTCATTTTTATTCATACCGTCAGTATTCTGTGACTTTGAGAAACCGAGATCTATGTGAAGAATTGCCAGAGTTTTTCTTTTGACATTGAATTTGCTAATTCCTGTCGTTACTGTTTAGATTAGCTTACTTTACTCACATTGAAAAAAGAAAAAGAAACCATGTCCTCTCTTTCCTCTCTCTAGGAGCCCCAGGCTGCCCTGCATGTCCCCAATGTGAGAGCTGAGTGCCTGCTGAAGTTTCAGCTTCGACCCAAACAAGAGTGGCAAAGGTCTGTCGTCCCTCACCTCTCGCCCTCACTCAGTTACCGCGCCGAACGAGTTTTTGACCCAGGGCAGGGAGAGCGCCCCGTCTAAGGGTGGCAATCTAAACAGCTCAGAGCTTGATTGCCCACGGTCTGACCCCCTGTATGCCTGTTCTTCCAACCGATGAACATCGAACCCGTAGCAGAGACAGACACGCTCGTGGCAAGGCACTACAAGGCATTTTTCTTGGTAGCTAAACCCTGGCATAGTCATGCCGAGTGGTTATTCCTCCTCCCATTCATCATCATGCTTGTTTTCTTTTCTCTCTCCCCCCCCCCCCCCCCTTGCCTGTGGTGGGATTGCAGGGATGCCATCCCAGTGTGCGATAGGGAGGAGTTTGTGAAGGAGGCGGGCGAGGTGCCGGGCTTCCTGCAGGAAGTGGAGCAATGCAAGCGGCTCCTGGCCGCTGATGTGGAGGTCCAGTCGGGTGAGTTGCCCATTCAGTCTGACTTAAGCACGGTCTCTCAGCCGCAGCATGGTCTCGAGTGTTTCATCCACCATATATCACAGGCCTATCTTCTGTGTTTCATTTCATTGTGGTAGACTCTGGAGTCCTGCTTTACTGATACTGTAACTACTACTGACTACTTTCAGTGTGGATCTTGCTGTAATATGTTTGACAGCACATGTTGAATGACACCGTATCCTTTATCCGTGTCTTATGTGTTAAATCAAATTGAAGTTCTTATGCCAGTGTAGAGGGTTATGTACTGAGGGTAATGATTTTGATTTCAGCGAAGGTGGACAAGTATCCAGAAGTGGTGTTTCTGGGAACCGGATCAGCGCTCCCCATGAAGATCAGGAATGTCAGTGGAACACTGGTCAACGTCAGGTACATTCCAGCGTATTGGTTTTGTCATGTAATAGTAGTAGATAAAATGGTAGATGTTTATGTTTATGGTTCTTAGCAGACGCTTTTGTCCAAAGCAACTTGATATCAATAAACATGACATTGGCCCCAGCTGTGGCGCAGCTGGCTGGGGCACCTGCATCGTACGCCGGCGACCCGGGTTCGATTCCCGCCCCGTGGTCCTTTCCGGATCCCACCCCGACTCTCTCTCCCACTCGCTTCCTGTCATTATCTACTGTCCTGTAAATTAAAGGCATAAAAGGCCAAAAAAATATACTTTCAATAAACATGACATTAACATTAAAATGACCAGTTAAAAGTCATGTCATATAGCCTAAGTAAAAATGAATAAATATAACCAATATTAGTAATAGACTAAATAAAGAAATTAACAGAACAGAGACAATAACCATAAACATTAACAAATCACGACTCGACCAGAGAAGTAATTAGTCAGATACAAGGTGAACAGATAAGTCTATGAATGCTTTTTGAAGATCCCAAAACTATCCCCAGAACAAAGAGCATTAGGTAAATCATTCCAGCAACGAGCAATCTTGACTGTGACCCCTTGGTGTTGATGGAAGGTCCAGATAGCAGACGCTCATCAGGAGTAGATGTAGGCATGGTTGTTGCCATGGTTGCTCTCTGCCATATCAATATCCTTTCTCACTGTTAACACTGTCCCGTTCACTGGGTTTGCATTTCAGTTGTGATCAAAGTCTTGTAATTACTTTACTTGTAGTTTGTAAATACATATACATTTAGCATCAATTAGACTGATCAGATGAGGATATCTGATTGAAATGAGGTTGATTTTGTGAGGTTGACCTGCCGCTATATTACAGCTCCACTCAGTCAGTGCTGCTGGACTGCGGGGAGGGGACGTTTGGACAGTTGTGTCGTCACTATGGGGACAGTGTGGATGAGGTCCTCACCAGGCTGTCCACTATATTCGTCTCTCATCTGCATGCGGACCACCACACAGTAAGTGTGCCTTAGTTAGAACTACGTATGTGAAGTACATTAAGAAGACATAGGAGATGACATTTTTTCTGTCTTTCCTCCAATAGGGACTGTTGAATTTGCTGTTGCAAAGAGAACGAGCAATGGTATGTGTATTTCTTTGATGATGAAAATGAATTAAATGAATTACACCTATTCATAATCTATACTGGACATAATTGATTCCTTGATATAACATATTTATATTACTTGCCTATTTCAATTTTTCAGAACAGTCTAGGGAAATCCTTTATGCCTATTTACTTGGTGGCTCCAGTCCAGATCATGACTTGGCTTAACCAGTACCATGACCACTGCCAGGAGATCCTCAGTCACATCAAGTAAGTGGAGGCTCACTGGGAGTTATTTTTTAACTACAGTGACAACGTTGAAATGGCAATTACAGAAATTGTCTTTTATGTTTTGAATTTGCACTTGTTTGGTTCTTCTTAAACGTTTTAAAACTGTAAGGGTTTAACAAGGAGATGATTCCTGCTCTTTCTCTTTAAATGCACACAGGAATTACAGAGTTTTTCTGGCACATATGCTTTGTTTTCTTTAGCATCATCCCAGCAAAGGTCCTGTGTGAAGGTGCAGAGATGCCCAAGTACAAAACCAAGTCCTTCCTCCAAGCTATGCTGAAGAAGAACGATCTAACACGGGTATGTGTACACTCTGCCCACCAGGTTTTTCCACAGCAGAAAACACACACTTCATTAATCTCGCCGCTTTTCTGGCCAGATCATGCTTTAGGTCACATTTCCTGTTTTTGAAATTGGATTTTAAAGTTTTAAAAAATGGGAGCCAGCCTCATCTCCTCCAATCTTTCATTAATTCATGGGCTTTCTCCACTAATGCCTCTCTCTCTCTCTCTCCATTCCTGCTCTGCTCTTAGTTCCAGACCTGTGTCGTGCGCCACTGCAAGAATGCCTTCGCCTGTGGCCTTACCCACCAGTCTGGCTGGCAGGTGGTCTTCTCTGGAGACACCATGCCCTGTGATGCCTTGGCGCGCATGGGTGAGTGACCGACCACCAGGGTAAACCACAAGTTCACCAAGTTCAGCCTGTGTCAGTCTAATGCTGGAAACAGACCTTTTATTAAAGGTTTTGCGTCAGTGAGGCCATCCTTAAAAATATTTTCGTTTGCCGTAACCCGACCGACCCTGTCAATTTAGAACCGACCCAAATATTTATTTTTTTCCCCTTTTAGTCCGACCGACTTGCCGGTTGTAAACTTGCGTTAATACCGACCGATTGTTTTTTTTTTACTCTAAACAACCAATACAAATGCAATAAAATAATATTTCTTTTAGTAGGCCCAAGTATTGTGAATATAAATTGCCTACATGCAAACGTGGCTCACTTAAAAAAAAACCTGTGGCGTCATCTCTACACCATTGGTTTTACGCATGTCACACTATGGCCTACGCTTCGTTTCATTCACACAAACTGATAACGCTTTTACTTGGCACGAAGTTCTGGAAGAACTGTGGCCAGATCTTTTCTCATCCCTTCTCCCCCTAGTCTAACGGTGACCGTGTCGGAGTATTGAAATTGGTTGTGGTCTATTCAGCATTTCTCAAAATATGGGTCCGCAACATGGAGACTGCTGGTCCGCGGAGTCGTGGAGTGAAATTAGGCCCGGTGCTTCATCTGATAATTTGCTGCGCAGTTGATCAAGAAACCGCGGATCGACGAAAAAAGGAAA
Source organism: Alosa sapidissima (assembly GCF_018492685.1). Classification (NCBI taxonomy): domain Eukaryota; kingdom Metazoa; phylum Chordata; class Actinopteri; order Clupeiformes; family Clupeidae; genus Alosa; species Alosa sapidissima. The sequence continues at coordinate 21,344,810 of NC_055959.1, forward strand.
CAAACGTTTCTGCTATCGATGTCATTAAACATGGAGCCCTACAATTAAGTGGTGGTATGAGCATTCATTCAATGCGCGTCTGCGCGAGAGAAACTGAAACTAATCGATAACGTTGGTATCAAAGCTCCGCTTCAACCTGTTGGAAGGCTATTTATTTATTTAACGAAACTTAATAGAACGACGTTGTTTTTTGGAACATCCTTAGAAACAGAGCAGAGACTGTATAATACACTGTATAGCATTGAGTATTGTATAGTCAAATTTCAATATAACGTGGCCAAGAGCTATTGTAGCCTTCTTTCTGGGTACATGTAGATTAGCCTTATGACCCAAAAGTCTGCCATGACCGGGCCTCAGGTCAAAGAAGTTTGAGAAAGGCTGGTCTATATAATCTGCATCAGAATGAGGTTTGCAATGGTGCGCCTGAAGGCACGGGTTGAAGACCCAGTCAGATATGCACATTTGTGTAAATTCATTCCTACGTAATCACCATGACCAAAATTGTACTTTTTTTTTTACTTTGAATCTTGAAAAAAAAAAATATTGACCTACCTACCGACCCATTTTTATTTTTTTTTGGCTGTTACTGCAAACAAAAATATTTTTAAGGATTGCCTGATGGAATGGGAAATGTATTACCTTTGATGCCAAGATGCAAGACGCATGACCATTGAGGCATGATAAATAGTATCAAAGGGACCATAGTCTCGGAGACCCTATTGCAGTTTGATCTCTTTGATCCCTTGCATTGATTAAGCAATATGTTGTTGTTGTCAATGATCCCAAGCATGGATTAAATAGTGTGCTTTGTTGCCAGTGATCCCAGCATTGATTAAATAGTGTGCTGTGTTGCCAGTGATCTCGGCATTAATTAAGTAGTCTGCTGTTGTCAATGCTTCAACACATGAGAAGGAGACATCCTTGATGAGTGTTATAAAAGGGTGTAGCTGTAGCCAATCAGAGAGCAAATTACACTTTAAGGTCTTCGTGCAGTTGAAATGCCAGCATTAGGGGTCGAGATCTGGGGACAACTCAGGGCAACACGACGGCAACAGAGGTCGTGTCCATTCCCGGTTAGCCGAGTAAGTGGCTCTTATAGGAGCAGAAGTTAAATGACCTGATGTAGATGAGGAGTCCCTGCGCTGGTCAAGCAGATGATGATTGATCAGTTGGGATGGAGCGGGCAGCAGAGGCTCATTTGTCTCGCCGCTCTTGTGTTCCTCCCCACCGATCGATCCGCCTGTTCGCCCACGGCACTCGCGGCGAATCTCAAGGCCTGGCTAAACGAGCTGGAGTGGAGGAGGATGTAGATTCCACTCTCCTTTGTCCAGCTCTCACAGACTACACAGTCCTGGAGCCCGTCCAGCGCTTGGGCTCTCTAAAAGCCTGTGAGGGAGAAGGGGTGCTTGCACTTCCAAGCTCTCTCCATTACAAATGCGCCCTGCTTACCGGATTGAGTGATTGGGCTGAATCGGTGATTGATTTCCTCTGGGACTGTGGTGAGTGGCCGTAAGTGGCTTGGCTTTCCGGTAGAGATGCGTTGCTGTGACCTGGTTCCTGTTGTGTTGGCAGGGGCGAACGCCACGCTGCTCATCCACGAGGCCACGCTGGAAGATGGGATGGAGGAGGAGGCCGTAGAGAAACGACACAGGTGAGTATGCAGAGCAGACACTAATAATATTACCTCAGAGAGATGTGCAAGAAAAAGAGAGATGAATCATCTTGTGAATTTCATATCTCCTTGAGCAGCATTATTTTCTACACACCATATTTCAACCAACTAGCATAGATTGTCTGAAGTAAAATTAATAAATAAATGAATGAAGATTTGATGATACAAGGCATGCTCCACTCTACCAAAACTTTTACTTGCCATTTAAGGGTTAAAGTAAGTCATGGTATCTGCTTAACCCTCACTTTGCTCCGATGGCAATTTCAAAATGGAAGGGGCAAAAAAACACAACCTGAAAGCAGCAGGAGAAATTGTAAAATAGTTTGAGGAGCTGGGGTTTTTCCGCAATCACAGCCTTTTTAAAAAAAAAAAAAAATTTAGTCTATTTGAAGGACAATTTTCTCTCGCTGGATTCCCCTCAGAAATTGCCATTGATTTGTGACTGGGGCTCAGTAGAGGAGAGACAATAGGGGATGCTCTCAATGTTAAGTTTCTCCATCTTTCCCTCAAAAGCCCCTTCAAGCAGAAGAACTGAATGAGAAGGAAGAATTAAACATTGATTGAAGTGCCACTTTCTCGTAGAGAGAAAGAAAATGGCACATTAATGTCTAGAAAGCCAGGCTTCTGTCTGTCAGGTGGCTAACTCCTGCTTCTCCATAAAATTCACAGCACGACTTCGCAGGCGATTGGGATTGGCATGAAGATGAATGCCGAGTTCATCATGCTGAACCACTTTAGCCAGAGGTATGCCAAGATCCCCCTCTTCAGTGCCGACTTCAACGAGAAGGTGGGAATTGCCTTTGACCATATGAAGGTGAGTACAAACTTCTGAGAACTTGCAATAAGGTCATATAAGAAATGATATGAAACTTGACACAAGAACGTGGAGCTTTTTTTTACAGAGGGTATGAGGTCATTGAGATCAGACAACCCCTCACTCCCATCACCCACACCTCTCCCGCACCCGCATCTATAGTATTCTCTATTCAGTTCTCTGATGCAACTTCCTGCCAATAGACATTCCCCTTGTAGTCATCACCCATGCTGTTGTGGGCTTATCACAAATTCACTGTATTAAGAATGATGCACTCAGACACGTTTCAGCTGGGGTTCTTACCATGTCTCTGATGACTGACTTCTAGCTTGTTGGAAAGGCCTGTGGGGGGGTGGGGGGGGGGGGGGGGGGGGGTCAGGTGTTATACAGGAAGAGCTGAATGTTTGTAAAAACTAGTCTCAGCCACCTGTTCCCACCTGTACTGCATGAGTGCACAGCAGGCTGGCTCTGTTTGCCTCGGGTGTCAAGATTCACAACTGAACTGCGTTCACATTCCTCACTCCTGTCACTCTCCAGATCCGTGTGGGAGACTTCCGAGTCCTTCCCCGGCTCATTCCTCCGCTCAAGGCACTGTTCGCAGAGGAGATTGAGGAGATGGAGGAGAGGAGAGGGAGGAGAGAGCTGAGAGTGAAGGGTCTGGCTCAGGAGGCGAACGAAGACAAAGAAACCTCCTCACCTCCAGGGGGCGATGCTGCTGCGGGTCGAGGAGCCAAACGTGAGCAGGAGGAAGAGCCTACGGGGGAGGCCAACAGCAAACGGCTGAAGGCCCTCTAAAGCTCAACTGGTTGTGTGGGTGTGTGTAAGACTTCATGTGCTGACATGCCAGTTATTAGCATTTTTTGTATTATTATTTGAATGTAGATGAAAGCTTTTATCAGTTGGATTTAAGACCTGGATTAATTTTCAGACTTGGATCCATTGCTGTGGATGGAGCTAATTTGTTTGCTCTCTTTTCTTCACACCCTTATTTTGTATATATCAAACATGAAATGAACATCATCATTTGCCATTTCCAGGAATAATAAACAACCAGATCCAAAAATGGTGAATCCCAGATGCAGTGCTGGCTTTGGTTATTTTGTCTGTAAAGTACAATGGGTCAAACTGAGCAGGGGGGGTGGGAGGTGGGTATTTAAATGAAAGTCGCAATTGAAAATTCTAATGAAAATGTCACTTCTCTCCAGGGGTAAGCTCGCATACTGCAACAGCTGATGGAACAATTGAAATGTTCCTTTTGCTTTGATTCAGCAAGTCATCAAATGTGAGCGAGGGAATGGGGGGAAAAAACATTGACATAGCTGTGAGACATGAAAAATTAACGAATGTTTCTACCATCTGTCTGATAATGATACACATTGATATGTGTTGAAAAAGAGAAAGAGGGAGAGAGGGAGTGTGTGTGTGTCTGATCTTTGTATACAGACAAGACACCCCAGCGTGCAGGGCCAGCTTCCTGCTCGGCATGAGAATGCCGTTTTGATCTAATATTCATCACAGGCTTCAGTGGGAAGTTTGGATAGTCATGGGTAGCCATGAGCTGCACTGGGGATTGGCCACCAGTGGACTGATGGGTCTGACACATTCCAAACAACATGGTCTCTGTCAACAGGCTTGAATCCATTGTCTCTGCTACTTGTGCATGTGTGTGTGTGTGCCACTTCTGTACACTGAAGGAACAAATCTGTCATCTGTCATTTTAATTTCTTAGATGAATTGATCATATTAATGACCTGATGAGAACTGTGTTGGAGTCAGAGTCTTTCGCTGTAAGGGGTGACAGACTAACACTAACGTTATGCTCACTTTTATGCTGTCCTTCATAAAGATATGAAGGACAGCAGCATGTCTGTTTTTGTAGTGGGATGTCGTGTCAGCACAGCTGACCATAGGCTACTTAGTAGCTTATGTGGTAGTGCAGTATTTGGATGAATGGTAACATTTACTGTAGATTTAGCCTTGTTGAACGTTAACTTATGAACATGGCTCACATGATGGGCCAAAGATCAGTGCCAAATTTAGCACCAAATTGGTCTTCTGCCGGTGATCTGGGTTGATCCCATTTGTATGAACCGAACTCAATAGAATATTTTCATCCCGTTCATGCCATGAAATCCACAATTTATTACAAATGCATCTGGGTGTAGGCTACTCCCTGCACACGTGGTATTGAACATAGCTAAGAGAGCCAATGTTTTATTATGACCGCCGCTAGCGAAGCGGTCATATAGGGATTGACAATTTTTTCAGTTTTTTTCCCCTCCGCACTGGGCCCCCCGAAACCCAAAAAATCAGTTCAGTTTTTCCTAAATAACTACCTGAACCGTGGCACCGAGGATGAAGGCATTTTTATGGTATGTTGGTCTCAAGGGCCCACATCAACCTAGCCCATAATCACTCATTTGTGATTTGCACCCCCCCGGTAAAAAATGAAAATGCAATATCATTCTGCTTTAATCGCCCCTCTCTTCAGTTAAGATGATCAGAACTGCACCAAATTTTAATGTGTATGATTAACCTGACATTCTCTGGGGGCATGCCAAGTTTTGTAGAATTTCATCCATGGGGGGGTCTAAAAAAATGTATATAGTTTTTATTTTATATAGTAAAATTTATATAAAAAGTTATATAGATGGTGGTGCACACATACACACGCTCACACACACAGGCACGCACATACTATCGGTATCGGCAATTAGAACGGCCGATACATAACTGGGCATTTCTCAGATTTCGGGCCTATTTGGGTTACTGAAATTTTGAAAAATAAAATTCAAAATTGTACTAATTGGTATGCATCAAGTTATCAGTCATTTTGATAGGAGTAACCTTGTGAGCTTGGTTGAGACCACAATATAAGGGAACTTATGATTGTTTTTTTTCATTTTTTATTTTACATCTAATATGTACATTTTAAAGATGAAATGGTCAATCAATGATCAATCAATGATCAATTATGGTTTCACATGAAGTCTATTTTATCTTGAACTTATTAGAATTGTTGAATTTTACTTACAACATGAATTATAGTCGTTTAAGTATCTTATTATGACCGCCGCTAGCGAAGTGGTCATATAATGATTGTCAAAGTTTTTCTTTTTCTTTTTTTTCGTTATCTACTTCCTGAATTTTTTGTCAACGATACCCGGAACACCGAAACACCGGTGCACATGAAATTTGGTGGGTATGTAGCCCCACTAGACTTTTACGAAAGAATTTCGTTTCGTCCCCCGGGGCCACTCCCCCCCCCCCCCCCCCCCCCGTGCTGGCCCCCCGAACCGCAAAAAAAGCAGTTTTTCCTAAATAACTACCTGAACCGTGGCACTGAGGATGAAGAATCTTTTATGGTATGTTGGTCTCAAGGGCCCACATCAACCTGGCCCATAATCACTCATTTGTGATTTGCCCCCCCCCCCCCGGGAAAAAAAGAAAATGCAATATCATTCTGCTTTAATCGCCCCTATCTTCAGTTAAGATGTTCAGAACTGCACCAAATTGTATGTGTATGATTGACCTGGCATTCTCTGGGGGTATGCCAAGTTTCGTAGAATTTCATCCTTGGGGGGGGGGGTCTAAAAAAATTTAGGTCATGTGTACATTTAGTGACTGTACACTCATTGGCCTGTAGATGGCGGTGCACACATATACATAGCACACACACACAGGTACGCACATACTATCGGTATTAGAACGGCCAATACATAGTTACAAATTCAGTAGGATTAAAGAAAGCCAAATATTCATCATCATCATCATGGCTGCATTTCTAGTATTGGCGATAAGTAGTCGTTTGTCCAGTAGATGGCACATCGTTGCAGTGAGACGTAATTTTGTTGGAAGTTAAAAGTGGGTTGGAAAAACAATGGACGCTTCCTACAAGGACTAGTTTACCGCAGAGAACGTCTAATAAGGATAGGACGATGTTCACATGAAATGTAATTCCCATTTCTTCTTGAAGCCGAAATAAATCTGAGAATGTTTATCGGACATGCTTGGTTTTTACTGCAGGTACGTTAATCTTATAATATCAATAAGGACCTAGGTAGGTACAATAATGTTACCGTTAGCTTTGGTTGAGTGATGGAGGCCAATTTGATTGCATTTGTATATAAATGCGGTTATACCAAGCAAATTGATAGCAGCACTGTAATTGTATCTTTCGACTGTCATTTGTTGCACGTGCTACAAAAATCATTCTGTGCAATGGAAGATTTGCCAACTTTACACCGGTCTGATACAGTTTTGCATATACATGCGTGAGACTGAGACGCCTGTTTATTTGTTTGAAGTGCGTGCAGGGTGTGAGAGGGGAATCGATGTGCTTTGATTCCAGCTTGGTAGTTGTAGTGTGTGTGTGAAGTATCTAAACAATGACACGTTCATTTCATTATGGCTGCTTTAGCAACACACCTTAAGCTACTGTGTAGTGGGTTCCATTTAGAAGTGGCTACTTCATTCGCGCTTTCCTTGACTCATGGAGCTGCTTGAATTTTATTACAACTTTTCGCACGATATGAGAAAAGATTGAGCTTGGTCTGGTGAAAGCCAGACAAGCCATGCACCTCAGTTACACAATGCAAGGGAACATGAATCAGCCTATATTTGCACGAACAACAACGGACAACAGCTCTTCAACTTTGGCCCGTTAAAATGTGTATGAACAGTATAGCGACGCATTTCATCAAGGCCCATTTGAACATGTCAGTTATTTGCACCACTGGTTAGTTGTAAAACAGCATTTCGTTTCAGACTACTGTTACTTAATTTGTGCATTGACAATAAAGTAGGCCTATCACATGAACTAAAGATGACTAAAATCTTATGCAGAAGAAGAAACATTCACAAAAAATCCAGCTATCCAAAAATGACCTTTGTTTTTGATAGCTGTTGAAAACGGCATGGAACTGACAGAGATGTTTTTGTTTATTAATAAATAATAAATACATAAATATATAAATAAATAAATAAAAATATAACATTATGCTGATACCTTTTGCTTTTCCCAAATACAATGTAGCCTACAGGTGTAAGTGACCTTTCATCAATCCAGTTGCAACGAATGAACTGTGATGAACTGCCCTACTTGTGATTGTTTAGAGATTTTAAAGGTTTTATAACATTGCTACAACTTCTTTGGCTATTCTACAATCTATTCACCTTTTCAGCGCCAGTAGGCTACTTTCTGTGCAGCCGCACACACACACACACACAGGCATGCCAAACAAGCATACACAAAAGTTTCAAGAGTGGGGGATGGAGTAAAAGATGGAGACAAATTGATTAGTGTGATTTATTTTTGCGGAAAGGATGTACAGGACTCAGCGGCGGTCATATTTTGTACCGCTATGCGGTACATCTAGTTATTTTATTTTTTCACTCGACCCTGGCTTGGAATTTCATTTATTTGAAATAAATGCCATATATCATATCTGTTTTCATCCAGTGGCAATTTAGACTGTCCAACATTGTCAAAAATATCTAATTATTGTAACTTATTGTAATTTATACATAATCTATTGGCAAAAATATGCATGGTGATGGTGATGACATTGCAGTTCTGGTAATGACATTTGTTGCGGTGATGACAAATCACTGATCGTAATCTATTGCAATTAAATTTTTATAATTTAGAAACCCAAGTTGAACTAACTTTGTGGAAAAAAAACATATTTCTTTTAAAAAGAGTACTTTAAATGTATCTGCAAAAATGTCATCACCAACACAGTTGTCATTACTACTACATTTCAAGCTATAATGTGCTGGTAATGACTGTGTTGGGTGATGACATTTATACCGAAAAACTACCCTGAGAAGCAAAAATGATCACCATGCAAGTGTAGCTAGCTTTCTACGTGTAATGTACATCATTTAAACTATTAAAGTCATTTTAAAATTTCAGGAATATTCAAAAATACAGAAATACAATGTGTATGGTAATGACACATAATAAGTGTACATGCCCAAAACGAGGGATAAAGAGTAGATTTTCTTATTTCTGGACATCAAGGCATCAATCTTTCTTCTTGAATAAGCACCAATATGCACCAATGTATTCCACTGTGATATTAGGTGACCATGGTTACCAAATATTTTTTTGATGAAAAAACAGTAGCAAAGTGCCTTTATGTAGAGTGTGCTGGTAATGACGGCTAAACCATGGGACAGGTAAACATTAAGCAAAATAAAGCAGGAAATGCATATATATGCATAATGTGTGCATGCAGTTCATTAGTTCAGAAAACATTTAATTCATATGCATGATTTTATAAATTAATATTTGATAAATAATGTTGATGTGGCACAATATGTGAAAACTCTGGTTGCGGACAACACCAAAACACTGATATTTTACCATAAAACACCAATAAAATGTATTGTGTGTCTAAATCATGAGTAGGAGCAACCATTAAAAAAGTCTAGGCTTGTTTTTCTTTATACTAATTAGTGATGCTAAACATTATTAGATTTGATGTGTTTTTAATAGAATTACACCCTGTGGACAGAAATAGGCCCCAATTCTGGGAAATACCCAATTACATATTCAGTAATATTAAAGGAAAATCAAATATTAATCATCATCATTTGGCTGCATTTCCAGTATTGGCGTAGTCGTTTGTCCACCAGATGGCGCATCGTTACAGTGAGACGTAATTTTGTTGGAAATTAATCTAAAGTGGGTTGGAAAGACGCTTCCTACAAGGACAACACTCTAGTTTACCGCAGAGAACGTCTAATAAGGGTAGGATGATTTTCACATGACATGTAATTCCCATTTCTTCTTGAAGCCGAAATAAATTTGAGAATGTTTATCGGACATGCTTGGTTTTAACTGCAGGTAGTAGGTACGTTAATCTTATACAAGTTGTATTAATAGCCTACGACCTAGGTAAAATAATGTTAGGCCTACCATTAGCATTGGTTGAGTGATGGAGGCCAATTTGATTATTGACCAGTGTATTTGTAGAAAACCATAAATGCGGTTACCAAGCAAATTGATATCAGCGTTGTAATTGTACTGTATCTTTCGACTGTCATCTTCTTTTCTGACAATAGCCTACAGGAGTTAAGTGAGTTAGCCACAACGAGTTCGCTAACGTGATGGTTTTCTAATGAAAAATATATGCCTACCTGAAAGAACTTGTCTATGAAGCATCCTAAACAGGCTGGGACATTTCTGCTTGCTAAATAGGTTTTTCTGCTGTTGATTCGCTCACAGTCCTTGGTGGCCCTGTCAGTGCTTTGTAAAGTTGCATTAAGACCACAAAAAGTCTCAAAAAGCATCTGAGCTAACGTTCATTCCCAAACAATATTTTCAAAGGTGTTTCAAGTAACGTTAAGGAAGAGCATGGCTCAAAGTAAAGTAACTAGCGCTGAGACAACGATAAGTGGCCACTTCATTCGCGCTTTCTGTGATTCACGCAGATGGGTGAAATGTATTACAACTTTTCGCCAAGAGGTGGCAGCTTAAGTCCGCTTGATACTGTAAGCCAGGTGTTTTCAACCAGTGGTCAGCGGCCCACTTGTGGTCCGTGAGGACATTGCTGGTGGTCCCTGACCATGGATTCAGTAGTTGCAATGTGGAAATCAGTATTTTTCCCACGAACAATAACGGACGCAGCTCTCAACTTGGCCCGTTAAAATGTGAACAGTCTAGCGACGCATTTCATGAAGGCCCTTTTGGACATGTCAGTTATTTGTACCACTGGTTAGATGTAAAACTGCATTTCGTTTTAAACTATTGGTATTTAATTTGTGCATTGACAATAAAGTTGAATATATACTAAAGATGACTAAAATCGTGCATATAAGAAGAAACATTCACAAAAATCCATGGCATGACCTCTCTTCTTGATAGCTGTTGAAAACTGCATGGAAATGACAGGGATTGTTTTGTTTGTTAATAAATGAATGTAAAACTGATACCTTCTGCTTTCCCCAAATAGAATGTAGCCTACAGGTGTACATGACCTTTCATCAGTCCAGTTGCAATGGATGAACTGTGATGAACTGCCCTACTTGTGATTGTTTAGAGATTTTAAAGGTTTTATTAGCCCGGTTAAAACCAGACCCTTCTCAGTCGAATCTCGAATTTGCCGGAAGTACGTCTGGGTTTTTCCCAGGCTAAGGTTTTATAACAATGCTACACATTTTTTGGCTAGTGCTACAAATCTATTCACCTTCGCAGCACCAGTAGGCTACTTGCATACACAAAAGTTTCAAGAGTAGGGGATGGAGGAGAAGATTGATACAAATTCATTAGTGTGATTTATGCTGAGCGGCGGTCATATTTTGTACCGCAATGCGGTACATCTAGTTTACTAAGTTGATGCAGAAGATGCTCATATTCCTCTAAATCACCACTCTGACCCAAGCACCACTTGAGGGAGCTCTGTTTCTGGGAATTCATACATATTCATGGTGATATCTCTTGCCAGCCTCCTATTAGCAAATAGCATAAGCAACAACTCTGGGCCATGAATTATGACTAAAGATCTAATGTCCTCAATAACATAATTTAGACACAAAAAGTGGTGAGGGTGACTAAAACTGGTATGCCCCTATTTATAATAGACTGCAGTGAAAACTAGACAATTTGAACATTTGGTCCATTTGGACTGTGGGTAAGCCAACTGGTGAAGCAATTTACATTCAAGTGAGATGTCTCTGTAGGTAATTCACAACCTAGACCACAGTGAATGCCCAGAGTCAAGGCTGTACTTTCTTATTTATAGATTGTCCTGAACTCTTGTGAGAAGATTGAGCAAAAGTTTGCTTGGGGTAGAAGTGTCCTCTCCTGGCCTCTCTCCTAACCCCTCTGTGGCAAGCAGTTAGTGTTCTCTTTGGGGTGTGAAGGCCCCTGATTCGATTCAGTTGGTGGGCTCCAGGGAGCATTAGGCTTTGTCACCGGCCTTGGTGGATGGCAGCCTTTGGACGTTTGAATGACAGGTGATCCAAGGATGAGGGATTGGTTTGGAGTCGGAGGCCCTGTTTGGCCTTTGGATGGTTGATAGTGGTGTGTTTATGTGTGGTGTGTGTGCGTATGTGCAAGTGTCTGAATGTGTCTGTATGTGTGTGTCTGGTAGTGAGCAGCTGAGGCCAAAACAAAGGGCACTCAAGTTCTGACAAAGTGTAGGATTTCCATCAGCTTTTTGTCTTTTTTTCTATCTTCCTTCTGATGCTGGTACACACTGACTCCTTCTAGAAGTTTCCAGTAGTTGCCATTGTGTAGCCTGCACAATGACCCTCCCTAGTCTAGTTTAATCGGAATAGATCTTGCTCTTGTTTAATTCATTATGTCTTTTTTGTCTCGTTTTCCTTCATTGGCAGGTGTGTTGTTCCTGCGTAGTCTCTTTTGTGGCGGTTATTTGTGGATGTGGGTTAGGCCCTGAAGGGACGACAGCTAAATCCAGTCTAATGGAGAGGAGCCTCTCCTCTGTCTTCACTCCACGGCTAAGGAGGCCCTGCACACCTTAAAATAGACTGCGAGATAAAAGGACAAAGCACTAAAGCGCAGAGTAATCAAATCTACTGTAAGAAGCTTCGTCCCATGGTGTGTCCATGCTCCTTTTTTTGAGCACTTCCTCTGCGATACTGTTTATGCTTATGAGGAGGTGATGGGAGGCAGTAAACAGGAGAGCGGTGAGCTTTTACGGGTCCCCCTTGATGCCAAAAGAGGCCATTTCCATGGTCAGTTGCATATCGGAGCTAATGATGCGTTTCTCTCCCCTCCCTTCCTCCCGTGTTTTCTGCCTGGCTGCTGATGTAAAGGGGTGAGTGTGAGGGTGGATTTGGGCAGGGGGAGTGGTGGTGGTGGTCTTCTTCACCTCTGCAGGTATCAAAGTGGGCGCTAATTCAAGGGGACTGCTGTGAAAGAGGCTGGCTACCGGCTACGCTTGGCGCATAGCCGCAACGAAAGTGGCGTGGCAGCTTGTCTGGACAGCAGCGGTAATTGTTGGCAGGATGACATCTCTGGGCTAATGCACCCCCCCACCCCCACACACACACACCTCCTAAAAAACCTCCCTTCCTCCCTCGCCCTGACCAGCGCAAACCTGCCCCCCTGCCTCACCTGCCAGTCTCCTGTCACTCACCTGTCCGGCCTCATCAAAGCCATGTGTCATCTCCTCTCATCTCTTTCGTCACCCCCGTCCTATGCCTGGTGGCCAGAAAGCAGCAAGGAGAGTCTGGATGAGTTTCCCCAGATCTAGCCCCAAAGCCACCCCTTCGGAAATAAAGCAGGAGCAAGAGAGAAAGGACTGTGAAATTGAGATCAAAGTTCCAAGTTAGATCTTTGATAAATTTGCACCTCTGTGAAAATAGCTTTTCAGCCTTGGAAAGACCAGGCAAAGGGGAGAAGTGATTTTGTGTGTGTGTGTGTGTGTGTGTGTGTGTGTGTGTGTGTGTGTATGTGTGTGTTTGTCTGTGTGCATGCGTGAGAGGTGAGCCAACCTTATTTAAAGGCTCTGTGTGTATAACAGGGGGCATTTGTATTCCACAAGGCCAGTCCAGGACTGCCCCCCCCCCCTTCTGATACGATACATTTGTATCAACAGACTAGCCTGGCTAGCACCACCACTTCTCAATGAGACGTGGTCTGGGAACCAAACGTTAATTTTCTCGTATTTGAAAAAAATGCCCAGATCCGTTTATTGGGTGCCACGGATGTCTATCAAATGCGTCTGTGCATAGCTCATCATCGTCTTGCTTTCCCCCTTGTTCTGTGATTGGTCCCCTATCTCAGGCGAAAATGGTCTCCAGGCTGCCTTAGCAGCGTGAATCAAATCGCGCGCAAGGCAGCATGGGACACCCAGGCTATCAACAGACACAGTCGGAGAACTGAAAGCCTAGAGGGCTGAACATGGCATAATAGTAGCCCATCATGCTTTTGCATGCTAAAACCAACCAGCACAGAAAATAAAAACACAACTGCAATTCACAAACAGGCTCCCAATTCACAGTCTCCCAAATAATGTAAAGCCGCCATGTTCCTGTGGTAGACGCCACTGAAGAACACACAAGAGATCTGCGACGTGAGCCGGCGGCCTAGGGATTGGCAGGCGCTTAACAAGGGCTTCACTTTTTTTAGCGAACGCATTTGCATGAAGTGCCAGCCACCGGAGCTCTGGGGGATGCAGCGCAGCATTGATTTCTTATTTAAACCGAGGACTGCATAGAGACATGGTGCAGACAGAGGGAGGGGGAGTGTGTGTGTGTGTGTGTGGGGGGGGGGTGTACTGCCCGGGCCGAGCGAGTGAGCGGGGCCTGGGATGGAGTGCCGCAGTAAAAATGCATTATTGGATGAACTGCTCCTCGGTGGTGTGGAATCATTTGGGCAGATTTCACAGTAAAACCATCTCGCTCAGGCTGTTTGGTGAGGCTGAGCTGTGTCTTGCCTGCAAATACAAGTCAAAAATTGTGACAGCTTCTTCACTGAAGTGGCTGTATTTGTTTCAATTCGATTTTTCCCCCTGATGTTCTGAGATGCATACTGGAACAACAGACTCTCTTTCATAGCACTTAGCAAGGTGGCTCCCTGGATAGATAGAGAATGACAGATTTCATCCTCAAAAAGGGGTCGTATCCTCTGTTGAATCCAGGCACAGACAGTCAGCCAGCACCGTGAACAACACACATCAGCCATGTTCACAACGTCTTCCAGATTGTTAAGCAAATTCCAAAGGATGGCAGCTTTAAATGATTTGGCAGGCGGCCCAAGCCTTTAGTAAATCCTTTGCTTGTTAAAGAGCTGTGCACTGGGTGGAAAAGCTTGTAATGCCCCCCCCCCCCCCAAACCCCTCCCTGGCTTTGCCTCCTCAGCAGCCGAACGATCCCAGGGTGCCGTTTCGCTACGTTCCTAATGACATTGCTACAGGCCACAGCAGTTCCTCGCTGCTCGAGCTTAAAATGCTAATGACCACTTCAGTCAAATTGTCTGTAGTTAGCAACTTGCTGAGCATTCATTGTACTGTGAGCCACAGTGTTGAAGATTAGTAGGGTTTTGTTAGACTTTGGGGAATAATCAAATGGGTATGTGTAGTTTAGGGCCCGTCCACACGGAGACGCTTTTTGGGTTAAACGCAGAGGTTTTGCTTCGTCTTGGCCGAGCGTCCAAACGAATCCTGTAAACACACTGCCCGAAACCGCACTTTTTTGAAACCTGGTCCCAGAGTGGAAAAATCTGAAACCATACCATTCATACATGACATTACCTACGATTACACTCCGTAGGATAAATATCACAACTGATGCTGCGCAGCGAGCTTATGACTTGATGGACTGAACACTGTTTTTCCCGGTGTTTTTTTTAATGCATTCTAACTACTGTCAGTGACGCCAGAGAACTTAAGTTATTAGGGAAGTGCGGTGTAAGTTTGCATTAATTTGTACGTAGTGCCGGTGTCATTAATTTATTTTACATGTCTTACAACATAAATAAATGCATTCATAGTGAAGTCAGATATGAGCATACAAAGATGCTTAGAACTCATGCTAAGCCTATAGATGCGCACTAAATGCGAATGCGCGATTTGATGCAAGCAAAAGTATCGACTGTTACTAACAAAGGTATTATAGCAATATTATAAATGTGGCGACAGAATGGCCTAGAACTTTGGTACGCCTAGCCTTTGCACTTGCGGTGATAACCAAAACTAATGTGAATCGCGGACTATCCTATAACCAAAGAAAGTAAAGGAGATTATTTTTACCTGCGTTAGCCAAATAAAGGACGGGACTGCACCCTTCACAAACCGTAAAAATTAAGTTTATTAGTTTTACAGTTGACTACAGTTGACAGTTCACTATAAGTCCACACAAACAATTCTGGTTTCCTTGCACTAGCCATTTCGTCGTAGCCTATTCTGTCTGTTTGTATAGCCTACAGCGCAAGATTTGGTCAATTTCTGTAAAGAAACAGTGCCACCTATAGGCCTGGGATATGAAGTAACGTGTTGAGTCGTGTTGAGATGGATCCGTTTGGACGCAAATATTCTTGATACGGTTCCAGGGAAGACGGAGGAAAAAAAGATCGGTTTGTTATGTGTGGACTAGGCCTTAGGCAAGGCAGCCTTTCTGGAAAGGCGTTGTCATTTTGATGTTTACATGGAGTAGGCCTAGGCCTGGCTTAACCCTCCTGTTGTGTTTGTTTTATGTTCACTAGTTTTGTGTTCCCGGTCAAAAATGACCGCTGCATTATGATTTGTTATAAATCCATAGCAACACATATATTATCATCTAATGTTGTGATAGACCTTTGTATCAACTTATGTTCTATTGGATATTACCAGTTTTGAACTTCCTTTTGCTATTTATGGCCTGCAGGCCTCATTGACCTGAGCTCATGCAAGTCAGAAAGGGGAAGATACTATTGGGGAAAGATTCCAATGGGGGCTGGCATAGAAGCAAAGAGGGAGCGTGAAGTGGGGGTTTGTGTGAATGTGTGTGAATTTCATTACAGAAGCACAGATACAGTCCATCTGGTATGCTCCTGGACTCAATTTTATACACTGACCATTTTCTCACCCATTCATTTCTAATGGCCGGTCATTTTGACCGGGAACACAATGGGTGTTCTAAAGTTAAATAAAACACCCAAATTGTTATGAAAATGAGAAAAAACTTTTTTTTAAAGAAAATAATTGTCAATCGGACAAATTTGACCGCGAACACAACAGGAGGGTTAAAGTGCCCAGACATGTTTTTGTACCAGCATGTAAGTAAGGTAATTATTATGAACCACATGCAATAGGTATGGACAACATTGATTGAGGTGTCTATGCTAATGAATGAATGGTTTTGGCTCCATTGTTTTCCCAGCTCTCTACATGGTTCCCTGGCCAGATTATGGGGAGATCAAGAAGAATAAATAAATAGATACCACTTTAGGCTGCTAGATCAATTCACCACCCACTACACTCACATAAGAACACAATTTACAAATAAAAAAGAATCACCCACTAATTGTGATCTACTGAAGCATCTCCCTTCTCCTACTACAGTTGAGGGCCATCCTTTCAGTTTTCTATTTAAGCCTCTCTTAAAGGCCATCCCCTTGGGTACTTTTCCGCTTGTCAAACTTCATGTTTGGCCACAGTCTCATTATCTTCTACATCTACACGAAAAAAAGAATGGTGCAATGGTCAGACGTTTTTAAACTTTTATCTGAAATAGTTTGGCTTGCTGTGCAGTCGCTGGAACAGTGTGCTACTTTCTCCCTCTCCTCCGTTCTCTCCTCCTTTCTCTCTCCATCTTACTTGAGCTGCTTGGCTGAGACCGACACTTCCACTGAGCAGCAACCTGCTGAGGTAATTATCAGTGTGAGACGATGAGCAGTGGAGCAGGAGAGGTGAAGAGATCATTCGCACGGCAGATTTGAGGGAGCACATGGTCAGCCCATGAAGGCAACATGTATTAAACACAGAGCTCTCCTGTACACACCGGAGATCACAGGCTGAGGCGCTCCTGTATGGTCAGATTGATTCAGTGTCTAAATGGAAATGGCAAGACAGCAAAGCTAGCAAGACTATCACACAGGGGGATAAAGACCTTTGGCATCACAGTTTATTACTGTTGTGATATACAGTAGGCTTGTTGTCATATTTTATGCATTGGCTACAGTGGCTTGGCTACAGTTAGATTATACAAATGCTATGATAAGGCACTCGTTAGAAATGTAAGTGCTTATATTATAATTTACTATCTCTAATTGTGGAATTCTGTGGGCTTCATGTTATGAGTTGTCATGAACGCAGCCACACAGCACTCTTGCACTGATACATTGTAGTTAATATAGCGGCCACATGGGGTACAACTTGGTATTACAGGAGAGCCGGCCTAGTGCGTGTTTGGCGTTTCTTCACATTTTGTTGCTATTTCTAGGTCATATTTGGATGTTTTATACTAAGAAAAACCCCACATGGGAACATTAAGTATGATCTTACCTGAGTTTTATCTTGATTTTTGGGTTTTTATCCGTAAGCTAGTTGTTCTGCTGACATTGGCTTTTCCCTATAGTCTAATTTACATTTCTGTCATCCTGCTGGTGCTTGGACTTGATCATATGGACTGATAACAGCTTTGTCATGATTAAGTACTTTATTTGACCATTCATCTGGTTTATATCTGATATTTTGGGGTATTTCCTTGGCCTGTCAGGTTATTTGTTACAGCTAAGTTTGGGAGTCAGCATTCAGCACCCAGTGTCCTCTGCCAAACTCACAACAAATCATCTTAGGCTGAGGCTAACTGCCTTCCATCAGTTAAATACAGACTACAGTTGCAGGTAGCAAAGGGACACCAGAGAAGAGAAATCGACTCTTTTTTTATTTATTTATAGTAGTTCAGCTACTACTGATTACATTGGTCTGTAGGTTTCTTTTCAGTCTTCAGTCAATGTTAAAAAAGCTTTTGTTGCTATTTATATTGTGTTTTGAGCATAATGAGCAAAAAATAGTACATGAAAGGTATTGTGATTCTCAGCAATTTCTAACACTTTTTGTCACATTCAGCGAACATCTCGTCATGGTTCGCTCGCTCACCGTTCCGTGAGTACACTGTTAAAATAAAAACCTGGTATTCGTACACAATGGAATTACAAGGGGAGTTTGGGGAGGGGATTGGTGAGTTCACTCTCTGGTCTTTTGTTGGTGTTTGGTTCAAATATCAACCAACCGACGTAGCGTCACCCAGAATTCCTGACAGTTCATTTAATATAAAATGTACAGTACCCCTGTATAGAGAGGGTCTGAACTCATCACCGGATGGACACACTGAGTTCTCCCTCCGATCAGTCGAGCACCTCCGCCTTCTCCATCTCTCTCCTTTCCTCTTGGAGGGAGTCCAATTACTGCCATGGAGTACAGACTCCCTCTCCTCCTCTATTCCCGTGCACCCACTCACCCTCCCACCCTCCCACTCTGGCATACTTGTAACTGACCTGGTGGTTTTACAGTTTTCCCCCATGTCTTTGAATATGTCATCACCTCTTAGCACAAATGACTCAGACCATTGTGGAAAGAAGACAAAAACATCTTATGGTTTCCATTTGTTCTGTTTTTTTTATGTCCAGGTAGACTGCACGAATGTGATCAGTGGTTAGCATCATAAATCAGTGCAGCTACATGCAAATAGACAATTAGATAGCAGTTCAACCTGGAGTATTCAATCATGTAACAAATACTCATTTTAGTTGAAGTTCATTATGATTCCTGAATGCAGATATGTCATTTTTACCAGTTCACTTAGTATGTAGGTCTAAACTGGAATATTCTCTATTCTGATAATAATCAGATTGGTAATTCAATTAAATAGTTTTGCACATGTAACTGCACTGTGTGTTTTTGTAGAGATTGGGATCTTCTTTGATAAGGTACTTCTTCTTCAAGGGGCTGTATTTTGGGCACCAGCGCATGGCGTAAAGTTCGTTTTCCACCTGCGCAAAGTTTTATTCGGTATTTTGCACGTTTATTTTTTAAACATTGCGCCCAGGGGTGTGGCAATTAACAACCTAGGGAGGGGCCTGGCGCTTTGTCTAAAAATCGCTATCATACACCACCTAAATCTGGTCAGAAGTCAATAGCGAGTTGTTCATATGATATTACGCCCCAAACACACCCATATGACTGATTAAAAAACCTAGGAACACCTTGTTGCGCCATGCGCTCCACTTTTGATAACGAAACCCCTCCCAATGTGAACTGGACATCCTACTAAATTTGAATAGACTTTTGACGAGTGACGATGCACTTTAGAATGTCATGATAGGGCCCTAAGACTGTATGTATGATGAAGAAACCCGAACAAGAGCACTATTGAGATAACAAGTAAAAAATGAGCTAGATATTTAAAGGATATAACCTGGACATTATGGTGTGGCCAATAAGACACTACAGCAGGCACTTGTGGAAGAATGACTTTGCATATTTGGCTTTGTTATTTGTGTTTGCCTTCCTTCCTCATTGGGATGTAGATTGACATCTTTGCATAAGTCATTCTTTCAGCATCTCACACTTGTACTGTCATTCTGATAAATACCCTTGCTCAGCTCAATCTGAAATTAATTTGGTCCCCCTGAATACTCAGTACTATGCAAACAAAGGCTTGAATTAGAGTGGCGGTCAATGGTGATTTCTGATAACAATGTATGCCATAATGAAATCGGAAATTTAAACAATGTAGCTGTCAGCTAAGGAGGCCGAAAGTTTTTGTCGACTCACAGATTGAAGTGCGCGCTCATTAGAAGAGAGAGATCCACTCAGCAGGGCCGGCCAGCAAGAAGAATGGGAGCGGATAAATTTATCGCAGTGGGAATCAGAGCTAATATGAATGACTGGGAGTCACACTGCCGCTATTCAATAGGAATGAATGGCGACCCTCTGCTGCCGTAAGGACTTTTGGTGAGGCCAGATGAAATGGACCGAGGCTCATTGTACTCAAACTGTGGGCCAATATCACCTGTGACATGGGGAAGCGTCAGTCCTCAGACTGTCGATTTAACACACTTTCCTGTGACAGTTTTTATAAACTGGCTTTAATGGGGACGGCTGTTGCATAACTAGATGTCTCTCTGTCATGGACTGCCTGGTGTCAGGCAGTCATGTTAACTGAATTACTGAAATGATATGAGTTTTCTGATCATTACCTTAGATACAGACAGATCACACACAATAGTGTTCCCACTTAAAGAGCTGCTCTAGTGAGAGTCTCTGAAGCACATTTCTCCTCTTTCCTCAGGTCTTTCCTGTGCTCATTGTGAAGAAGAGTTTCTGATGATAATGCTTAAATTGTAATGTAACTCTAGTTGTTGGCTCACAACAAATACCCACACACTGTTAATAATTTAGAAGCCTTGAAGATGCCTAAAAGCTTGGCATACTCATACCTCATTATGAAACTAGATGTACCACATAGTGGTACATAATATGACCACTGCATATTCCTTCATGTTCTCTCTTCAGAAGATTAAACACACTTCTCAATTTCTCTTCATACTCCTTCATACTCTACTCCATACTCCACTCCTGCAGCTCCTTGTATGTGAGTGTTTTCTTCGGTGTGTGTGTGTGTGTGTGTGTGTGTGTGTGTGTGTGCATCTGTGTGGCCCCTGGGGGCCAAAAGCTTCTATTCTTTAACAGCCTAGTGGGACTACATGCCCACCAAAACGTATGTGCCCCTGTGAGTAAATTCCCTTAAATTACTGGGGAAAACCCCCCGAAAAAAACGTTGACCAAACCTATATGACAACGCTGCGCTACTGTAGCTCTGCAGCAGTCATAAAAAATGATCAGAGCTGTTTGCAATTTCTTTATATTTCACTAATTTGCAGCAAAAACAATAATATCCAATGTATGACATGGTGTCTTTCAGACAAGCCAGTTTGCATGTATACATTTGAGTATGAACCCAACCCAAAACACATCACATAGCCTAATTGAGCAATAATTACTATTTGTGTGGACATACACAGTTTTTTGGCTTCTGCCAGTTTTTTGATGGAAAAGTACCACTTAATCCCCCGGGGTGATGAATCTCAGACAGGGCAAAGCAGACATGATTTATAGCTTCAGTGGTGGGCTAACAGTGAAAGAGGAGCGACAGTGGCATATGAATCACACCATTGCCGGGGTGGCAGAAAGCCATTCAATTTCCACAATGAGGGGAAACCTTAATCCTTACCTTAATGACTGACGTCTGGAACAATAGGCCCACCAGACTCCCCTAATTAGGAGTGGTTATTCGTTTCTGAAGATGTGAGGAAACGCTCGGAAGGGGAAAAAACTGTTTATCTTTTTAAATACCTGTTCTAAATCCTACTGTGAGTGCAATGTTTGGAATGTGCTGGAACATTCTGCTACATTGTCAGTTATGTAACTCAAAGCAGAGCTGAATTCATTGTTTCAAAGTTTCTGACCAGCTATTGCTTTTGCACTTGTAAGAACAAGAACATATGCTAAAGAAATGTTTTCCTGATACATGCTTCTGAATAATTGTTAATAAGCAGGAATTAACAAAAATGTGTTTCACTGATAAAAAACAGTTTGTTGTTGTTAATGCTGTAAATTCTGTTAACTGTGCTCTTTTTGTAGTTCTGTCGCCAGATTAATATTTTAGTAAGACTAGTAGTAGACTTTAGTAGTACTTTAAGATGTACAGTGTGTACATTGTACTAATTGTTGTTTTTGCTACCCATCAAAAATATTTGTTAGTGCTCTCTTGACTGATCTCTTATTTTCTTCATGTTCTAAGTCATATTATAACCATAATCACATCATGTATTGAGACATTGTATTGAGTTCCATGTGTTCTGATTGGATGATCATGAAAGGTTGCCTACTGATTCTGAGTTTTTTTTAGAAAAAAACACAATACTTAGGAATATTGCCCTGCAACATTGCTCAAAAAGGTGCCTTGTGCATCATCAGCTTTACAGTCCATTCCCTCTGCCACCATGTCTTGCTGGTGGGGACACAGTTTTTTCCTTGATGGCCACTGATTGCTCATTGTCTCTCTTATTGAGAGCAAAGGCTTTGGGATCGTGATCTTATTAAACTGAAATCCTTCCATTTACTTATTCTTCAGCCATTCAACTAGGAAACACTGGTGAAATTCCTGGAGGCCTAGTGTTGATTTGTGTCCACCACGGGTCTCTACACATCTCTAGCAACTCTTCTGGGACCGAAGCTTATTCAAGTCCATTAATTTCCCTGCACACTGCAACACGGCTTACAATTCCGCCGTGACTTTGCAAGGTTTGTGAATGGCGCCACACATAATCTCTATTACATTTTGTGTCACAGCAGTAGATTACGGTTATGTAATTCCTAGAACACAATGGAACGGCATCATTTGCAAAACCTATCATGGAATGACAAGCTCAGCAGCAAACACTAGAGTTATGCCAGCGCTGGTTCCCCAGATGATTTAGCAGTGTTTGATAAATTGACAGGACCAGGCCTCCTAAGTTTCCCATAATTATGTATTACACATGACCTTGGGGCAGGCACACATCTTATCTCTACTTATCCTTCATGGCTTCTTCACAACGTGGAAGTGGATTATGCTCAAAAGGGTCTCCCGAGGGCACACAGGAAATCTGTGTGGACCATTAGAAAGATTTTTATTTACAAGGAAATTTCTTTTTCTTTCTTTCTTTTTCTCTTTCTTTCTTCCTTTCTTTCTTTTTTTCGCCCTTTATCCCTAAAAGTCAATGCATTAAAAAGATTATGTTTTTACTGATTAACTTTGATTTTCTGTGTTCTTCAATCCAGTGAAGGGCGGAGTGTTTGGTAGTCAGCTACTGGGTTGGTCAAACTAATTGTCTTTGAGCTTTGAGAAGTTGGGCGTCGAATGAAAAATATCCTTTGTGACTTTGACCTGTGGCAGACTTGAGGTAATTATTGTAATTGCCTGTGAGTGGTTCAGCAAGCTAATTGGCTGGAGAAACCTGCCAGTGCCGTATTTCTTAAAAACCCTATGCGATTTGTAATGGTACACCCATTGGAATTACTATCTGTTCTGTCTAGACAGAGGTTGGAAGTCAATGTTAGAAAGGAACACACTCAGTATCCATAAAGTCGTATTACAAATACGAGACATACTGAATTAATAATATATAAATAAGTGTGCATGGGAGTTTGTTTTGTTTTCCTCTTGATGCATTTCACCTTTCACACTGTCATTTTTTCTAAACTATTTGATGGCGCAAAGTAGATAGAGCATGTCTGGCAAGGTCTCTGACCAGGGTGCTGAAATGCCTCACAGGGATTTTGCAAGAGTTAACAGGATCCATGAAAGCACCACAGGCCCTGAAGCAAGTGCCTCAACTGGAAGTGAACTGTGTAAAAGTTTACTTATTCATCATTAATTTTATATATATGGTAAGACAGCCTTTTGGAGGCACTTCATTGTTTACATGTATGGCTCTTGTGGTGATCATACACATCCATAAACTTAGGCAGACATATACATAATATACATATACGTAATAGAATAATAGAAATACAATCATGTGATTAATATATAAAAGAGTATTTATTTTAACTAAAAATAATAATTAATAGTCAATAATTAATAGTCTGTGAAAAGTATTTTTAGAATATAAATAAGAATTCTAATGTGAGCCTCCTTCACAGCCTGGTCAGAGGCTTGGTCAGTTCTCAACAGTTGAAGTGACACAACCCAGTGTTAAAATGCAGCGATGCCAGCATCGCTTGGGCTTGATGGCCTTCACTTGGTCATCCTTCTTCTGGGTTTTCTTAGCTTTGTTCTTTCCACTGCGCCTCTCTACCTTCCTGGCCTTCTTCTCAGCCTTGGCGAGAGCTTTCAGCTGTTTCTTTCCCTCAGCCTCCCTGACCTTACTCTCCAGCTCCATGAGCTGCTTCAGGATTAGCTGATCTGCTTCCATGTCTTTACAGGCACTGCTGCTGGGAGAATACTGAAGTAGAAGACAAAAATTGAAGATCAAAATCTACAGATATGGGAAGTTTTCAAACATTTAGTAAGGCAAGTCAATCTCTCATCCAGGGTAGGAATTTCACGACGGCAATGGCCGTCGTAGCCCCTTGCGTTGGCCGTGAAGCCCCTTTGAAAATCATAGGTTTACAGGCCACGGTGGCCTTGTCCCACTAATAGCGATTTTTATTTAGCCTGTGGCCTGTCAAAATAATTTTAGCATTCACAGCGCAAATTAATTTAGTCTTTTACGCAGTGGAGAAAGTGACAGCGCAAGAAAGTGCGTCCAAATTCACCCATTCTTCTCAGTTGAACTACTCGCGAAGTAGCCTATTCATCACACAGACATCACAAGTATCTCATGAAAGAGCTTTTTCTCAGCTTTTAAACGATGTTAGCCGACAATTGCTGTGTTGAACGGTTCGCGAGAAAAGTAAATAATATAATTCAATTTAATCATACATTCTACTGAAGGTTTTGCGTCCATGATCTCCCTACCCATTCATCTTGGTGGAATACTTCACAAACCCTTCTTTTAACACATGACAAACCGACAAACCACATATCAGAATAAACAGCAGACCTTACCGAACACAAAGGTGTAAAGCAGTCCCCTGTACAGTTAGCCGTTCCAGAGTAATCCAGTTTTGAATTTGCAGTGCATTGAATTTCGACATGCATGGATGTCTCCAAATTTGGGCTTTAAGTTTTACAATGTGTTTAAATTGTTCCACATGATTTCATAACGGGCCAAATACAAAATAAATGTTACAAATATCGCCTAGATATTGGTAAATCAGAGGACAGCTGACTAAGAGTTTGTGAAAGTAGCCTTAATGATCACAAAATGCTAAGCATGCATCTAGGCTCTAGATCAAGAGATTCTGAGACTTTAGTTCTTCATGTAGCCACTAACATACACAGTGGTCATTCAGGGTGCTTTAGACTTTATGCACTTTCTCCATATACTTTATATCAATTCACGGCCACTGTTGAGTAATGTTATCAGTGTTAGGAAAGCAAGCAGTCATGTCTCACCACCCTTTCCCTTGTGGGGGGTAAAGGGTTAAGGCTGCCAGTCTTAAATGTCTGTGTATAAAGTCAAATAATTATGCTAAAGCTGGCTGCTTGGAGTCCGCATCAACGGGGCCTAAGCATTTGTTAGCCTAAGCATTTGTTAGCAAAGCCTTTATATATCTATAGTAGTATAATAGTATTTCTGATATGTTGCTGATTGGGTCATAAACGGCCACAGCAACAAAGGGGAATGACTGACTCTTCTCTATAATTGTGTTGCATGTTTTTTTTAAATATTTCTGATATGTCGCTGATTGGATCATAAACGGCCACAGCAATGAAGAAAAGTGAAAGTAATTGATAATGACTGATTGACTCTATTATTGTGTTACATGCTCCAAATGTAAAGCACTTTGAGCTGCATTCTGTGTATGAAAGGTGCTATACAAATAAAGCTATTATTATTATTACCAGTGTAGCTGGCTGGCTCCTGATCTCCTTCATCAGCTTCTGTCTGCTGATGGCCATAGAGATCAGAGCAGACAGCAGGGCCTCTTCTCTCTCCACCCTCTCTCTCTCCCACTCAGCTCTCTCTTGCACCCGCTCCCTCTCCAGAGCCCTAAGCTCCATCACTTGCTCCTCTCTCTCCTCCTGCAGGAGCTGCTGCAGGTTCCTACGGGATTTCTCAAGAGCGGTGAAGTACTCATTGAGCTCCTTCAGGTCAGAGGCCTCCAGCTCCACCTCAGCATCATCTCTCCCCAGGCTCTCTCTGATCTTGTGAGGAGACCAAGCTTGCTCAACCAAGAGTTTGGAGTGATGCTGGGTTCCCACCTCATATCCACCATCACCTTCTGCTCTCTCCATAATGGCTGATGGAGTGGTTTTATTTATGTTGGTAGCCATGAAGAAGTTCAGAAGTCTGTAACCAGAAACAGAAACAAATGAAGCTTAGGAGAGAATACCCCTAGCCTAGGCCTACACTGTGGAGCCTAATCAGTTTCCACTTGGAATGTTACAGGCTATGTGGCGTGGCGGGAATCTCCAGCACCGTCAGTCTAGGCATCATCACTTTCACTCGACGATTTTTTAAAATGCTGTTCTCGAAACGATCTGGGTATTAATATATTTTTGTTACATGTATGAGTCCGATTAAAACGGTCTACCTTTCAATAAGAAGAGGGTCGTAAAATGAATATTTGATGAATTCAAAGTAAACAAACCGAGCCTGAAATTAGTTTGGAGTCTCTTTCTCAAGATAGATAGAATGCAGTGAAATGATGGAATGTTTGCTTGTTTCTATGGTGTTCTGTGCGAGGCAGAATTTTAAGGATGTCATTGATTAGAACGTTTAGCAGTGACGTTGCCTACAACCGGAAAATTCAGATAGAAACAAAGTAGCCTAACACGCCAGGTAAAGCTGCTAAACAGCAAATTGACTTTAGGCTACACACAACACAACCGGATGAAATAGGTAAAATTCAAGAATTGTGATGACGCGAGTAGGCCTAGCCTATAAGGATACAGGTCATTGCATTCATGTTCAAGCTTTGGAAATGACAATGAATGCATAAAAGGAGTCCAGAGATGTGCATGCACCGAAGCTGCATATAGCCTATCCAACATAAAAAAAAACGTAGGCTACGTGTATAGGCTATAGCCTAAGTTGCAAACAAAGTTAGTTAATTCAATATGTATTGCTTCAAGACAATGCAAGTGGCCTAGGTAGACGGCCGCCCCCCCATCGAATAAGCCTAGTTTCAGTGATGTGGGAAATGGGATGTCACAGGTGGAATAGTTGAAACTTTCAGAATTAAAAAAACAAAACAAAAAAAACAACGATTCAATTATCAATGTAATGTTTTCTTCTAATGTTGTGAACGTTATCAATATAAGACCAACCTTATGTTGCAGTTTTGCATATGACAAAAAATAGATGTAGGCTACTGTGTTCAACTGTATAGGCTACAACAAATGTTTCGATTACATGAAGTTTGTCAGACAAAGTCAGACAACTTTAACAGGGAACTTTATCAGTAATTGCCAGACAAAGTCAGACAACTTTAACAGGGAACTTTATCAGTAATTGCCATTATGTATTTTTTAAGAAACTTTAGAAATATCTTCATCTGGAGTATTTCTCCCTACAGGGCACAGTTTAACATGGTTAGTTAGACAAAGGACAATCTAGTAGCCTAGGCTGCAGGTTAAAACATTTCAGATCAACTCAAATTGGGTAGACTAGGCTTGCATGTGTAATGTTAGCCTGGACAAAATGCCATGTCTCAAGCCAGTTTATTTGTTATCTTATTTGTTCCAACAAGTATGCATATCTTATCATGCTTACTCTATTAGGCTATGCTAATAGGTGTCCATAAGGCCTATGACATCTTCAAAAATGCCTCATAATTCAGGCTCAGAAATGGTCTTCATTTTAAGGTCTGAACCATGTCCAAATAAAAAAAAAACTCATGTAGATTGCACACACCCAAATTATATTTTATATAAAGAGTAGCCTTTATATGTAATCCATACAATATTCTTTACTCCTGCAGAAAAAAAAAAATCATGGACCATGTCTTTAATGATGAATGGTGAAGACCTCAGACCTGCCATGTTGTTTGCAATTAGATCTTATTCCCCTACAACATCTACTGCCGTCCATGGAATTGTTATGCGGTAGCGATAGAACCACAAAGAATTTCCAGCATGACCTTGAATGAATGAGACGATGACTCAAACCTATACCCAACCCCCCCTAAGGAAATTAAAAGCAAAACAATATTCACCAGGAGTGGTGGAGACACATTTTGGCATGAGAACACTGCTGAACCTCTGCACACAAGTCTCAGTATGTCTCCCAGCTGCAGACCAGAGGACTGCTGTTCCAAAGTGCAGCACTCGTCTCAGACAAAATACAGAGTGCTGTGCAGCAGCCCTAATGAAGACAAAAAACCCTGAGCCGGGAGCGTTCAGACAGGGCTCTCTGTTACAATGGCACTCAAAGCCAATTGTTGCACTGCCTGTCCAAACAAGGGGGGGACTGTCATATGCTTCTGGAGGAATAAAAAAGGAGAGCTAAGTTTATTGTCTGACAAACGCGGTTGGGTGGCACAGGTCAGGGAGTCATTCACAAGTATCGTTTGACTTTGAGGGTTTTCTGTACCTGTCTTGAGAGCAGAGCAGTCTCTCAGGGCTTAATGAGCTGAGCAGCTCCAAGGAAGAGCCGAGGTGCAAACTCCCAAAGGCAAATGCAAACTCCCCAAAAAAATGGTCTGAGGAGGTAGTTCTTTGTAGGAAAATATTAGTTCTGGTTACTTTTGAAATTGGGATCATCAAAAATCTTGACACAAAACATTCAAATTTAGTTTGCTTTGAAAAAAAAAAAAAATCAAAGAGTTTGGATGCACCTCTGCTCCATGACTGTGTGACCATGAATGGTGTTGGCAGGTGTTGACTAGGAATGTTGGTGTTTTTAACATGATCTCCTCTTTCAAGAATTGCTGCAGCTTCTAGTTTATATCCAGTTTGGATTGTGTATCTTCTAGGCACTGCCATGTGATGTCCTCAAACCTTTCGAAAGTTTCCTTCTTGCCATCTCATTTGTTAAGGAAATAAACAAGATAAAAGTCCTTTGTTTTGGGAAGTTGAAGTTTTAAAAGTTAAATTAGAAGACCATTTTGCATTTGGTCCCACCTCAATTCAGAGGAACACATGCCCAAGATGACGTGTTGCAGTACAGGTTAATCCTCAGAGCTGAGAGGACAAAAGGATGGACACCCGCTGTCTTATCCTACCTGGAGGGAAAATCTACTGATGGGGTAATCACTACAACATGCCCTGTCTCATTTCTGCAACCGTGTTTTAAACCTGCATGCCCTTCACACTGTCCTCTAGCAGTTACTGTTTTTTGTGCCATAGCCCACATACATTTTAAAGAAGCATCCTCTACATGTTTTCATAAATTATCATAAAATGATATCATATCATTTGTATAGATTAGACAATTCTGTCATAGAAACAAAGATTTAGCCATAAGCTACTGTATTTTGTCTGCTCAGCCAAGTGTGACACTAGAGGGTGCTGTTCTAGTGACTGCACACAGACAGGAAATGAGACGTTTCTTCACGGAAGCCATTAGGAAATCCGAAAGTTGAAAAATTGATTGTCGTGCCATGTTGTTTCTTCTCCGATATTTTTCTTGCAGAATTGACCTCAAACAAGCAGTCAATTGTCTTAAATCTACTGAGGCACAGCTTCAGTGTGTGTGTGTGTGTGTGTGTGTGTGTGTGTATTTGTGTGAGGGTTTTTCTGTGTGTGAGGTGAAAGTCTATTTTAAAGCAATTACAGCCTGTGCGGCTGACACTGAGAAGCCATTTTCCCTCCTCCCAGGAACTCGGGGGGTTCCTCGGCCGGCCTAATTTGCACTGCTGGATATTGCTTGTTTTCTCCAGATAATGGGACACATGGGCTTCTAATGGCCTAGCTTCTGCATTGCACTGATGCTACTGCTACTGCTGCCGCTATGGCCTTAGCTCTTATTGTTTTCCATCCTCGACACAGTAATATAGGTGCAGGCTTATCTCTTGTCAAATGGATCATAGTCTAAGTGCATTTTGGTTGGGGTTTGTCTATATCTGTTTGCCTCTCTGTTGGTGTGTGTTTCTCTGTCCTGTCTCTACCTTTTAAACTCACAAACACATTCACAATTCACACACTTCCATTCGCAATTCACACACACACACACACACACAGGGAGAGAGAGAGAGAGAAAGAGAGAGAGCGTGTGTGTGTGTGTGAGAGAGAGAGAGAGAGAGTACTGATTGTGTGTGTTTGGGGAAGGACAAACCTCAAATACAGAACAAACCTCAAACACATTTTGGGTGTTCTAGGGTTGTGATAATCTATAGTCTTGTTCATCTGTCCAAATGACATGCCTTTATATTTTTTATATGAAATAAGATGTTTGGCATGTGAATCTAGTCATTTCTGTCCCTCCAAACATCTCTCCTTGATTTTCTCTCATTAGTCTGTTTTCCTTCTCATCCCCCCTGAAGTGCATAGCTATTCTGCGTTTTTATTCATACAGTATACCCGTGATTTGTGCATCCATGCATCTCTGTGTCTCTATATTGTGTTTATGTTTTAGTATGTGTTTGTGTAAGAGATGGTGTAGGGTGCAGTTCTGCTCTTTGGAAAATAGCAGTTTGTTTTCTTTCCATGGAGGTAGATGGAATCAGTTAGGGCCTGTTCATTTACAATGTCATTTGTTTGGAGCGAAGGCAATTAATCTCCACAACAGACATCAGCAGCCACAAAAGGACGAGGCAAGAAAAGGAGGAGGCCTCCATGGCTTCCCTTTCCTGTCTGTTTTTGCTACTTTAGAGAGACCTGTAATTGGATGCATTCAGTGCTGTTCCCATGAAGTGTAAGTCTATGTACCCTGATCAATAGGGTTGTTTCGTAGCTGTACCTACCGTAACACATTTCCACACGAGTCCACAGACATTTACTGAGGTATTTTAATTAAAATGTGCTTTAGAGAAACACAAGAAGAGAGAGCCGAGAAAGAGATGTGTGTTTATGAATAGTGAAATGAGTCTCATCTTCTCTTAATGAAGAGAATATTCCTGGCACAACACTTTGAGAGGAGGATTCTCTGATTGCATTTCCCTCTCTTGTCAGATTCCCTTCTCAGAGGTGAGGGGGAGTTTGTGCTTTTCAAAATATATAAAGTCAAAAAATCTATATAAATATTTTTTGTATTTTTATTTATTTTTTGTCACTTCTATTTTCGTTTTTTATTATTATATTTATTCTATTTCTGTGAGCACCTTGGGTCAATTGTATTGCGTTTAAGTGTAGACCATCATGAGACCATCCTGATCTTGCGAGCTTCAGATTTTCACTCGTAGATCAGTCTGGCACTATATAATACCTCCCTGAAGCAATAAATCTGGCGCAGTCAGGTTAGTTTAAGTGTGCTATATAAATAAATGTGACTTGACTTGAGAAAAGTGATGCTGTGCAAATCCTGCAAAAGAGTTAAAGCACACTTTTATGGACCTTTCCAAACCAGATTATCCTATTTTTATCAAGTTGTTATCCCACTTCTTATCGATGTGTTGTTAAAAATTATTTCAGTAAAGAATGGCTAATTTAGGAAATAAAGGTGCTATGCATTCCCAATGATCTTTAAGCTGTATGTATCTGTTAAAACTATAAGTTTAAGTATCATTAGATGGATATAAATTGAAACCAATGAATGTAGAAAGTATGGAGAACATGGGGGATCTGGGAAATCCTTTCAAATGGTGCAATTTTACCAACTTATGATTCTGATACCATTCTAGCAAGATTTTGGGAGGATGGTATCCAGGATTTTGCTAGAGGACAGTGTCTAGAATGTTGCCATGATGGTATCAGAATCTTCAGAGTATCCAGGGAGGGATGAAATGGAGCAAAAATAAAGGATTTTCGAGTGCACCATGTGAAGGGTTTTCCTAGACATATGGTCAGCAAAATGTATGCCGGAATTGACCATATTTGGTGTCTGGCATTTTTTAATCCTCAGATGACACAGATGTCCGAGGGGGTAGTAATCTGCTCCTGACTCCAGGGATAGTTTGTTGGGGATGACTGCTGCTGCTGCAATCATTCCAGCAGCTCACCCCACCTCATCATTCTGCGCTCTCACTTAACACACACCTTTGGGTGTTGGGGTCTATTATGACACAACGTCTTATGTCTTTCTTTAGTGTCCCGTGGGCATGAAGATGGAGGCTCTGTTAAACCCTCCTGCAGGCTCCCACTGGACCTCATGGGCAATCATGCTGCTCCAGTTCTCCTAACAGATGTGCAGGTGAGAACACTTACCTGGCTGCTTTCGCAGCAGGGAGGGCACACTTCTGGTGGCCCTGGAGTCTGTTGACAACAATGCCACAAAAGAAATCTGTCTTGACTCAAAACCCTGAATCTCATGTCAAGTCATCTACAATTTTTGAGCAAATAGGAAAGAGCCAGAGAAAGATGAAGTGCCCTCATGACATGCATTTGCCAGAAAAGGGTATGGATGGAGAATGCTATATTGCATACTATACAGAGAGGACCATGGTTTATGCCTATGGACTTGCATTGAATGCTTTATTTTCACTGTATGTACACATTTTAATGTAATGCTTTGAATTGAATTCAATTATGTTCAGTATTGTACATTTCCCACACTAAGACATTCATATTACAAATTATTATTAGATTAAAAACTAGACATTGGAAAAATCTAACAGAGTTAAAGGCCCTTTTACCACTCTTGCACTCCCTAATTTTCATTGCATGAATCTCTGAACGCTGAATACAATTATGAAGCTGCAAGTACTGTTTAGTTTGATTTGTTAACTTGACAGGGCAGCGGGATGCGCTCACTAAATGGAAACAAAACACAGCCCATGAATCACTGAGGTTAGGCGAATAAACAGCACAGACAGTACAGTGCATATAGGAACACGACTGGGTGGCGTGTAGGGAATATAAATCATTTGTCCCGCGTTTGCGTAAGCGTACGCATACGCAGCGGAGCCTGGGACGCTGGGACTGTAGGGCCCGGGGGAGTTCATCATGCAGACAGCATCCTATATGTGTACCAGTGGGAGGGGGAGGCCCAGGGACCCAATAAATCAATTCAGGCTTTGCGACAGCCAGGGTAAGCACTGTACACCAAACTGCCACAGGGTTAGTTTCAGTTGCTTGGCCAGCTGTTTTTGTTTTGTTTTGTTTTCTTTTGTTTTTGTCTTTGTCAGTTGTGGGCTTCGTTACCCATCATACGACATGATATACACATACTGTGCTCAGGTTTTTGTACTCACTCGCATTCAGATTCACGTTAGTGCTCTATCAGCTCAACATCAATATTCCTATATGCATGTCCACTTCTCTCTGGAGTGATAACCACTCGAAGTCCTCAAGGCCATGAAACCACAGTCCTTATGTCATCTCAAACATATGTCTCTCTGCCTCCCTGACCTGTGATGCTGTTGACAAAAGCAAACCTACAG
This sequence comes from Alosa sapidissima, assembly GCF_018492685.1. NCBI lineage: Eukaryota > Metazoa > Chordata > Actinopteri > Clupeiformes > Clupeidae > Alosa > Alosa sapidissima. The sequence continues at coordinate 21,377,826 of NC_055959.1, forward strand.
GCCATCTAAGGGCAAGCTCCTCTGTCACAGCTGACAGACAAACAGTGACCTCAGGGCTGACGTATAGGAGGTTATGGAGTTTGGCCACCTGCCGGCTGTTTTGACACTTCATATAGAGAAAAAACAGACAGATTGAGGCGTCCCACCTCCTCAGTGAAGGTCCTGGACCAGAGGAGACTGCGCCATCGTACAGAAAGCAGGGCCATTTCCATAGGAGGAAAGAGTTTATCAGGCACATTGGAAAGCAAAGATGAACTGATCAGAGATAGCATGCTCTAGATGCTGGGCCATTTGTCATTGTAAGTGACATATTTACACTGACATAGGCATTTTTCATAGAAATGCTGGCTTGGTTTTTATGTATAGCTGATGCTATATGGCTTTATGGCTAGACACTGATTTGATTACATAGAGATAATCTAATTGTAAACTGTAATATCGGTTCGGTTGATGGATTGCATAGGCTTTCAGATTTTTTTCCACTTGGGCTTTCAGGAGAATAAAGTCATTTTGTTGCTGTAGTTGGACGAACCATTGGGGGTGATCGTAACTATAACCTCCACATAATGTACCCCTAACATCAGTGGCAGGACTGATATTAAAGGGGGGAGCTCTGAAGCATGTTATCACAGAGGTGAGTGTGCAAAAGGCAATTTAATTATTGCATTTATCATTGCAACGCACGTCCTCAAGAAAATATATAAAATGGGTTTGCTGGTAATTTCTACCGTGATCGTGGCATGGATAATTACTGGCAAAGGTCTAAGCCCTCAGAGAAACACAAATAGAGTGGAGGGGGAGAGAGAGAGAGAAGGACAGAAAAGAGAGCGTGTGATAGAGACAGTGCCTGGAGAGGAGGAGAAACGACATGCACGTGTCTGTGTTGTGTTTATTATCTGACTGAGAGACTACGGCAAGACACAGATCATGTAGAAACAGTAACAGGAAGGCAGAGTGCAGAGAGAGAGACAGCAAAAGAGAGAGAAACAGTTTGAGGCTACATTTATACGGTGACGATGAAAAGAGAAGACGCAGAAGTGGCGTCTCGTCTTCATTTTTTTATTCGTGTTTAGACGAGCATTCTCAGGGGGAAATCTTTTATATGTTTATATGAAGACGCAAGAGTATGTGATATTCAATTGGATATGCATTCCAGACCGCTGGGTGGTGGTGATATACTGTAGAACCCCGGTACGTCACGCGCAGACATTCTAATTTGACAGTTTAGCCAGAGAGGTAATCAAGGATCTTTGGTTTAGCCCTTTAGACGGAGACGCAACCCGGGTTGTCTTCAAAACTCTACACTCTGGAAGGAGTCTTCAGATTTTTGCGTCTTCCACCCCCAATGGCGGGGTCGCCGTGTAAACGAAAGGCACTTATGATAAAATATTTTGTCGTCTTCCTTCGCAATCGTTCTCGTATAAACGGCCCCTGAGTAATGTTCCATCAAGGACCCTGCAGACGTGGTGGACAGCAGTTTAACTCCCTCTGATCATCAGAGGAGGCCCTTGCAATCGTGACATCATCCACATCAAGGCCTCTCCCTCCATGTTCAGAGCTGAGGAGATGCCGAACACAGAGGGCCTCAACATGACTGATTAGCCTGCGGTTCTTGTACAAGGGCCTTTAGGAAGTGATCTGAGGCATTGTAAAACATTGTCAAGAATGACCAAGAACGCAAAAGAATCTCTGTAATCTGGAAAATGCCTTCGACTGATGAAAAACATAATGAGAATAGCAAAGATGTACAGGATTTCACACCTCTGTGGTCAGGGGTGGCAAGATCCCAGTATTAATTTTCAGATTTATTTGGTGTGAACAAACTTGATGTAAATCAGACCATAGTTTGAATTATCTTTTTGATATGTTCTCTGAGAGCAGATTAATGTTGAAAAACCAAAAAAGGGCTCATTCCATTAGTAATCTTTTATGTTTTTATGTTGCTAAATGAACTGTTTTGTTCACAGTTTTTGTCAGCTTGAATCCTAGCTCTCTTACCCACCAAAAGATTTCTGAAAAGAGATACCTTACTTTGGCCTGCCCCCTCGTTCCACAAACGGTCTTCTCTATTATCACATAGAAGCCCTCAGGACCTTGCCTCTCAGCTGTGGCTACAGACACCGCTCTGGCGCCAAGGGGTCAGTTACCATGGCAGCCTGATCTATGTCGTCTCCACGACAACTGAACTCCGAGGCATTTTGAGGTCTCTGCGCATCCTCTGTGGTATGACATATGCTTGCGGCATTTTGGGGGGGAAATGGATCTCAGGGAAACATTCTTGATGTGTTATTGGGCTTGATCACATCCAGGCCCACAGAGGAGAGGTGGCTCTCTGTGCCCTGTGTTCCTGCATAAGGTCTCATGCTGTTTCTGATGAAACGTGACAAATGAATTATCAAGGAGACAGTGAAAAGCATTTTAAAGCCTTTATTTCACACCCTGTCTCTAATCATGGCAACATGTGGTCTTGTACAGTATGTGACTGCATCATCCAAGCGTTCAAAGACAGAATGCATTTTGTACAACAATATGCATTCATTCATGACAGGGGCCCTTCCGAACCATCCCACTTTTCTTTTCCCTTGCAAAACCAGTTGTCTCATTGATTTCCCAGTAATTATATATAATAGATAATAAATACCATCTAGAAATGTCCTTGCGATGAATAGGGAAATAGAGGCTCCAGTGTTATGCGAGAAGAATTGATTTTTCCGCTCTCCACAGTGGTATGAAAACACAGCGGTGATTAATAATTCAAACACGTCAGTCACACCAGGATTGTGGGGCCTGGACATGGTGAGTTAGCTTATGGCACAGCTCTAAACCTCACACCTGGCAGCAAACAGACCATGCAGGCCCGTCAACTGAATTATGTAAACTCAAAAAACATGAGGATATAATCAAATGTTTTATGAATGAATCTTCATGGATAATTCTTGAGTAAAAAATATTTCCTGAAGTTCTGAGAGATCATATCATGAATGCCAACAGGATTGTGAAGTGAGACTTTTTTGCTACTGTTTGGACATTCATCCTAGTCATGTTCAGTGGCTGTTTTAAAGCTTTGTGGTGACAGCATCATTTGTCCTCCACAAGAAGGTGCAGAGGCTGGGTGGAATTGAAAACCCTCCCACCATGAGACGCCCATGACAGAGAACGCCTGTGGATCACCTCTGTCAGTCAGCCAGCCAGTCATTCAGCCTCTATCGCCCTGCTGAACAGCCTAGAGCTGATCTGAGGTCTGTCAGGTGGGAGGTCCTGATGAAATAGCCAGACCAGGAACCTCAGTTGATCCACCCATAGTGCCATTGACATCTCATCAGCTCACCCAGCCAGGAAACATCTCTTGTTTATTGTTGTCTAGAGGTAGCCTGGCTAACATCAGACCTCATCTCATTGAGATGGGGTCTGGGAACTAGACATTCATTTTCTCGTATTTGAAATGTGGTTTACAAATGCCCAGAGCCGTTTATTGGGCGCTACGAATGTCTATTAAATGCGTCTGTACATAGCTCATAACGGCTTTGGTGTGTCGTCATCGTCTTGCTGCCCTCCCTCTGTGATTAGTTCCTTTGTTGAGGTGAAAACAAAGTCCATAGAATCCAGGGGCCTGTTGCACAAAAGCAGAATTAAGACATCCGGGATAAATTACTGAGCTGCGCTCAATGAATCCAAAACAAGAGTGCACAGGCTTAATTGGTTGCACAACGAGCAAGCCAGGATGAGCAGACACGGATTCATCAAGCCAGGTGAAACCTATCCTGGATAAGTGCGCGCTCACGGCTCACTTAAATAGACCCCGCCACCGATCACAGATTCACTGATTCACCATGGCAACTAGAGTGGCTTCATTGGTTCTTCTACGGTGTGAAGTAGGTAGCGATAGCCTTTTCACAACAGCAACAAACAGCAACACCTCTGTTTAGGAGAATATTGCAACTAGCACCGCGACCACCACGCGCAAAATGGTTTTTTGTCACTCCGTTTTGTCACAATGTGACGTCACTCCCGTGACGTCACATTGTCGCATGACAGGTCAGGAATGGCGATATGTAAAAGTTAATTAATGATCACAAACGTTTAAATAATGACAGTGGGTCTAGTTATATGTGATAACAATGTTTAGTGGGCAGTGGAATAACTATTGGTGTCCATTTGTGGTGACTGCTGACTGAGATAAGGGATGAGATTAAATAGATCCTGGAACTTAGCCTGGTCTGGAGCAGGCTAGCTCCACAGAATAAATCACCATGGTAACTTATACCATAACATATCCTGCTGCCCCCTATCCCGCTTTTGTGCAACTGGATCATGGATAAATTGAGCCAGGATAACCAAGATATCCCGGCTTAATCTCTTATCCTAGTTTTGTGCAATAGGCCCCAGGCTGCCTAGCAGCATGAATAAAATTGTGCGCGTAAGCAGCATGGGAAAACCCAGGCTAGTCTAGAGGTTTTTGCCATTTTAGACAGCTTTTCATGACCTAGCTAGGTGCCTATGAAAGGGGTTTAGTGAATGACTTTCTCCTTTGGTCTGCTCTAACATGATCACATGGTACTGAAATGGAGCTGGGGTAAAACATTCAGTCATTAATTTATTCATTCGTTCAAGTAGACCTTGTAGTCAGTGCATATGTTATGTAGTATGTTTCCTCTTATAGCTGCCATGGCAACACACCCACACAGTTAGTACTCAGAGGGCAAGGCTTTGGTTTAATGAGTTCCACAATGCTATTGCATTTCTGAGATTTGAGACATTAAGAGATCCCAACCCTGTACGCAAAGAGGGAGGGACAGAAAGACTGTTTTTTTCTCTGAATAATGGATCAACTTAATGACTAACAGTATTTTGAGTATCAGGCAATAACCAATGGAACAACACTAAAAGCAAGTAAAGTATACCGGGCCAAATGTATGAAGGGCGTTTGGAGCCTAGCCTGGATAAACCCTTAAAGGAATTATCCGGAGTAAAATGCACTTTAGATCAATTTACGGATGATTGGGAGTACATACGTTGAGTTGACATCAAAATCATGTCATTCGGATGTGTTTTGAGAAAGTTCGATTTTACCGTTTTTAGTCAAAACTTTCCCTACGGACTACGGACTTTCCCCTAAAGATGCCAGCTGCAGCAGCTGCAGCAGCAGATTTTGATGTTGCTGCTGCAGCTGGCATCTTTAGGGGAACAACAATTAATCACCAAATTACAAATACTTATTAACCAAGAGATGTTAGTTACCTGAGATGACGGTGAAAAAGTTGAGACATCCATCATGGATGTCTAATGAAGCTGCCTGGAATTTTGATCTGATCTGGCTCACCCAATAGAATGAGGGTCTGTGCATTAGGTGGATCTGGCTCACCCAATAGAATGAGGGTCTGTACATTAGGTACAGTAGATCTGGCTCATCCAATAGAATGAGGGTCTGTGCATTAGGTGGTTCATTTTGAACATTTGATCATCATGATGTCATGCACAGATGGTTGCGATCATCACTCCCTGTCGTTGTTACACAGAGCTTGTACAATCCATGTTTAATATATAGCAGAAAAATGAAGGCTTAACTTTTAATAAATTATACCCTTTCTGTTTTCTACTGTCAAATGAGCTGAGAGATGACATAAGACTTTGGAAATATAAATGCCTTCTCTACAAATGTTACAGATTAATAATAATAATTCATTCATTATACATGAATGATGACTGAGCTTTGCATTAAGATGATTACATACAATATTATGCATGCTACAATATTATGTATGCTACTTTAGTGTGTGTGCAAGGACTCTAGAAGGTGGTCATAGTTAGCCATGGGTAAAGGTAAATGATTTGGTTAATTTAGAGCAATTACAATCAATTGCTGCTTAAATGAATGCCCCACAAGAGGTCCATCTGCATCAGTATTCTGAGCTTGGACTAATTGGGCCCACAACGCCCGCATAATAGCCCCCTCAGAAACCCAGCCTTGTTGCAAATGGGATATGCATTTAACATTTCTTTCTAACCCACTATATCGCCCATCTAGAATTTTCACAAAACTCATGTCAGGGCAAGGTGAACGAAAGCATCTCCTCAAATGACTCAAGTTGGCCAATCTTTTCACGTATCCCATGGCAAACAGATCACATGCCTCTTAGGAGGTAAACCATTTCTCTCTTGTGTAGTCTTGTGACCCGACTGGCAGACCATGGGGATGTCACTGTTTAAAATATGTGGTTCAATTCCCTGGGTGCGTAAGTGCCGAATACTGAAATTAATTGGGGTTGCTCATTCACACATATACAATAACCTACATCGGCATTCTGGAGTACAGAGAGTGCTCGAGCCTCAAGGGAAAAAACAAACCTGGAGTCTTTGAAAATGTTCAGGAATTTTGGCAATATGCTCTGTGTCAGATTAAATGGACAAATGGACAAAACCATAGTAATCTAATGGTTAATTGGTTGACAATGAAAAAGCTAAGCAAAAGGCTGCCATTGCTGTGTTCTCTCTTTTAAGCAGAAGAACTTGACCAGTTGGAGACTACGCTCACTGCCATGCACAACTGACAGACTGAGGAAGTCATTTGTCCCCAGGGCCATACAACTCTTCTCTGCATAGTCTATCTGCCTCTCCACCCTCTTCTACACTTCCATGACCTCCTATAACAATGTTCAGGGGCGGACCTGCCATTAAGCATGGTCGGGCAATTGCCTGGGGCCTCGGCCACCAGGGGGCCTCGTCATCCCCATATCGTTTTTTTTTTTTTTAAATAAATGATCACAGCATCCAAACAATATATTCTAATCCATAATAAAGATTGGAAAAAAATATTTTGCCTCATGATTGCTCATAAACTCATCATAAAATCAAATGACTGCAGTGCAGGTCCGCTTCCTGTCACCATAGCAGCAACTAGCTAGTCTGAACGAGGTCTTGGTGAGGTGTGGAGTTGAGCGATTGACAGCAGCCATGAAACGTTTCCCTCTCTTCTACACATAGCCTACACGGACAGACTCTCATACAGTACATAGCTACATAGAGTATATTCACACACAGAAACGCCAAACCCCTAGCCTACACTTTCTCTCTCTCTCTCTCTCTCTCTCTCTATCTCTCTCTCTCTCTCTCTCTCTCTCTCTTTCACACACACACACAGACAGACACACACACCATTCATAGTAATACTTTCAAAGGTTTTTACTACTGTTTCTTGATTGTCATCTATGGCAAAAAATATTTGTTGTATGTGTGTGTGTGTGTGTGTGTGGGGGGGTGCTCGGAGGGGCCTCGGAATCCTTTGCCTTGGGCCTCAAAGTGTCCAGGTCCGCCCCTGACAATGTTGTGTAAGCTACTGACTGTCCACTGGCCCACTGTGTTACTGCTTACACTGTCTACACTGTTATCGGAACGTCACATATTACCAACTGTCCCGTATTTCCAACCTCTTACGTGTATGTGTCACTTAATATTCATTTCTATACAAACCAAGACAGCGGATTCCTAAAGAAACACAAGCACCCACACCATAAGTGTCTCTAAATTAGCTATGTACCAAAAATTACATTTTACCGTGACTCGAAGAGCTGTAAACTGTGTTGTAAGGCTGCGTGTACAAATCCGCTTGGAGCTCCAGTGGAATTTTGAGCTGCGATGAAAATTCTCGGGCTAACCGCTGATGTGCCGTGAGAAAGGTTGGGAATAGGCCCAGCACTAAACAGCACTAAATGAGCGTGGTAAACAAAATCGGATATTTCAGTCAGTAAAAGCCCTGGTAAGAACCAAACTAGATTTTATTCAAATCTACACACCTATGGCTACTGAAAAATGTAAGGTTCATTTAGCAACTGTTATTTTGAAGTATTAAAAAACATAGTTGTTTTAGAATTTTCAAACAAAATGGTTGGTAATTAGCACTTTACAATACTATATTTACTATATTAGCCCACAACTCCCAGTCTGGAGTGTGGTTTAACTTCATACTTGACCAGTGGCTAATACCCTATTACTTCAAACCTATCCTTGCACTGCTGCTATAACTGTTTTATTACTATGCTTACATTTTTCTCTTATACATTGTCCATATTTAATGTTGGTCTCATATTGTCCATATTTATTGCTGGTCTCTAGACTTTATCCCTGCACTGTTGCACTGCTGGACTTATTTGCACTACCACCATGACACACACCTCATAGAGCACCTTACCACTGCATACTGAAACACAGGGTTAGGGTCAGTCCCTGCCCTGTCACTGCAAGCGCCTCATGTTTAGTACATTCATGTGGATCCTTGACTTAGTATTTTTTACTGTCCTTATAAAGACCTATTCACACCAAGAACGATAACCATAACGATAAAAGCGTTCACACTGAACAACGATAAACAAAGTCTTTCCTTTGTGTTAATGAATGTGATGGTTAAAATTCGATGGGTTCTGATTGGCTATTAGCTATTAGCTTTTTATCGTCCTGAAAATCGCCCTAAAAGTGATCCCCAACGATATCGTTCTTCATGTCGTTATCGTTATAGTTTATGTGTGAACGTCGTCATTTATATTAACGAGAACGATATTTATTTATAGTTATCGGTATCGTTCTTGGTGTGAATGGGCCTTTAGTCATGTGGATTTGTTTTTGTATCATCCTGTTTACTGTATGTTGTAGCGTATGTTGTGTGTGATGTCTTAAGCTATTGGGGCCTTGAATTTCCCCTTGGGGAAGTATCTATCTATCTATCTATCTATCTATCTATCTTTTGCAAAGAGGTATTGACTCATTTTCATGGTAGAGAATGGCAGAATATGGAGACAGTCAGCAAATTCACACTCATCAGGGATTTGACCAGAAGCAACAACAAAACAACACATTACATTTATATAACTATTTCTCAAGACATCTACTATAAATCACTTTACTGTGAGGGGGGAACCTCACTAACCAACACCAATGTGTAGCACCTACCTGAGTGATGGTAGTCAATATGAACCAGAAGAGAGGTGGAGAGAGAGGTGGTGGAGAGAGAGGGAGTGAATGACTGAGTCAATTACACTGGCTGATTAGCCAGGACACTCTTTCCTTTAAGTGCAATGGGATCTTTTATGACCGCAATGAGTCACAACCTCAGTTTAACGTCTCATCCAAAGGACGGCATCTCCCACAGCACAGTGTCCCCATTACTGGGGCATTGAGATTGATATTTAGTCAGAGGGAAGATTCCTTCCTACTAGCTGTCCACCAACACCACTTCCAGCAGCAACATCGTTTTTTCCCTTCTCAGGAGGTGTCCTATTCTGTACTAACCAACTGTTTAGTTTCAGTTATTCAGAGGGGACATCTGTAAGCCTTGTGAAATTACAGCAAACATGGCTTGTCAGTGATACTAAGACAATAGGCATCTTTGATATAGTGAGTTTCTGCTCAGATCAAATAAATTCAACTTTTTAAAGACCTTGCCAAAAATGTTCAATCAAATGTACTGAACTCTGTGGTTGGTTTATTCTCACATTTGAAAGGGTGAACTGTGTTGAAAGAACACCTGAGTGCTTTATGCTTTAGGTAATTGTAACCATGTTATGTTTACTTTAATGTTCACAAACATTGAGCACAGTCATGCACACTGTCTGCTGTTCATTACTCAATAATACAGGATAAATTGGCAAGATTGAGAGCAGGTAATGACTTGTTTGTTTCTCTGTGTGTGTTTGTGTGTGTGTGTTTGTGTGTGCTCCTGTGCTGGATGCAAAGTAAGCTTTGTTTATGGTAGGCAACGGCAGGCCACTGAGGGAGGTAAAGTAATAATTCAGCACAAAACCTGCATGTCGTCAACATTTCCCCAGTAATCCCCCCTCCCCAGCTCCAGACCATTTACAGTGCCCAGCGCACACACACACACACACACACACACTAACATCAGCCCCTTCTATCAAAATGCTATCTACCCCAGGAAAAAGTTAGAGTGCCAAAGTCACCTTAGACAGTTTGATGTGCCCTCCTTATGTTTTTGCATGTGTAGCTTTTTTCTCTGTCTCTCTCCTCCCTCTCTCTCTCTCTCTTCATTTGTCTGTCTTTTCATTGTTGTTGCTGCTTTGGTCAGCCATCTGCTCCCACAACTGTTCGCTGTGGAAGTGTCATGAGGATGCCCTCTTTGATGCAAACAGGCTGCTGGGGATGGACAGCCTGGGCAGTTCAGCTCCGCAAGCACCAGGGTAAGGGACAAGGCCAATGTAGGGGCCAAACCATGTGTGTGTGTGTGTGTGTGTGTGTATCATGCAGACAAAAAAGGGTATGTATTATTTATGCTCAGCATAAATAATATGTTCATGTACGTCCTGGGAAGGTATTGTAGAGGCTACCAGGCTCAGAGTCTACTACAGTCTGGCCTCCAACTGTGTAAATGTGTGACTGATGAGCATATCTCATCGTGGGTCTAATCAATGCCATGCACTAAATAAAACCTCTCCTCGAGAGAAAAGAATGACCAACCTTGCATTCAGAATGAGCAGAAATGGTCCTTCAGCATAGTCATTTGCTCGGGAGCAGTCAGTAACATCTGCTAGCCGATCCCTCTAAGGCCAGTCATCTATCATTCTCCCTCACACAACCACACCGGCTGCTGTGTGTGCTGTGGGCTTTGTCCTGGAAATCCACATTGTGACGACAGAGGGGGCTTTCAGCCGCTGGCCAGCAGAGCAGAAGCCGTCCCAGATTCCATCCTCTGACGAAAATAGAAGGGGGAGCCGCTGCAGTGGACAGAGAGGATGGAGGGCTCGATGGCTCGTTGGTTTAAATAGGCCCTTTAAAGGATACCACCGCACTTGAATTCTGAGGGATTTGGGAATTTCCATTACCTCCGGTCTCTCTAAACCCTCGCTTTGTGAAATTCAGCTTATGTAAGAGAGCGAAGGAGAGAGAGAGAGAGAGAGAGAGTGACAGACTCAATTTTAGATGAAGTTTTATGACAAGGGTCTTTACTATTTAAAGTGCTGGAGATAAAATAGATGATTTGAGTCATACCATCTGCAATACACTATGGACTAACCTTACAAGATTCTGAGAGAGCTTTTCTATCCTAGAATTTCATTTAAACTAATAAATCTTAGCCTATTGTACACTGTAAACTTTATATTAGCTATAGATCTCTCTGCGCCTTTTCTACAGTTTCCCTTTATTTCTGACTGGGTTTTGAAATTATGGTGCCGACTGTGAAGAAAAAACTCACCAAGCTCCATCTGAGATCCCATTTGGTAATTATCGCTTTTTTAACATACTCATTTTGGGTGACCTTGTCGTCAGGCCAAGAGTTAGTGGGGAGAAGCACAGTGTTGGTTGGTCTGAACTCTGTGTGTGAAGTGAGCGTGGAATGCTCTATGTGTGTGTGTCTCTCTCTCTCTCTCTCTCTCTCTGTGTGTGTCTCTCTGTGTGTGTGTGTGTGTGTGTGTGTCTCTCTCTCTGTGTGTGTGTGTGTGTGTGTATGTGTGTGTGTGTGTCCCTGTGTGTATCTGTGTGTGTGTGTGTGTCTGTTTGTCTGTGCGTGTGTGTGTGTGTGTGTGAACGTGTATGTGTGTGTCTCTGTGTGTGTGTGTGTGTGTGTGTGTGTGTGTGTGTCTTTCACACTGGTGCCGCAGGTGGAGTGGATGGCATCCGGGCCCCTGCTGCTTTGCCTGCTGTGAAGAGTCTGGGAGAGGGGTAATTCAACACAGCGCCCAGTAGAAGTGTTTAATGTGTCTTACTTCAGTCAGGGAGGGACAGGCGGACATAAAATGACAGAAAAAACACAATGAGTGTCTAAGGGAGAGAGAGAGAGGGAGAGAGAAAGAAGATCTGAAAGACAATGACAGCGAAATAAGATATAGAGAGAAAGGGAGAGAGGAAGAGAGAGAGAATGATGAGAGAGAGAGAATGATGAAGAGGACGAAGGAGAGCTGCTTGGAGCTGTGAATGTCAGATAATACTTCACCCTTCAAGGACGTGACAAACAGTGTGTACTATTACTGCGTATCTTGGAAATAAAAGTTAAGCAGTCAAAGTAGCGAGGGCTCTGCTTTCATTATAAAACAAGTGAAGGGAGTCTCCGGGAGTGTGAGTGCTCGAGGACAGCGTGATTCTGCGAGCTGTGCTCACACACCTGTGAGATACTTCTCTAGGTCAGATCAAAGTGGGGGTTCAGTGCCGCAGTCTGCCTGAAAGCGTCAGCACCTGCTTGATTGATGGCAGGGCAGCTGGCATTTTACTCGGCAAAGTGCATCACAAGCTTCGTGCTTGCTGTGTTTTGGGAGATAATTGCTGGTTTTGCTGTGAGGAAATTTCTTCGACCAGCCGTCTTGGAGATATTTGAGGACAATGGAGCTTATTGCTTCTCACCTGTTTTTTCTGCACTCTATCTTAGAGTTGTGTGTGTGTGTGTGTGTGTGTGTGTGTGTGTGTGTGTGTGTGTGTGTGTGTTTGTGTGTGTGTGTGTGTGTGTGAATTGCTGGATGATTGCAACTGTCCACAGTGGTAAAAATCATTAAATTCAATTTACACGTTCCTCCATCGTGCATTTTGGGGGATGTAGCTCCCCTCTCCCCACCTCATTTTCACCTCACGCTGGCAACCAGTGGGGCCCGGACAGTACTTAACCCTTAGAACCTGATTGACGCAAAGTGCGTCAAAAAACACACCCTTTCTTCTCTGTTACATTGCCCCGGAACTGTTCTTTGCAGGGAGATGAAACCTTTATTGCATGACAGAGAAGGAGTGGGGCTTTCCTAGACTCTGCTGAAAAAAACAATATGTAATATGTATGTGTGTGGCACTTACAATGACCAGAATAAATCCTTATGAATAAAGGTACTGAAAATGCCCTAAAAACAGCTTAGGGTTCTAAGGGTTAAGCTACAGCATTAAAAGGAACACCAGCTGAATTATGGGACATTCCCTTTAATGTTTCCAGATCTCTTTGGGAAATGACTGATTACAGCAGTTAACATTGCACAGCCTCTGATCCTACCCGAAGAAGCCAATAATGCTGTTCCCTGGTAAAGATAAATGATGTATCTATCAGTCACAGAGAGCTAATCTTGCTGGTTTGGGGTGCAGCTGTAAAATGGGAAGACTGCCTTTGTAACAATGTTCTGATTCTGATTCAATGTTCTTTGGTTACCTTCTCTCCAGCTGCTGGCTAGAGCCTGTTCATTGTCACTCTCCTAATAGATGTGTAATTACCTGGATATAAAGTTGGTGGAATTCTTCACAGTTGTTTAGCTATCACTGGCTAGGTCACAAGCTGGCCACCTGAAAACTCAGCAATGCTAAGTTTATAAAGACAATTTTTGATGTTGAGTTCTTTCCCTGCAATGGTCCAAGCACAATTGCAAGCAGAATCATGCTGCAGTCGCCAAACATTAATCATATCATCAGTGTCATGTCAGCTTGCCACCCCAGCTGATGGCTTGATTATGGAATGTTGTTGTGATTTCTGTTCAGTATTCGTTATGTAGAATACAGCTGCACAGCTGGATGTGGGCTGATGAAAGTCTTTAACACAGCTGATGATTTTCTCCCTTTTTCCCTACCCCCATCACCATGCACAGAAAGGCTTAGTAAGACCACAGGCTCTCCCCTCCTCTCTCCTCCGCAGCCCAGCTCACCCCATTCATCTCTGCCTGTCTGTGGGACTGGGAGTTGACGCGCTAGTGCGTCCCCCCAGATCTCTGCCTCCACGCACGGGATGAGCTGAATTTCTCCCGGCCTTGCCCTGTCTGCCATTGACAGAAGTCTCTAAATCCTCTGTCAGCTTGCAGTCTCTCTCCTCTCTTCACATCTCCTCAGGCGAGACGTTACACACGTCCTGTGATTTCGCTGTCCCAAATGTGAATGTTTAACTATAAGCCTATGTGACTATTTTTTTCCCCTTCTCCCACTGGAATGTCGTGAGACATAGCGTCTTCCATCGCTCATGCTTATCCATGTGCTGTCAGCTTCCAACTCAGCCTCTCAGTCACTCCAGAGTCTTGAATTAAAAAAAGAGAGAAAGAAAGAAAGAGTAAAAACAGATAACCTGCCATCTTTGTTCAGTGCCCTCGGATGCTTGTGTGATCCTTGCATTAACAGGCCTTTGTTGAGATCCTGAAAATGGAGTTGGAGTCGCTTCCTCAATGCATAATGATGTGCGCAACTGCCAAACTGCTTGAGGCCATTTTCTTCACAAAGGGGCAAAAAACTGTAAAAATATGACAATGGATGTGAAAGTACCAAAAAAGTGATGTGGTGATCTCACTATCTGTAGCAAGTTACTGAAAAAAAATAATTGAATTCATATGGCCTGCAATCTTAAATAGAACCAAAGATTATAGAGATCTATGCGCAGAACATGAATACTCAATTTTGTCCATACTGATACAGTACATGTTCAAAAAGTGAGAATTTGAAAGGAAACAACTGTGTACTAAATTAAGTTAAGCCACCATACCAAAACAAAACAAAATGCTTCCACATTGTCTGATGGTTCAGGTATTATGTTTTTACTGTTATTGCTTGAAAGGGCACACAAAAGGCTTTATTTCAAATGACACTGCAGATGTCTCAACATCAAATGCCAGGATGTTTGAACTAATGTTTGCACATATCTGCCATGCGTTGAGTTGAACATTTCATGATTGTCCTGACAATATTATATCTTTACTGTGAATTTGTGTGATTTTGTAATTACATAGTTATTACTTATTGTAATCGCATTGCAGTTAGGTATGACTGGGAACATTGAGTAATGCAATAATTACATATACCTATAGGAAATACAGTGATATTGGAGTAAAATCCTCCCCTAACATAAAATATTTGACCATGTTTATGTTTGTAACCATCCGCTTACCTTACCTCACTTGCTTTTTCCAGTCCTTCTTAACACATTATAATTGATGGATGGGTTACAGAGCCGTGTGTGTGTGTGTGTGTGTGTGTGTGTGAGTCCCTAAAGGTAGTTATTATTGTCTAGCATCTCTGATCTGGGCTGACCCTTCTCCCCACTCTCCCACTCTGAAAAGGACATGGTGCAGCGCATGCAATGACAGGAGCATCTGCCTCTGTCAATCATCTGATGGCAGTGGAGGACGATGATGGCACCCCTGAAGAGTAAACAGTCCCCTGCCATCCTCCCATGCATGTGCAGCCCTTCCCATGTGTTTTATCCCCCCTCCCTCTCCATTCATGTCTCTCTGTCCCTGAGATACTCATGAGGACAAGCCATCAGTGCTCCCACATCTGGAATCTTCTGAGAAAACGGGTCAAACGTACTGGCTGTCTAAAGAGCTGCTAATTTGTGTGTGTGTGTGTGTGTGTGTGTGTATGTGCGTGCGTGTGTGCTGTGGGTAATTTGTTGAGATTTTGTCTGTTTAAATAGAATGTATGTTATTATTTAGATGACTGAGAGTGCACCATGATTGCAGCATCTATTTCTTAGAGAAGGCTTTTATCAGTCTTGTCCTGACTTCTGAGAAAACATAGAAAACTCTGCAGTCAGTGATGGTGGATTTCTGTCACTTGCTCTGACTTACACTTAAGTGAAGTACAGAGGAAGAGATGAAATCGACAAGACAACAATGTTTATTCATGACATTTTGTCAGCATTTGTTATAATCAAATAACTACACCAGTGGATTTGTGGTGATATTTTTGTGTTATTAAGAGCCAAAAACAGTCTAACAAGCTGAACCTCTCAGAGAGTTCTAAGCTGCAATCATGAGGATTTGGGGATTTTCAATTGGATTTTCAATTCAAGCTAGAAGAAATATCACAAATTATTTCTCAGTGCCGCAGTCATTTGGAGTCTACTTGTTGGTATTTCAATTTGAAAGCTGAGCATCACAAATGGGATCTCATTTTTTCACTATTTCTTGATCTGTTTCTGGTATTCAACACACACAACCCCCTCTAAATCTTTCTCTTCTTCTTACCTTTCCTTCTCAAGTGTCTGTTTTTTGGAGGGCAAGATACCGTTACACACTAATGGCCTCTTGGAAATCTGAATCTGGTGACTCACCTTCCCAAAAGAATAGCTGTGAAGTTGAGAAATGTGAACGTTTTTTGTTACCCCACCTCTGAACGTTTTTTATTACCCCACCTCTGTCTTTCTCCCTGGTGCGTCTTTGATATGACGTGTGACATATGGGTAAGGTTAGTTTGTTCTTTTGTAATCGTTACAAGCGTGGATTCAACTGGTGGAGCTCGGAGTAATTGGCTGTAGTGGTGACCTTGGTTGTGCCAGTTGCTGCTTCAGTGGCCATTTCCCCTTACATACTGTATATGCAGCTGCATCCAGCTTATATTTTAATAAATATATAGTACAAGAATGTATGCAAGTATATGTGGCACCCAACATATATTTGGATATCTTGCATGAAAGTCTATGAAAGTGGGCAATATTGAAATTGTACTCATATTTTGAAATAAATACATGGTAATATAGGGTAAGGCTATTTGCACCCCTAGTACAATTAGCAGTGTTTGATATTCGTACCCTGGTTCAATTAGAAGTGAATTCTATTCGTACCCCGTTGCACACAGCAATGTGTATTAATGGCCAAGGCTATTCGTACAAGGGGTGTAAATAGACACTCCGGGTAAGATATTCATTTAAGATGAATTTCTGAGGAGAAGCTTCATCATGATCTTAAGAAGACAGTATGTCTTTGCAGGTGATACTGATTGTATTGGAGGTGGAGGGGTGCTTTTGTAACCTTGTCAGTCACTGAAGGCCCATTCACACCAATAACGATAACGATAACTATAAGCATAACGATAAAAGCGTTCACACTGAACAACAATAAACAAAATCTCTCCTTGTGTTAATGAATGTGGTTAAAATTCAATGGGTTCTGATTGGTTATTAGCTTTTTATCGTTCTGAAAATCGCTCTGAAAGTGATCCCCAATGATATCGTTCTTCATGTCGTTATCGTTATAGTTTATGTGTGAACGTCGTCATTCATATTAATGAGAACGATATTTATTATGACCGCCGTGCAGCGAAGCGGCGGTCATATAGGTTTAGTCAGATTTTTTTTTTTCTTTTTTTTTTTCTTTTTCGCATGTCCAAATTTCCGTCAAGGATTCCCGGGACACTGAAAGACCGGGGTACACGAAACTTGGTGGGCATGTAACCCCACATGGATAGCATGGAACCATCGTTTTTGATCTGTAGCCCCCCCGCTGGACTGGACCCCCCAAAAGTAGGGTAGGTCAGACACAGTTTTCTGTGAATATCTCGAGAACCGTAGGGTTTAGAAGGACCATTTTTTTTGTATGTTGATCTCAAGGGGCCATGTCAACCCATTCCATAACCACTCATTTCATGTATAGCGCCACCTAGTTAAACACAAAAAAATGAGGTGTTGTAATCGCAGGTATCTGTGACCTAACATAGTCAAAACTGCACGAAATTGGAAGTGTAGGATCATTATGACACCCTGTGAATGCACGCCAAGTTTCATGGAATTTCGTTCATGGGGGGCCACACAATAAATTAATTTATGTTACTATACACCAACTGGCCTGTAGGTGGCCGGAGACAGTTTTCTGTGAATATCTCGAGAACCGTAGGGCCTAGGAGGTCCACCGTTTTTATGTATGTTGGTCTTAAGGGGGCATGTCATCCCATCCCATTACCACTTATTTCATGTATAGCGCCACCTAGTTAAAAATGAAAAAGCAAAAAATTAGGTGTTTTCATCACAATATCTCTGGCTGACATGGTCAAAACTGCACGAAATTGAAAGTGTAGGATCATTATGACACCTTCCGAATGCATGCCAAGTTTTGTGAACTTTCGTTCATGGGGGGCCTTACAATAAAATAATTTATGTGTACATTTAGTGACCGTACACCAACAAGGATTCCTGGGACACTGAAAGACCGGGGTACACGAAACTTAGTGGGCATGTAACCCCATATGGATAGCATGGAACCATCGTTTTTCGTTTTGATCTGTAGCCCCCCCGCTGGACTGGACCCCCCGAAAGGAGGGTAGGGCAGACACAGTTTTCTGTGAATATCTTGAGAACCGTAGGGCCTAGGATGACCAATTTTTTCCGTATGTTTGCCTCCAGGGGTCATGTTAAGCCATTCCACGTGCACACATGTGCATAAACAGATACACACGCACACACATACATTCACAGTAATCATACGTATGACACATACTCACACAGTAGACATATGTACGCATGCATGCACATGCACAAACACACATACGCAGACAAACACACAAGCACGCACACACACACACACATAAACATAAACGTGTGCACGCACACATGCACACAATTCAAGAATTTCTCAGAATTATGAACAGGCAAGATGGGGGTGGGGTTGTATAAAATCAATTTTACATGTGAAATCTATGAACTAATCATGTTTTGGTACTTGTTGTCTAGCAGATACCAGTGAGAATTGAGTGTGGATAATGCAATTTAGTGAGACAGTTAGAATCATATAGGCCTTTCAGCATGATTTATTTTTGTGGAAAAAATGTGCTGGACTGGGCGGTGGTCATATTTTGTACCACTCTGCGGTACATCTAGTTTATAGTTATCGTTAAAGGTGTGGGTTTTTGAACATTCTAACATAAGATTCCATTCTTTAGAACGTTCATTTTCCAACATTTATACACCTGTATAATATAATATTTGTCGGGATAATATTTGAGAAACAATCCTTGCCTTTTGGGGGGTGCAACAAGTGTTACAAATGTACAACTGATATTGCACAATATTATGTGTGTGTGTGTGTGTGTGTATATACACACACAAAAAAAACAAACTTCTTATAAAAAAGAATCCCTTCACATATAATACAACTGTTTATTTTTCTCCAAAAACATGGAAATCAAGTTATTCGGTCAAGAATCAAGAATTCCTTTTGTTACTGCCAAAACACACCACAGACATATATCAGAGGAATAGTGAGGACCTTTATAAAATATGCTTTATCCTTTGTCTGGAACAGAATGTCTTGGAAAGCATAGCACATTTTGCTATTTGTCTGTACGGCAGGAAAATATAAATGTCACCAAGTTTTGATTAAAAAAGTGACTGCTTTCATTTTCCTGTTGAATGTTAAAAGTATGCCTTTTTGGATTTCATTAAATGTTGCCCTCAGGGTCCCTCTCTTTGTTATATGCATACCTCCTTTTCTGACAAGAACAGAAAAGAGATTCATTCAAATGGCATTGGGCAAGAGGTTCTCCAATGTTTACTGATTGTGAGAATCCTTCTCTAACACTCTGGCTTCAGGGCAAATAGCCCCAGTCTGTCTCTCCAGTAATGGATTCCCAAGGCGTGCCAATCAGCGATGTGTCACCTAGGTTTTTGCCCAGGTCTGAAAGAAAACGCCATCAAACAATCGCTCAGAATTATTGTGCCTCTCTCGCTCTCATCGCTGTTCTCTGTCTCTGGAGTGCTTATGACTTATACATTATTCATGTCCAACATATGATCCATAATGCAATCCACATTCCATTAACGAGAAGAAGCAAGGGGAAAAATGGCTCATTAAGACCCCCGCCCCCCACACACACACAAAAACAAACACACCCCTTACCCCCATCACACACACACACACACACACACTCACTCACACACAGAAACACAAAACCTCCCAGAAGTCAACAAAAATCAATGAGGATGGGTTGCTGTGTTGCTTTCGTCATGAGAAGGGTGAGGAGGCAGAGGAAATAATGTTTAGTGTTCTTGTTTTGCTCCCCCACTCCCCACCACACACACACACACACACACCGCCTCATTCCACCTTGCAGGCTCATTTTCGAAGAAGGTTGGAATAGTGCTGATCGATTAGGAGAGGGGACTATTCTTCTTTCTCTCCATTCCTAGACAGGGGAAGAGAGTGAGACAGAGAGAGAGAGAGAGAGAGAGAGAGAGAGAATTGGTAGTTAAAACCAGTCTGGAGAGACAAAGCAAGTGATCGTATCAACAGTGTCGGCAGCCACAGTGTTTTGTGTTTTCAACAGACACTTTTCTTTCACTCAACAGTCTTTTCTTTCTTTTCAGAACCAGAGGCCATATCATAGATACTAATACAGTGGAACAAAGGGAATACGGACTATCTCTAGAATTGCAAAAGAAATGGAAATATTTTCATTTATTGTTTGGCAAGATCAAGATCAGTATCATGAAAAGGAGTCACAACGAATCCCAGACCATTTTCTCTGCCCAATCTGCTGCATTGAATTGGCTCTGATTGATTACCGAGCTCTTCCCTCAACCAGACACGACCAGGTCTGCTTGGTTTATTGTATACTTCAAATGAGTTCAGAAGGGGTGTCTCCTTTCATGCGACCTGCTTGATGTTAGACCCGCAAGCATTTTTTGTCTATTCACCAGATCTCTAGCACATCACCCCTTTGAACTCCTTACATCCTTGCATCCCCTCCCTCAGTTTCACACAAAATCTACAGGCACACACGCAAACAAAAATGTGTGTCTGTACAGACACATATTGTGCAGTTGCATTGCAGCAATTCCTCCTACAACATGCCTTCATGCTTGTTTTGATGTTTGGGCTGTGGGTAAGATCTAGAAGTCATGATTGGCTGGACATTAGTCACAGTACACACCTAGGGAAATGGTAGTAGTTGGCCCCTCAGGAAAGACAATGCATTTGCCACCAGTAATGTTTCTTTATAAGTCCATAATAGTAGTAAACTGTGCTGCTGTTTTTTCCCCAACACTATGCTTTCTAATGGCTACTGCATTTTCTGACTAATCCTGTTTTCATTTGTGCAGCAGTTTCTCAAAACTCTCAAATGTAATATGATATGGGTCTCCTTTGCTTCACTGACTTGCAACACCTGGCATGCACAGTATTGCACTAGAAATTAATATACTGCACTAGAAATGAATATACTGCACAAATCCAAATGGGACATTTTTCAAAACATGGCACTATCTGACAAAACAACATAAATCAGCCAGTTTTTTTAAAAAAAACCTGCACTTCTATCTCCACCAAGAGCCTGTTATTTGTTTTGCAAAGATCCACAGCTCCCGGTTCTTCTGGTCCAATCAGAGCAGGGCTGTGTGAGATCTGACTGTCAATTGCAATCTGGTGCGCACTGACGAGCACAAACTCGATGAGAGGGTGCTCGGTGGTAGTGGGGGAGGGGCAGGAGAGTAAAACATTCAACATTTTGGCTAAGTCCCCTCAATCTGTCAGACTTACCAACTGCAGCTTTAATGCTCGGCTATGCGCTATGCATCTTGCTTTAAAAGGAGACTCATGGATGGTTCTATCCAGTGACTGGATTGAAAAACAGTATTATATTTTCCTATGCAGGCCAACCTTCTGATCCACTTCACCATCAAGAACACACTCTACTCTGTACGCTGAATTTGGTTACCTGTATGTGACACTGCTCACCTCTCTCTTATACCACAAGAGGTGGTGTCTATGAGCCACACACTGCTTCTCACAACATTATTCACAAAAGAGTGTTTTGTTTGCTTATGTCTTATCAAAGGAACCAAAGGGAACGGTGCATGGCCCTCTGCTTGCTATATGCTAAGGCTAGCCGTAGCAGGCCTCATGTTTATGTAATGATGACAATGTTAACGCAAAGCGACAGGGAGGGCGTATGTTAATTGGAAGGCATGCGAGGTCCTCCACTTCTAATTTTAGAGGTGCCACTGCGGAAAGGGTTGGGGGCCATTTCACAGTTAGGGAGCTGGGAGGAAGAGATGTCCCACCACCTGTCATTCCTCATAATAAATGGCAAAGTCTCTTCCTGGCATAAACGATCTCTCTCTCTCTCCCTCTCTCTCTCTCCCTCCCTCTCTCAAGGACATGACTTCAGTCGCACGCAGTGGTCTATTTCATGTTCGCGTTGAACATCTCCAAACAGAGCCTCATATACCATCAATAAACAAATGCTCCTGCTCCATTTAATCTGGCCCGCTGGGGCTGCAGGCTGGCCAGGCTTTGTCACGGACACTGTCCGCCAGCCGCCAGGTGTTCGACTGCCGATCTCCGCACGAGCCACAAACTCTCCCCCTCCAACATGAGCCGACCCCCGCAGCATTTAAGACACCAGCGTGTGATTTGAAGAGGGAGAGAGAGAGGGACAGAGAGAGAGAGGGGAGAGCCTGATTGAAGGCTTCATTGATCAGCACGCGCTCCGGTGCCTGGAGTAATCTGCTCCAGCACAGAGTGGAGGCGAGGGCTCACCGCCAGCGGCTCCACAGGCTGACCATCTGCAGACGGACGATAAAACACCACGCTCTGTGTGACGCTCATGCCCCCTTCTCTCTCTCTCTCTCTCTCTCTCCTTCTATCAGTGTCTTCAGACTTGTCACTTTCTCTACCAACAACTCTGTTTTTTATCTTCTTTTTCCTCTGTCGCTCACCCTTGCTATCTCACATTTAGCTTTCTTGTTCTCTCTCTTTCTCCTTTTTTCTTCTCTCTCTCTCTACATTTTTATCTCTCGCATGTGTGAAGGCTATGGGCTACAGAGTGCAAGGGACTGTTATCTCTTCAGCAGCTACAGGCTTCACGCAAAACCTATGGAAAGTCACTCCAAACCCCCATACACACGCACACACACACACACACACACACACACACACACACACACACACACACACACAGCACACACACACACTCACACAGCACACTCACATGGCACACACACAGCGCACACACACTCCGCAACCCCCCCCCCCACTGTGAAACTCCTGTTTCAGTCTTCTTAGGCTGACCTGAACCGAGTCAATGCCCTCACACAGAGAGTGAGGGCAGCTCTGAGGGCAGCTCAATAACACACAGACCAAGCCATGAAATTTTAATTGGGCAATGTGCGTCATCCTAAGTCAAGCTTTATGACCGTAAAGCAAATGATAAGAAAGCATTGCAACAGTACTGTAATTGTTGTGCTGTCACTTCCATTCCAGAACGAACGGAACAATGTATATCTTCACCATTTAGGTGCTGCCGAGCAACCTGGGCACCCTGAAGGCTACATAAAGAGGAAGTTATTCAAGGGCTTGGGTTTGAAGAGCAACAGGTGAATGCAGTGGGGGACCTTTGGAGCAGTTGTATGGAGGCGAAAGTAGGTGAAGGAGAAACAGGAGATTATGATTCATTGCTTCGCCTTGCCCATACATGCGTGCTGTTGGGCAGAAGTCCAACAGGAGAAAGGAGGGAGAGAGAGAGAGAGAGAGATAGAGAGAGAGAGAACGAGAGAGAGTGTGTGTGAGAGAAATTTGCAGCACCAGCTTTCTGGGACTTGCTATGTAGGCTTTGCATCCTATTTAGAATTCAGTGTCAGGACTGCTGCCTTGGGGCTCTGTGTGCTGTACTGTGCTGCTGTACTCTCTCTCTCTCTCTCTCTCTCTCTCACACACACACACACAGTCCTGCACTCTCACTCACTCTGAAATATGTGCCCATGTACACACAGAGACCTACATATACACTTTCTTTTTCACTTTCTCTTTTTTTCTTTCCCCCACTCTCTCACTCTCTCTCTCTCTCTCTCTCTCTCCTCTCTCTCCTGTCTGCTTACAAACAGTGACTTCCTTTAATAGGACATAAACAGCCAGGCTGCTTGATGAGAGTTTGGGTAATGGATGACAGTTTGGTTTTGTGTTTTTTTTCAGAAGCAATATCGAGCCTGAAGATGAAAAGGGAGCGAGGCAGGCCGTAAGAATCACTGACAGATGAAACACTGTTTTTAATCAGTGCTTGCTTTAAAAGGGCCTCGGTGGCTTTTCGTTATTAGCCTGCTTAAGTGTAGGAGTCTCTCCGTGATTACCGCTACCGATCGTGTTTGTCTGGATGTGACAGTAATACCCAACATGGTGACTCATCAGAATTGCATCTCTATTGACCATCATAGTCTCAAAGGAAGCAGCACATTTCCAGTGTTTTGTTCACCTTCCGCATCTGTTGACAAAAACATCTCTAAAATGAGTGTGACAATGGAAAACAAAGTCTGACCCGTGGAGAAAAAAGCAGCAGCTTTGTTGTGGGGGCTTATGAATTAATAAAGACCAGCCGTATCCTGTTAGAGTTAATTTGGGCTGGGGTTTATTGGTGCCCCGGCTGACACTTCACACCCTCAGAAGCCTCTGTTCTGATGCACGCTCTCTCAAAGAATATGTCAGAGGCCCCTGCTTGGTGAAAACACATTATTATGAACAAAGTGGATCCATGTGCCTATTAGCTGGAGAAATTTCCTTTGAGTCTTCACCTACAGGGAAGTGGCTGTGAGGATGTGGCTCTGGCTCTAATTAGGAGAGAAGAAGGAAAGGGGACGCAGTGCTGAGCGGGAGCGAGAGGGGCGAGTCCCAAACCCAAACCATACGCACACGGGTGAGCCGCTGCTACTGCTGCCTCTACTGCTGTCTGTGGAGATCTTGATCTTCTGTAGGGAAGGACAGCCAAGATAGAGCCAGCAGGCAGATTCACTGTGGTCTTTCTTTCTTTCTTTCTTTCTTTCTTCCTTTCTTTTGTTCTCTATTGCGTTCTTCCTCTCTCTTTCTTCATTCTTCTAGTTCTGTGGGTGTGTGTTTGACGGTGACTATATAAAATGGGTGTTTGAGTTTATGTGTTAGGCTGTTTTCCCATGTTTGTATGCATCCTTATGTTTATAAGAAAGTTTGTGTGTGTGTGTGGTGAGAGAGAGAGAGAGAGAGAGAGAGAGAGAAATATGTCCATCTCTTGTTCTAAGCAGTGCTGAGGTGCTGCTGAGGTAACCACTGCTGCCTACTCCTGATTAACAACAATTCAGGACCCATTAGTATTCCTGCTGTGTCCTCGCAAACACACATACACACACACACACACACACCATCATCGGCGATCACTCTAGTATGGTGGTCCTCCTAGGGTGTCCATCTTGTGTGTCTGTGATGGCTGAAGAGGCCAATTCTGGAGCCATAAGCTTTCTTGCAGTGTGGGGATGGATGTGAGGTGCCAGGGGTATGGGGGGGTCTGTTTGGTGGTGAACCTCTCTTTTCTTTGCTGCATTTTCTTTGAAAACAACACAACTTGCATTGTTTTTTAACACACCTCTGTGTCCAGATAGGGACAACATAGTTAGTGATGTTTCCTTTTTTTATTTGTTACACAATATGTGTTGAAAATAACACAACTTGCATTGAAAACAACACAACTTGCGTCGATTTTTAACAATCTCTGTGTCTTGATAGGGACAACACAGATTGCACTGAAAACACAGATTAGTTTTAAGAGTGTGCTGTTTGAGTTTTGCAGCCTGTTGGAGTTGGTCCTCATGCAAAGTGGCACCTTCTTGCAGGCTATTTCTCCAGATGAATCTGCGTCGAGCAGTGTCTTCCCAGTTTGCATTGTTGATGTGTAATTTTTTTAGATTTGTTCTGATGTTTCCCTTGTAGCGTTTTTTCGGGCCACCAGGTGCTTGCTGGCCAATTACTGTAGTAGTTGTGAATAGAGGACCAGCTTTGGGAGGCGAGTATCAGGCATCCGTATGAAGTGCAGCTGATGCTTTAAGATAGTGGTGGTGATGCTGTCTGTTTGCCACATCCTGGATGCTGATGTTTGTGTGCTTCTCTTCCCAGCTACTGTAACACGCAAGATTTTTCGGTTTTCCCATGTTTGTACTGTATGCATCCTTATGTTTATAAGAAAGTTCATCTGTATGTGTATGTGTATATGTATATGTGTATGTATATGTATGTATGTGTGTGTGTGTGTGTGTGTGTGTGTGTGTGTGTGTGTGTGTGTGTGTGTGTGTGTTAGAGAGAGAGAGAGAGAGAGAGAGAGAGAGAGAGAGAGAGAGAGAGAGAGAGAGAAAAAAAAATAAACTGTGAAAATATGTCCATCTCTTTGTTCTAAGCAGTGCTACGGTGCTGCTGAGGTGACCACTGCCTACTCCTGATTAACAACAATTCAGGACCCATTAGTATTCCTGCTGTGTCCTCCCCCACACACACACACACATGCACACACACACAGAGTGAGGGGAAAAAAGGACTAGAGATACACATATACAAGGACATACAACACACACATATACACACAGGCACTTACTCTCACACACATACACACATTTACTCACTTGCTGATGGAGATCAGTACTGACAAGTCCATAATTGTTGGACACTTTGGAATTGGCCCAGCACCCTCGCTATATGGGGGCAATAGCTTGCTCTGGAGGTGAGAGGGAAGGAGGGAGAGAGAGAGAAAGAGAGGGAGGGAGAGAAAGAGGGAGGGAGAGGAAGGGAGGGAAGGAGAGAAAGAGAGGGAGGGAGAGAAAGAGAGGGAGGGAGAGGAAGGGAGGAAGGGAGGGAGGGAGGGAGAGGAAGGGAGGGAAGGAGAGAAAGAGATGGAGGGAGAGAAAAAGAGGGAGGGAGAGGAAGGGAGGGAGGGAGAGGAAGGGAGGAAGGGAGGGAAGGAGAGAAAGAGAGGGAGGGAGAGGAAGGGAGGGAGGGCGAGGGCAGCAATGACATCCCAGACTCTGTCCAATTTGCGCTGATTGCTTGTCAACACAGAACCTCCATGCTGGATCAGATGAGACAGGTCAAACCTGGGCAGAGATCCACCCAAAAGTCAAAAACACGGCCATGCAGCACCAAGGGCATATGCCAGAGTACCGCAGTGTGGATTTAAGTGTGTGTATGATCATTTTTATGTGTGTGTATCTGTGTGTGCATATGTGTATGAGTGTGAAAAAGAGAGAAAATGAGTAGAAAAAACACTGTGTGTGTGTGTGTGCATGTGTGTGTGATTCATCTCCTCTTGCCTTCTCAACACCCTCTCCCTTTTCTGCTTTTTGGTCCAGTGCCCTTGCCGTAGCCTCAGCTCCCTAATGGCTTGCCTGCGCATGGCCCCATTTCACCGGCGGGCAGGATTCACCCCTCGCTTTTCTCTCTCTCTCTCGTTCTCTCTCTCTCTAACTTTCCCTTCCTTCCTTAAACGAGGAGAGAACTCGCCTGGAGATGAGGGCAATTTATTTCCCTGCCTCGGTACATGGCAGATTGAGAGCTTGATATACAGGTTATCACCACCGGAGTATCTGGGTTTCGTCCTCTGAGGCCCACAGCCTCGTACTGTACACCACCCTCCCGCTCAGAGGAGCCAGGGCTACCGTTCCGCACTGTGCCCTACCGTGCCGTACGTGGCATACCGTTCCGCACTGTGCCATACCGTGCCGTACGTGGCATACCGTCCCTCCCTCTGAGAGCAGGACCAGTGTAAGGAGCCTCTGTGCTCACAGGAAGAACTGAAGATCATATGTTTGTGCAGGGATGGTGTGGGTAATTGTCAATTGTCTAGGTATTGATCATTTGCACACAGGAGGATCAGAGGACACACACAGTGTGTGTGTGTGTGTGTGTTTGTGTGTGTGTGATGAACTGTGGTCCAGTAGATAATAGACATTGAATTCACTTACATACACACATACACACACATACACACACACACACACAACTGTAAGTAAGTTAGTAGTCTCCTCGTTGAGTTTCTTATCGTACCTCATCGTTGCTCACATGTGTGATGTGAATCAGCCATTATCACCCGCCGCACGATATCTCCCAGTGGCCAGACTCCTGGTAGGTCTCCTGCTAAATCAGGCCTGATGCTTCATCTTGATTGACTCGGTGAACAGATGTCCACTCAGTGGCTCCCTGGCACCAGTGACAGGACTGAACAGATGCCCCCGGAACTTCCGTCACCTTCGGCGCACCAAACCACGACAAATTTGCTCCAGCCAACACCGGCGAGAATTATGTGTAATTGAGCAAGGCACAGCTTACACCGATGGCTAATTTCCCACGCTAATTATAGCCATGATGAAAAGTAGTTTGCCTGGCTAGTTTTCAGAGGGGGAAAACACATAGTCCTCATTCATGTCAACCTATACCTTATACATTCATATGAACTTATCCCTGATCTCTTTATTAATGTGTACGATTTGGAAACAGACTCTCAATTTCTTGTAATGTAATTTGCTGCCCAGGCTAGTCTAGCAACTCTCCGTTGGCTTGCGAGCTGGAAAAATTAAACTTCGATAGGGCCAATCACTTTGTGTATAGAGACGTTAGGCGGGCTTAACATAATGATTGATGGCAGAGTTGCAACGGTTTTGCTTGAATTCCCTGCTACTTGAAAACAAAGAAGATGGATGTTGCTGTTGGTGAACAGCGTGACACGAGTTAAGCTTTTTTTAAGTTGGCAAAAGTTTGAACTAGCCAACTAGCTCCGCTGGCAGGAAAACGCATGGGACAACCAATCATCCTGCCCCTCGGACTGAGCACTGCCAACGGTGAGTGCCCAGACCCTACATTTTAATGTGGGTCAGGCTACATCGATGAGGCATTTGAAAGGAAAAGGTTGCGATATGCAAACTTGGCTGCCGAAGCAGAGGACCGGGGCTGGAAGGTAAACGTGCGTCCAGTGGAAGTGGGCTGCAGGGGCTTTGCAGCTAGTTCCACCACAAGGCTACTAAAGGAGGTTGGAATCAGAGGACAGGCTCAGCTGGAAGACCATAAAAGACCTTGCAACTGCTGCCGAAAGAAGCAGTCACTGGCTATGGCTGAAGCGGAAGGAGACTTTATGGGCTGCCAAGGTCTGATCAGCCTGCGGTGAGCCATCCTCAGGGTGAAGGTGTATTGTGACAAAAAAGGCTGAAACACCCAATGAGGCCGGGGTGCACAACTGATGATGTATCGTATTGGAGGCACCAGGCAGTCATCCCCCAACCCTGCCCAAGAGGACGACATCAACAACAATGTTTGTGCTGAATTAACAAGGGATTCTAACATCTAGCCCCAGTAAGCATACTAGGTAATTTGTTGATTTGTTGTGGTCAGTCCCTGAATCATACTTACAGGTAAATACAGGCAAAAATGACCTCAGTATTCCCTTCAGAAATATCTAAAACAAAATGCTTAACTTTAGTCTCAGACTTTGGCCCTTAGGGGATGGAGAGCTCAACTGAAGATCACAGGGTTGGGGCACTCAAGGTTTTTACCTGCAAATAAGTTACATTTGTTATCAGCAGCTGGCTTATCTAACTTGCAGCTTCAGCATTCTATAATTTTCAAGATGTTCCTTCCTCTCTACAGCCTGTAAGAGTCAGGACACACACAAACATGCACACACACGCGTGCACACACACAGAGAGTGACTGGAGAGTGAAGATAATAGCCTCCTCTTTCAGCTCATTCATGTTCTCCCTGCTGGTAGTTCATAAGTCAGCTTGACATATGCTCTGTCATCCCTTGGGAACAAAAACAACAGCAAGCTAAAGAGAAGAAAAAGAAAGGGGAAAGGAAAAGAGTAAGATTCTCGTTGTTCAGGAGTGGATTAGGCAGCTGTAATACAATTCCCTGGCACTGGTGATGCTGACAGAGTCTTGACAGACCCCAGGCGTGATTGGAGAGAATGCGGAGAAAGGAGCTCATTTGATGGGTTGTGTTCTGGCAGCTATGGCAAGAGTCCCAGCCCCATTTTACTGGGAAAACCCGAGAGGGGAGAAGGCTTCTTTAAACAGAAAAGCAGCATAATGACTTGAGTTGCGTCTGACATTTAAAGGTCTGTATACATGACCAAACCTCATGTCAGTTGGTGGAACAGGAGACTAGGGATTATGGCTAAGGGGTTGTGGCTATTCTCGATTTTATCTGGAGATAGAGATAGGCAGATCTCATACGTATATTAAATTGATTTAAAAGCCCGTGAAGTGTGTAAAGTTGAGTTTGAATGTTTCTCATTGCCTGGTGAATAGTTGACACTACTAGTGTTTAATGTCTCACATCATGTGCCAGTTTCCCCATACATGGATTAAGCCTAGTCCTGCACTAAAAGGGAACTGCAATGGGGATTTCCATTGAGAAAAAGAAAAAAAAAGCTCTCGGCTTAATCCATCAATGGACAGAAAATCAAGTTGTACATTTCATGAGTGACGCGAGTGGAAAAGGATGCAGTCTGTAGGTATCCAGTGACGGAGCGAGGCTGGAGAAAAGAAGGAGAAGCCCTACACTATCTACCTCCTCTCCACGGACCATGGCACGTTCCATCACTGGCACTGTCTACCTCCTCTCCACGGACCATGGCACGTTCCATCACTGGCACTATCTACCTCCTCTCCACGGACCATGGCACGTTCCATCACTGGCACTATCTACCTCCTCTCCACGGACCATGGCACGTTCCATCACCTACACTGTCTACCTCCTCTCCACGGACCATGGCACGTTCCATCACTGGCACTGTCTACCTCCTCTCCACGGACCATGGCACGTTCCATCACTGGCACTGTTGACGGTAAATAACTGTTGATTTTCAGATGCTTTTTAGATCAGCTTTCTGCCTCATTTCCTGGTACATTGTATTCACAGCGCTCTATCGGTCCCCCGGTCCGTGACCGCGCCGCGCGTCCGACTTCATCAGTGCCGGCTTCATCAGTGCCGGCTTCATTTTGCAGATGATGGAGAGATCAGCACGGCTGAGCGGACGGAGGAGTGAGGGCTCCAATCTCCCTGCCCGACGGAGCGGTGTGGTGATAATATTAACGGCGCCGGCCATCGGCGGGCATATCACATTAATACAACGCATCAGTGCCCCCACCCATCTACCCCCACATCTTCAGCTCCTGTGCACCCATACCCTTCCACCATCACTGCTGGATCTCTGCCCAGGTCTGAGTGATTGAGGACCATCTAGAGAGAGAGAGAGGAGCGTGTGGGTGTGTGTGTGTGTGTGGGGGGGGGGGGGGGGGGGGGACAACCAGGGAGAAATTAAATGAAATGGCGGCCAAGTTGCCGTTGGTGCATACCAAGCAGAGCAAGCTGTGGCTAGGCTGGCTCCGGTGCCCTGTCAGAGTGCCAGAGACGGACTGCGGTGGAACGTTCCTTCGTTCCAAGAACTGGTGGCCACTGGCAGACTTTGTGTGTGTGTGTGTGTGTGTGTGTGTGTGTGTTTACATTCCTTTTCATGGTGTCTTCCCTTCCTCAGGGTAGAACACTGGAGTAGGAGACAGGGAGCTCATTTGTCATATTTGTTGACAGGGGAGGGAAGTGCAGCACTACCGTTACTGCTGACTGCTCTAGGAGCCGGGGCGGGTCTGTCTCTTCCACTTCTCTTCCTCTCCTCTCTTCCACTCGTTCATTTGTGTAGTTTGCACCTCTTGTTCTCTCTCTCTATCTCTCCAGCTCTTGTTCGCCCGGCCGTTGGCCAGTCTGACAAATGGTTTTACGTGATCGCTTCTAACCGAGCGTGGTCCTCAGACAGCTGTCGGAAATAATGAGAGCCAAAGCTCTAGACCTCGTTTTTTTCTTTTTCTTTACCTCGCCTCTTATTGTAAAGGCTTCTCTCTCTCTCTCTCTCTCTGTCTCTCTTTCTCAAACTTCAGTCCACATCAAAGTGTTTGATCAGTGGAGAGCCTCTATCCACTGCCTCTACCGATGACGCTGGGCCTTTACCCCAACACGCTTCCTCATTCCTGCATCGGAGTAAATTGCTCCACTTCTTACACACTGACACAAAAGCCAAAAAACATCACAATCCCCCACCATGAAGACAAAGCTCCAGGACCTTTAGCACGCCTCAGTGCTCTGTAGGCTTCAGAGTCCGTGGGCAGTGTTCTTGGCATAAAAAAAAAGAACCAGAAGAAAGAGGCTGTCATATTGCATTGTCTACGCCCATGGGCTTTGAGGGGTAAGGGGTTGTGGGGGGCATTATCCACCCTACAGTGTAGAGATCATGAACTGGCTTGTATTATCCTGTCCTCACCATATCTCTTACCCTTATCGTTGGCCGATTGACCCGAGTTCTAGTGCCTCGTATATGTAGGGAGAATATTAGTGACTGTAGCTGGGGCTTGAGAGCACCCTTGATTCTATATAGAGAAATGGGAATTCAATGCGGATTTGATGAGATACTTGAACATAGCATATCTTCTTAACATTTTAATGACACACTGAATGAAACAGCTCGACAATGCAATGTTTCCCTCTGTGGATGCTGTTAAGCTAATGTCAGAAAGGGAAACAATTGCATTCTCATTTTGTGTGTGAGTGTGCATGTGCGTGTGTGTATGCATACAGAGGTTGTGGAATTGTGGAGTTATCAACATGTGCCCTACATATCTATGTGAGTGTGTACACCACCCGTCTGCCGTTGTAGTTGTGTGTCTGTCTCTCTCTCTCTCTCTGTGTGTGTATGTGTGTGTGTGTGTGTGTGTGTGTGTGTGTGTGTGAGCATGTGTGTGCATCATCCCAGTGGGGGCAACTACCCGTCATGACAGATGAGTCTGTCTGACTGTCTGACTTGTTGAGCAGATCAGTGGTGCCAAGGAAGATGAGACGTATTCATCCACGCACTCCATTCCAGAGGAGCTCCCGCAGGATAGGATGCAGAGGTCTCTCTTATTCACCCCTATTCACACACCCCTCCAGCCTCTCCAGCTCACGACAGGCGTCACACGAGGGCAGATTATATCGCCGGGCGACGTCTCCTTTTCTGTTGAAAGTGATGGGCTAAACTCCGCCATTATCTCCACGTCATGTCTGAGAGGGGACAAAAAAGGAAAGAAGACAAAAAAGGAACAACTTATGGTGCTCCGACTCTTATGTATAGATTTCAGTTAGATAGATTGGTTTGACCTCTTCAAAGTTTCAAAATTCATAACCTTCTCTTGCTAAGAAACCCTGAAAAATACTGCAGGAGGTGCTGAATCAATGTGACTATGGGAAAGCTGATCTGAATCAGAAACTATTGAAAATTGGTATTCTATAGACTACTCTCTGTGAGCTTTTACATTGTTTCATCTCACTACACACTCACTCTCTATTCCAGAGATGAAACATACCCACTCCGCTCCTCACATATCAGTTCTGGCATGTGATCCTAATTGTGTGCATGTGTGTGCGTGCATGCGTGTGTGTCTGTCAGGTATTTTGACAGTCTTTCAAAGCACAACCAAGTAGGAGATGATTTACTTTGTGGCTTTGTGAAAATTAAACAAAAAGACGCCACAAAGTAAATCACCTCCTACTTGGTTGACCATTCATGTTCTGAGCTAGACTGTTGATAATCTCAAGCAAGTCTTTAGGATAATGAAGTGAAGGAAAGACTCCCGTCATCAATAAAAACAGGGTGCTGGATGCCAGCAGCACTGAACCAAGCACCATGTCTCCCAACATGAAGTCGAACTTTACGAAAGTAATTTATAAAAGCAGACAGGCCCTGGACAAGATTGATGTTCATATTTCACCCATCAGTGATTTTCATAATTCACTACCCAGCACTGGTCCCCGGTCCCAGGCCAACTTTCTCCCTGCCTGCAGGGCTGAGGATGGCCAAGCCGCACACTGATTAGAAGTCAGCTTGGCTCAAACCAAATGAGCAGAGATGCTGGCTGATATTTACTCTATTTATTTATTACATTATAATGTTTACCAATTTAGAGGAGAGAGTGT
Source organism: Alosa sapidissima (assembly GCF_018492685.1). Taxonomy (NCBI): domain Eukaryota; kingdom Metazoa; phylum Chordata; class Actinopteri; order Clupeiformes; family Clupeidae; genus Alosa; species Alosa sapidissima. The sequence continues at coordinate 21,411,257 of NC_055959.1, forward strand.
GAGAAATAGAGGGAAAGAATAAGAGAGAGATGTGCTAAAAAAAAACCTGTGAAGACGTGTACAAACCGCAGAATGTTTACTCACCAGGGTCTTGTGTATGTCAGAGCTAATTGTAAATATTGGATTAGAATGAATATGTTGCACAGGCCTCACCTGGGATTGAGTATAGAGTTTCCCCTTGAGCTCCTATAGTTCCACAGTGGTTAGTCCTTAACTGAAGGGTCCATGTTATGTGCACTTCTACAAGACAACACAACTCCAGCAGTAGTTCCACTTTAATTTCAGCTGCAGTTAAAATGCATTTTTCAGATAACACAACTTTTTTCTTTTTTCTTTTATTTATGAGGCCAAATATACGTGTATATATATATATATATATATATATATTAATTAAATATACATTATTTATGTGGTTAAATACCACAGCATTCAACCCAGCGTGTTAAATGTTTAATGTGCAGTGTGCTTCAGCTCGCGCGTTGAGAAAAATGGAATTCTTAATGGATTTATTCCACACTCCTAATTGGGGGCCAAGCAGCGAAGCTGCGAAGGCACCCATTGAGTTACTAGCTTTTCCTATTATTACACTTCTGCCATTGGAGTCTATGGCAGCCCATAGAACGCCTGGCTAAAAAGTGCAGATTTTTTGGCAGAAAGTTTCGGGACACTCCACTGACCACTCACACTCATTTGCGGACCTCTAAACCCAGCCATCTAGCGCCACCAACAGGTCAAAATCTGGCCGAAAATTGAACCGCTGGGTCTAAAGTTATGAAATTTGGCACATTGATTCAACACTGTCCCATCATCACTCTCACCAATTTCCAGAACTCTATGCCCAACACTCTAGCGCCACCAATGGGTCGAACCTGGATTGCATTCACGCATGTGACCATTGAACGGTGCGTCCGATTTTCACATATCAGGCACCGTTGGAATCCCTGGGCCGACCTAAGTTCAATGACCCCTATTACGTCACTTTCCGCCATATTGGACCTCCGCCATATTGGATTTAGTCCAAACTCTACTCTCTAAGTTTCAGCGGTCAGAAATTTCATCCGATTTTCACGGAACTTGGCGGAGATGATCTTCTGCCCGAGCCGCACAAAAGATACTTGTCAGATTTTTCAATTTAATTTTTGTTTGCCCGTGACAGCCAATCAAATATGGCGATGAAGCTGCCAAACAGGAAGTGGACTAACATCTCCGTGGTACCTTGAGTTAACATAACAAAACTCGATACCATTAGTCAGGACACTGTCCCAATCACTCACAGCAATTTTTATGCATATACATTGAACAGTCTAGCGCCACCACCAGTTCAATGCTGGACATGCGTTCATGCGCGTGATCCTTGACTCTTTTGTCTGATTTTCACAATTGAGGTAGCATCTGAATCCTTGGACCATCCCGAGTTCATCAACTCCTATCCAGTCACTTTCCGCCATATTGGACCTCTGCCATATTGGATTTAGTCCAAACTCTACAAAAAGTTTCAGCGGTTACAAATTTCATCCGATTTTCACGGAACTTGGCGGAGATGATCTTCTGCCCGAGCCGCACAAACGATACTTGCCAGATTTTTCAATTTCAATTTTGTTTGCCCGTGACAGCCAATCAAATACGGTGACGAAGCCGCCAAACAGGAAGTGGACTAACATCTCCGTGACACTTTGAGTTAACATAACAAAACTCGATACCATTAGTCAGGACACTGTCCCAATCACTCACAGCAATTTTTATGCATATACATAGAACACTCTAGCGCCACCACCAGTTCAACGCTGGACATGCGTTCATGCGTGTGATCCTTGACTCTTTTGTCTGATTTTCACAATTCACAATTCACCGTGATGATTTTCACAATTCAGGTAGCGTCTGAATCTATGGACTATCCTGAGTTCATCGACCCCTATCCCGTCACTTTCCGCCATATTGGACCTCCGACGATGCCGACTAACAGGAAGTGGGCTAACATCACGGCTACGCTTTAATGTATGAAGTCCAAACTTGGTACAGGGACTTGGTATCTGATTGTGAGGATGCACTAGGAAATTGGCATCATTTGGCCTCTATAGGGGGCGCTGCAATACAAGAAGTGAGCTTGTATCTCAGCAACGCTTTCAGGTACAAAGTCCAAACTTGATATAAGGACATGTTACCTGATTATGATAACGCCCTAGGAAATTGGCATCATTTGGCCTCTATAGGGGGCACTGCAATACAGGAAGTGAACTTGTATCTCAGCAACGCTTTGATGTATGAAATCCAAACTTGGTACAGGGACTTGGTATCTGATGGTGATGACGCAATAGGAAATTGGCATCATTTGGCCTCTATAGGGGGCGCTGCAATACAGGAAGTGAGCTTGTATCTCAGCAACGCTTTGATGTATGAAGTCCAAACTTAATACAGAGAAAAAGTACCTGATTGTGAGGACATGCAAGGAAAGTGGTCTCATTTGTGCCTCTAGGGGCACTATAACAAAGTAAATGAGCTTATTTCTCAGCCATTCTTTATCCAATTGCAACTAAACTTGCTGTGAGTGTTTGCTCATGCCATGGCAACTCCATTCCTGCTATAGCGCACTGCTTGGCCCCCACATTGCTGCTTGCAGCTATATTTGTCTAGCCACTGAAAGAAAGACACACCACAGAAGAGACGCTTCAAGGAGGAACAGACTTTGGGAAAGAACACCTGGAGAGGACTAAAAGTTTTGTTTGAACAATAAAGAACTTTGAACTAATGAACCTTCTTAATTGTTGTCACATTAAGGAGAGTATATATGGTTAATTCTTTGTATTTGGAGATGACAACCAAGGGTATGTACAAAGCTAAACCAAACTTAAAGAAACAAGCCACAACATGCTATTTGACTATGTATATTTAAAAAACCCAATACATTGAACTTTATTATAGACATTCTGAAATCTCATTATAACTCACCACTCACGTTATTAGGAGAATACAGTAACCTACGGTTTTATTTTGAACACTTACTTTGGTCTCACTCATTGGATCCAAATAACAGAAATAGCAAACTCTAAGTCATGATAGGTTAAGTTAAGCTATAAGTACATAGCCAATTAAACATGACCAAGGACACTTTTTTAAACTATTTCACCGAGTGTAGGCCTATCAGTGCTTTCAGAATATATTGAACACACTTTTAAAAATACCGCGATAATACCGAAAACCGTGATAATTTTGGTCACTATAATCATGAGGTTACATTTTCATACTGTTACATCCCTACCTGTTACCTTACCTTTGTTTATGGGTTCTCCAAACAGGCACCTGGACCAACCCTACATGATCAGCAGCACACACAATTCTCTTCATTTATTGAACAAGACAATCATGACTGCCTGCCTGTATCCATGTGAACCATACTCCACTGTACCTGCCTTTTAACTGAAGCTTTATCCATCTTTTCAAAGTCTGGACCAAACTCTTCTGGCCACCTCGGTGCATTAGGAGGCTGATGAGTAACCCGTAATAAACAGTTTATACTATACAGTATATCCCGGTTATGAGGTCTGGTGTATCCCACCTCTTTCCTAAGTCTAAGCAAGTTCCGGAACCTCTTGTGCTTACTTAATGCACTTCCACCTGCATGATTTTCAATAGAGGCAGGAACCAAATGTGTGATAGACTGAAAGGAAGCAGCTTGTCTCTACATGTCATCATCTCTTAAGGAGAGAGAGAGAGAGAGAGTCTACAATACTCTTACAAGACTATTTTTGTTGCTGTTGTTTACAGCAAAATGTTTAACAACAAACACATATCCTTCCGGCAATGTGTTTTGGTTGCAGGTTGCTGTGTGTGAGTCCCTGGGCTCTGTGGTTCATGCTGTATGCCCTGTGGCTATTGCCACTCCTTCTCCTCCCCATGGACCCATCTGCTCCATTTACACCAGCTCATGTTGTCAGATAAATGAGATGCTGGCTCTCTACCGTGGAACTCATATCAAACAAGCATGGCATTTACATTGGGTAAGAAATCCCTGATTGGAATATGAATAGATTGTAACAATGTAATCAAGTGTGATTTCTGAAGCAATATTGATTTAGCTTGTTTTGACCATCTTGTAGGCCTATGCTTGATATAAAAGGTTCTTGTATGAAGTCATGCGCATGGTACAGATTCTGAATTACCTGTTCATGAAATACTTGCTAATGCAAATGTGGTGGAACAGGGGACATTACAGAGTGTCAGCCAAACTCATTTCTTAGGGTGAACTTTAGTAGTTCTAGCAGGTAGGCTAAGAGCCACTTGAGTAGCTGCTAAACGCTGACAGCTAGCTCTGCTCCTGCTCCTCATTTTCCAGTCAGCGCTGCAAATGAACTGTACCCTGGGGGCAGACTCCCGTCTGTCACCTGGCACTCCCGACCACGTTTCCCCGTCTCGTCTTCACAGCGGAGTGGAGTGACCCACAGAGTGGAGGTGCCCAGCTAGCTCGCGCACATTAATCCTCATAATTCCATTTCCACAGGCTACTTTAGCCTGTGAATGGCTGCCGCGGGATGCAAGCTCTTAATTCGAGCCACAGTTGAGGAAATGGAATGGATGGGAGCAGACCTCTAACCTGCCACAGCCCCTACAGGTGCTAAAGCAGCAGCAGCCGCTTACTTGCTTCAATTACTGCCTAAGTTATTGACTTAATAACGGCGTGATTCGCTGCGGGATCTGTAACAGCTCACCTGAGCAAAGCGACATCTTGGCAACCTGCTGTATATTTACGGCAAAAGCATTAAACACACATCTAAACAGAAAAGAAAGAGATTAATGTCGTGCTGAGACCTTTTAAAAAAAGAATGCTGGGATTACAACATGGGAAAGTAGTGACCTGGCAAGGAAGAGTTTGCGACAGAATAGTGACTTGCCAACTCACTGGGCGTTCATCCCTTAAAGATGCTATTGTAGGTTTGTGGTTGCCATTAATAATGGTTAAATGTTCTCATTCCATCAGCGCACAATTTAGCAGAGGATCTTGGGTGTGGAACAGGGCCCATTCTGCTCAGCAGCAGGCTAATTAAAAGGCATATCTCAGTGGCATTGCTGCTCTGGGTTTCATTTGTTTAGTCCCCATCGTGTTTCAGTTGTTTAATGTCTTGGCTAAGTACAGTGGCGAGCCAGAGGCATGTATTTGTTGAATTCTTCAATTTGTTTGATTCTCTTTGGATGTGTGTGTGTGTGTGTGTGTGTGTGTGTGTGTGTGTGTGTGTGTGTGTGGCTGTGTGGCTGTGTGTCTGTGTCTGTGGCTATGTGTACTGTATGTTGCTTTTGCAAACACACCCACACACAACAGTCTGCACTCAAATAAACAGACAGACAGACACACAAACAACAGAGAATCTAAAATCTATCGTATTTAGTCTGGGCTTCCCATGGCTCACACGGGGAATCAGCCATCCAGCCAGCCAGCCCTCTCCAAACACAGTTGTCAGCAGTACCAGGCGTCGTCTCTCATGTCTTCTCTCTTGCTTTCCCACAGTCTGTGTTTAAATATTCATGCACGCTGGGGGAAGAAGCAGCATGGTGTGCCGCGGTCCCTTGCCCCTCTCCCAGACTGAGCGGACAGACTGCCCTCAACAGGGAGTCTGGCACAAAGGCTGCGTGGCGTTCAGGGGAGACTGCCTGGTTATGAATGAATGGGCTGGTATGTAATGGCATACATAGAGAAACATGGAGGAAGCCAGAGCTCCATGAAAGCAGTTACCTCTTACCCATGTTGTGTTTGGCTGTGGCCGTGCAAAGATGAATAGGGGGCACATGCCGATTAATTTTATAAGGGGGAATTGAATAAAGAGTGCTTGGGTAGAGTGCTTGGGTAGAGCGCTTGGGTAGAGTGCTTGGGTAGAGCGCTTGGGTAGTTTGAATGCTCAAATTAAAATGTAAAGTGGCTCAGTGTCTTAGGATGTCAACCCCCTAAAAAAAGCCTATTAATGCTGGAAGGGAAGAGGTAACAGAGGGGGTGGAGCGCACAGTATTCCTAAAAGTCCAACATTTTACCTTTAGAATGCAAAATCTCTGTCTCTTTCTATCATTCTTCTTCTTCTATGAAAAAATCTTCATAAAAAATCTTGCTTCTTGTTGCATTGAACACAGGCCCTCCCAAGACAATTCCACAGAAGAGTGCAGATTTAGATTCACAACATGTAATGTAAGAAATGAATTTACTGTTCACACAGAGCTAAAGTGGAACCAACCAATTTGTATATTTTTGTAAATACACTTAAGCTTCTAGTGCTTGCTCCCCTGAGTGTAGGGACTTTAGCTCGGCCACCATTCAACACTGGCAGGCTGTCGGGAGGAGGAGAGGGGAGAGATAGCAGGGTGGAGGTGGTGGTGGCTCAGAGAAATCTCTGACCTCATCGTTGTGCTTTACAGCATGTGGACAACACAGAGCCGTGATAATGATGTTTTATGAGTTGTGCCGACGGTCTAATTAACCCCCGTGATCGTGTGTATGCAGACACTCTCACAGAAAGCCCTAGCAGCATTCACACAACGTGCGTGCGCGTCATAGGCTAATTGCAGTGGAAGGGAAATGGGTCCCTGGCATGACAGCACAGGTTACAGAAGCATCCTCTGTGTTCTCAGTGCTTTAGGATGTCGTATAGCAGGAAATATTCCGGAAACCAGGAGAGGGGGACCAAGAGAGAGGAAGTGTTGTGTGTGTGTGTTTGGGGGGGGGGTGGGGTTGAAGAGATGAGGAAGAATATGGCGGCTGAACTGAATGTGTCTGTCCTGGTTCTGCCAGCTACCAGTGACGAGGAGCCACATTAATCAAGCTGGTCCTGCAGACAGGGGAAGAGGCCAAAATTAACACCCCTCCCCAAATTTAGCCCTGCTTGCTGCAACCAACTGCGCACTTCTCCCTCCTCAGGAATACCCTGGCCCAGTTTTTTTTATCCCTTCATCTCTCTCTCTCTCTCTCTCCCTCCTTCTCTCTCTGTTTCTCTTTGCCTCACAGAGAGCCTTCCCCCAGCGGCTTGGTAGAGGTTAACAGCCATCAGAGACAAAATACACACCAAAAAAAACAAAAAGAAAAGAAAACTCCTGCAAGCCGTTCTCTACCATGTGAAGGTGTTTCCCTACCCTTTCACATTTTTTTTTCCTGAACAGAATACTCTCTACACTAAAAATTGGCCCCTCATTTTCCTAAACTTAAATGTATCCGACAAAAAAAATCTTCATAATACAGTATGTGGCATTCTATTCAATGAATCAGAAGCAAAATGACAAAAGAGAACGTGACCAAGCCACAAGCCACTGAATCCTGCAAACAGAGAGAGCTGTCGGAGAAATGGCTTTGCTTTGAGCTTGAAAGGTCTGAGTGGCCTGATACGTCTCTCTCAGCCAGGCACAGATGCTGCTCACACACAAAGACACAGTGAAGCTGACAACATCGATTCAGCATCGATTTTGGGGCTGGAGGTGGAATGGGCTGCATCTCTATGGCGACTTCCCCCCTGTCAGCGGGTGAGCGTGTTTAGGAAAGCTGATAATATTGTTAGAGCAGGGAGATAACAGTGTTAGAGAAATGCTAGCCTTCGTCTCCAAGACCCTCCCAAAAGCATGACTTTCCAATTATGACCCTCTGGGGCACCTTTCTTGGGTGATTGCAAGTGTAGGTGTGGGGCACTGCACACAGACGCGCTCACGCACACACCAGAAGCGTCCACACGAGTCATAATTCAGGCACAGCATTTAGGATCTCCCCTTTTTTTCTCCTCAGGGCATCTCATCTCCCACTGCGTTTGGAAAAGGTGGAGAATAAGGTCATTTATCAGCTTGGATGACTTCTGAAATGGGGACATATTGGCAGCCGAGAGAACATAAGAGAGCGAGAGAGAAAAAGAGGGAGAGAGATATATAGCACAAGTTAAAATCCATGTCCACGTGCTCACATGTATGTGTGTGTGTGTGTGTGTGTGTGTGTGTGTGTCTGTGTGTGTGTGTGTGTCTGTCTGCTGTCCTGTCCCTAACAAGCAGTGCACTACTTGCACCCAACACACAGGGCAGCTAAGGATAGCACCCGTCTGACACCACTATGTATCATCATATGCTTGCCCGGGTGTTTTTTCTCTTGATAAAGATTTAAATGTTGAGCACACAACCTTGGCTCGAACATGATGAAGTGACAAGCCGGCTGATTAATTTATAACAGTAACGTTAGAAGGCAACGGGCCTCATACATTATCTCACGCAGACAACAGCCCAGCCTAGCGCAGACCGGTTTAGCCCAGGCTTCAATTAGACCCCAGCCTGGATTGAAGAGATGGATCGCCTCCCTGCCTCCACAACAAATTAAAATGCAGTACATATATCCCTGCCAGTGGCTCCTTGGCAATGAAGAATAAAAACAAAGCAAAACAAAAATGCAGTGGAGATTAGAGCAGTCAGCAGCATGGAATAATGAATGGTCTTCCAGGCCACTCTGTAAAGGCTCATTAAGGATTCCTGTATAGCCACAGCAGGGCCCAGTGAAACTTCTAGGACACTGTGTTGGGGGGGTAAAATAAACAATGTCTCATACATAATCCTCACATTTCATTCTCCCTCACTTTCTTTCCATTTTACTTTACCATTTAATTTTAATAAACTATGAGGCGTCTTTAATAGGAAAGTGTGGGCGGGCTGCTATCGGTGCTAATGGCGATTCAGCCCAGGCTTGGGTGTTATTGTGGAGCAATTAGGAGGTGATTGTAAGCGACAGGCGAGACACGCTCCGATTTCACACCAGACCCCGCAGTGAAGGGCAGGAGAGGTTGGTGTGGTGTGTCTTAGGTTGTCCACCATCATTTGGGAAAGCAACTCCACTACATAGTGCACTATAGTGATTAACTAAATGATGGTTATTCATTATAGAGTGCACTGTGTAGTGAATTAAGGGCTATACGCTTATGTCACATGGTTGCCATTGGGTGGGCTGAGGTGTGAGAAAGTTTGTAAAGTTGCTGTGAGTGAAGCGAGTAACGGCTTACTGCTGTGTACCAGATGTAGTTCTTATCAACAACAGAACCAAGAACTATCTTTTCATCATTTTCCAAGAGACAGACATCTGTCGGCAGTGGATTGTCAAAGTAAAGCAAGATGTTGGACCATATTTTGACGTTTACTGAGATAGTGCACTTTCCTTCTATATCCGTGATGTAACCCTCTATCTAATTACTGTATCCTTTTATCAGTATTGATCTCGGGTTCTCGATGCATCGGAGCATTGCCAATACTGAAACAGAAGCGTGCAGTTAAAAGCAGAAGCACTCAGACGGACCGCGGTGAAGTGCACGTTCACACTAGCTAGTCTGAGTCTGAGAACGCTAGGGAACCCTCCAACCTCATCTTCGTAGAACCTGACTCTCAAGGAAGCATTCTATCAAGGAAGGATGCTCGATTTTGGGAAATAGCCCTAGTCTGGAACACCATAGTTCATAACTGTTTCCCTCAGACAAGAAAAATGTCAGGCCAATCATCGATAAGAGGGGAAGATGAAACCAAAACTTATAGTGATAAACAGAAGCAGCAACACCGTCAAACGTCAAAAATGCATTTGGAAAAATGAAGAAATTTATTTGACCCACATACATTGTTTCCTGACTGTTGGTACAGTTTATTGTCAGTTTGTAAAGTTTAGGCGAAGTAGGAGGCCTAATGTTAGGAATCTCTGATCAATGTGATTGGTTAGGCTGGACCAATTATTTAAAAGTTAGTGCCTGCGTGATGCAAGAGTTACAATCGAGAGTTACCAGACTAGCCTGACGTTGTCATACTTAAATTCTAGTCAGAGTCTGATATTGTTCCATTGGGACGTAATTATGGGCTGCATTCTGCACTCAATTGGATAAACCTAACCAATCAGGGGCTCATTTCTAGAAAGCATTGTTTGCTAACTTAGGTCGCAACCTTGGTAGTTCGCTCTGTCGTTTCTGGATTTGGTGTTTCTAGCAAAGGAAGCTCGAACTCTCAATTGCAAACAAGGACGCAAAGTTTGGTCGTTTGGACTACTGCTCCTGGGGGTCGTTTCTAGAAAGCATCGTTTGCTAACTTGTGTCGCAACCTTGGTAGTTCGCTCCATCGTTCTTGGATTTGGTGTTTCTAGAAAGGGTAGTTTGAACTCTCAAACACAAACAAGGACGCAAAGTTTGGTCGTTTGAACTACTGTCCCTAGGCAGTCGCACTTGTGTCGTTCCTTGGTAGTTCCTGTTGGTGTCCGGAGCGCCTAACCAAAAATCACAACCGCCTAACCAAAATCTGCGAAGTGGATGTATCTCGTAACTCAATGATTGATCTATCCTGTAGCTTTATTTTGATTAAGAGACTGACTCCCCTACTTGGCTCATTCTTGCTATTTATGTTAATTCGAGTATTGCCCTGCTTTTTGATAAGCTAGTATTATAATCTTCACAGACTCTTAAAAATCAGTACAGTGATAAATGGTGTAGTGGCTAAAGCAGGTGCCTTGTTATCCCAGCGCTGTAGGTTCGATTTTCTTATGATGTGAGATTGTCCTCTTGTTTCTCGCTACCTGCAGGTGAACTAGTGTGACACGTAGATTCAATTGTTTTTGACTGATGTCTTGTACCTCTTGGTCTCTCGATGTAGAGTAACTATATGCATAAATATTTATGGTGAAAACCTATTGTTGTGTCTCATAGGCCTACTCTTACTCAGAAGTGAAAAGGAGAGATATGATGCGAACTCCGGTCGTGTGCGCAGAGTGCTGACGCGCTGCCATTAAGCCACGAGATAGTGAACAAAATTTGTGATACCTTGTAATTCGTGCAGGCTATATTTTTTTTCCAACATAGATATTTAACATAATTATGGCTCATATTGGTCAGCTTAAGTTAACTGTTTTATATGCTTGCTGATGGCAATGACAATGGCAGCATTAATCACTTGATTTAAATTAGAAAAATGTTGACATAGGCCGTAACAGAAAATTTCTAGGGGGTGGGGTATTACATGTTGGCACTGTTTCCACCAATGAAATGTATCGCTGAATCATCAACGACGTTGTTGGAACTACGGTGTTCGAACGTTGGAGGTAGCGAATTGCGACACAGGTACGATGCTTTCTGGAAACAGGTGTAACAATGTCATTTGGTCGCAAGTTGCGTCGTACCATGGTGGTTGAGCAACGTCATTGCTAACTTTTCTAGAAACGACCCCCAGAGCAACAAAATAGCTTACTGTGAGCTGTAGGAAGAACACACAAACCATCCTTCTTCTCCACAAATGCCTGAAATGAAAGGCCAAACTGCATGGAAATTATATGCATTTTTCCATATGGGGTCTTACTGTACGTACACACCGCCGCCGACTTGAGCTTCAGGAAGAGTCAGGAAGTCATTAATTTTCAATGGAAGCCGGTTTCTCTCAGCTGCCAGAAGCGTCAAATCCGTCGGCGTCGCGTTTTGGGCATCTTGAGTGACTTGAGCGTCAAGCAGAAAGTTGAAAGTCAGTCAACTTTATGGTAATGAGCTATGATTCGGTTCAGCGACCAACGACCAGCAACCAATCGAACAGACGGAAGTATTAAGATAGAACATGATCGAACGTAAAATGCTGTCATGTCAGAGCGGCCAAAGCGTCCAAAGCTTCCCTGGACTTTTTTGACAAGCGTCCTTGACAGGGCGACCAGAGCTTCTTTGGAAGCTCAAGTCGGCGGCGGTGTGTACGTACAGTTAGAAGCCATTTGTCTAGCTTCTAGTCACAGTGTTTTTGTTACAAACAAAATCAACCTAAGCGTGTTCAGATGACGTGATAGAGGCACTGTTGCTCACCTGTCCATCATCGTACAAAGCCCAATTTGATTGGTCTAAACAGCTCTGGTTCAGGCATAGTTGCTCCACAACGGAACAAGTCCAGACCGAACTTCCCGACCTCAAATGTTGTGGGCGGGGCTAAGTTCAGCTGGCATTCAGGCTATTACCAGACTATATTCCCTTTGTGAATGAGTTTGGATATTGCCAGGCTAAGTCACAAACACATTGACGACGAAACGATACTCTAATTAAATTACACACATGCAATAACTATTCCGGTAGCAGCAGGAGCAACTTAAGTTCTGTCTCTTACCGGATGCCTCTCCAGTCTTTGTATAATTGGTCAGTAGGCCTACTGCATGAAATTTCCACGGATTGTCCGCAGTGGTAAGTCCTCCAGCAAACTTTTACCATGGCGTTTTTAGCTTCTTCTCCCATGTGGTAGTCTATTTAATTAGGCACCTGTGAATTTCTGGGTTGTGTCGCGTGTATGACATCACGAGATTTAAACACACAGGGCGGCAATCAGCTGCTTTTCTTCTGCTATCTGGAATCCCGTTTGTTTAGTGAATTTTCAACACCTCTTTATTTGAGTTTTCTGTGCATTGGTCTTCTGTAAAACCCAAAAGCTTTACTAAATTGTAGTTTGACTTGACAGACACTGCGCTACAGCGGGAGACTCACCTGGCAGCTAGACCGGGCGCATAACTGAAGCGTTCCGTTCGCAACGTGTAAAAAACATTTTAGAAGACTGGTCTAGAACGTACGCGCCGCTGTCATGTCTGGTGTAGCTACTTCCATTGATTATAGTGGAAGATAATTGTTGCAGCAGACCCAACGTGAATGGAACGCTTCAGTTACGCGCCTGGTGTAGTTTCCCTGTCAGCTTCCCCCCTCAGCCTCGTTTTTGTTTCGGAATGTTGCAGTGTGACATCAGCGTATTGTTTGTGGGGATGAGATGGTCAAGATAATAAAAATGGTATTTCTTATTTCTTATTTGGTCCATCCATAAACTGAATCAGCAGCTAATTCTGTATCCAAAGACTGCACAAGTGATGAAATGTTGATTTCATCAAATGTTGGATTTGTCTGTGGGTCGCTCTTGTGGAGACAAAAAGTGTACTTTGTAGTTTTAAACCTTTTAAGTGAGTTATGTTATGATGAATGGCTTGTCAAGGAAAAGTCCAACCTTGGGGGTCTCTGGAGTGAACTGAAGTAGAAGCTGAAAAAGCTAAAGATACAGAAAGAGTCAGCCTGTCTCACTCCAGTACACCTAGAATACTGTCTAAGGTCTTTCACGCACATTGTGTGGTAAATCGTGGCAGTTTGTTTCAACCTCCAGAATCTGTCACTGTCAAATCCACGGCTGCAACTTTTGAACTGTTCATCCTCCGGGTGATGGGTGTTTTGCCGGCCCCTACAAAGGTTGGGCACATCGCCCAGAGATCACCTTGCCCTTTTACAGCTGTGTACCTGCACGGTGTGTTCTTTACACACCTTGAGGAGGTGCAAACACAGTCTCTCAGATCCCTGGGAGCCAGTGTGCCTGCCAGTCAGTCAGGCAGCCAGGAAACTTTGTGACCACTGCCAGTAGTTCATCATGGCCTGTGTCATTCATTCAAAGAAACGTTTCACAAAATAATTTATATTCAATATTCTACCCCCCCCCCCCCCCCCCTCCATGCCACTCGCTCCTGGCTATTACATTTCCCTGCCATCCGACTGTCACTGCTCAACTGGAACACTTGCAATTTTGTGCCATGAAAAAATGTATGCAAGCTCCTGCATTCTCAGCGGGATACTAAACCATTCTTCCATCCTATCTCTCTCTACCTCAGTATCTTTCTCGCTCTCTCTCACTCTCTTCCTCACTCCTCTCTCTTTGCCCATTTTTTTCGTCAAATGTCTGTGTAAGTGCTTCATCTTTATTACTTGTGTGGTTTGTCCTCGCTTTCAATGCTACAAATTATGAAACAGAAGAAGAAGTAGACACACACACACACACACACACACACACACATAAACAATGAGTGACACAGAGAGGGAGGTCACAGCCACTCTGTTTGCATCTAGGTGCCCAGATCTCTTGTTGGTCTATGGCATCTGACTGTGTGATTTCTTATCTGGGGAGAGGAGTGGACGTTGGAAAGAAGCGGTTATCTTTAGCGCTTCAGGGATCAGGGTCACTACACAAGGACAGCTGCTACACAATGTGCATTGTTTGTCAATGATTTAGCACTCTGTGCAGTAACGGTGAAGAACAACGTTAACCGGCTCCCAACACTGCAGCACCATCAGTGTAAACCTCTCTGGATATTTCACCATCTACTTTCCCTTGCATTTCTTCACAGTTTAATATTTATTGTGCCCCAACCAGCTGAGAAGCTACTGCATTGGCATTACTGAAACAGGTTTGGTTGAGAGTGGCACTTCATGAGCTTTCCCATTTATTCTCCACTAAATGGAAATGGTGAAGAGAGGAGAGGGTTTTGCTTTCAAAAAATAAAGGATGAGCTGAACAATTCTGGCAGCATTTTTCTTTGGCATATTTTTTTCAGGGCCGGTGAGGCCAGGTAAGGGACTGTGGAACCAAAAGCAGACTCAGAAGCTGATTAAAGGTTAATTAGGTTTTAATGTTGAAGAACACAAAAATAGGCAGCCAGGCAAAACCACTTGGTAGGCAGAGTCAACTTAGTAGGTGAAAAAAGCACAGGCAGCAGTACAGGCAGGGCTCAAGTGAAAATCACTTTGTGATTTTCAGGCAAAATCACAAAGTCCAAAAACAATCCTTGGTCAAAAAACAGTAAATCCAGCAAGAACATGAGACAACGCAAGAATCCACACTGAAAGACGTGACGATCTGGCAAAGAGTGTTCCACATGGCATGACTTAAAAGCCATGGCTGACGAGGAGAGTGGCAGCAGGTGTAGCAGAGCAAACACAGGTGATTGGAAGCCTCCCTTGTCAGTCAACCAAAACCCAAGGCAGAGGAAAACCCGGACTGGAGCAGCAAAGGCATCTCAAGTCACAGGCTAGGAAACAAGGCTTCTGGACCGGGTTGTAACAATTTTATCACTTAGGCATGGAGCCACTGTTATCGATTACTTCATGACACTCCAACCAGTTGTGAGAATTCAGAAAGAGCAAAGAACCAATCAGAGATTAGAGTCTGTGACCTTTTTATGCGCTGTGACCTTTTCTGCCTCTTATTTGCTTTCTGTGCTGGCTTCTGCATGCCTGGGAGCGGTATGGGTCACCAGGACTGTTGACTCTCCATAATCATTACTTCCCCCATCTGTGTCTGTGCTGTGGGCTGTGGGATGCTGAGGGGGGAGATGGTGCTGCTGGAGAAAGACCATGGATGGAGTGATGACCAGAGGGACGGGGTAGTGGTGGTGGTGGTGGGCAATCTTATTTCCCATGTGGTGGATTAATGATTCATCACGCAGTCGCCCCTGCTCGACTCTCATCATCTTGCTGAAGAGAGAGGGAAGGGAGGAGGGGAGGTGGAGGGGAGAGAAAGAAGAAGGGAGTGAGGCCAGTGAAAGGTAAGAAACTCTCACTCTCTTTACTTTGTCATGGTCTTCCTTAAGCATTGATAGATAGATAGATAGATAGATAGATAGATACTTTTTTGACCCCCAAGGGGAGATTCAAGAAGTTGAAACGCTCTGAATGCTTCACATAGATAAACACTTCCTTCAGACCCCTAATTTAACACTCACCAGTGAACCATAAGACATCAGGCAGTGAACCGTGCATTTGTCAAAGTGTTTATTACCACCCATTCTCCTTTCCAAAGTGCAAGCCAGTTGGGCAGTGGAATGGCCAGATATGGTCACCGAGTGATCCTGCCAGCTGACCAGAAGGCTTCAGATCCCACTGATCCCTTGTTGAAATCAGGCTGGGGATGCTCAGCCAGCTGGTGAGTGTGTAACTAGGCGGTCCCAGACCGCACCGAGTGGACACAGCCTGTCATTCTCTGTCCAGGCCTCCTGCCGTATCTCGGTCCACTGCAGGGGGAGGCAATATGAGGAAATTTAATTTCCAACAACCAGCTGATAACCATCATAATTCTTCAATGTCATTAGACCCAAATCAATTAGTTTCAAAGAAACCCCCCTCCCTCCCTCCCTCCCTTCTCCATTCCACTCTTTTCTACCCCTCCCTCATCCCTTGTTCCTCTCCTCCTCTGGAAGCTGGAAGGCAAATTACTCTTGCTGCTAATTTTCTTTCTCTTTGTCCCCTGCACGCCGCTGACTCTCCTTTCATCACGGCTCCATAAAGGGGGCCGCATTTAGGGCCTTTGAAGGGGGCTGCTGGTGCTGCGCTGTGGGCCGTGGCACTCGCCGCCTCCTGCTTCTGTCAGCCCAGCAGATGAGAGGGACTTGCCTTCCACCACTGCTGCCACAGGAACTTTATAATGGCCGTTCTCCTCTCTCTCTCTCTCTCTCTCTCTCTCTCTCTCTCTCTCTCTCTCTCTCTCTCTTTCTCTCTAGTAGATGTAAGTTTTACAGTATCTGCTGCCCCAATCTCACCGCTCCATAAGTCCTCTCACACATGTATAGTCTTCTTATTCATAATAATTTGTAAAACCACAAATTTCCTTTAGATCACTATGAAGCTAACAGAGCAATGAAGTACAAGAAGGCGCAGATAGAAAGGACACTTGGATTGATGAATGACTGAAGAAGAATTTTAAATATGGATGTCTGCAGTACTGTACTCTACATTACTGAATATTTATTTTTCTAAAAAAACTAATATATATTTTTTAAGTGACTTTATGATATAAATTCAGATATGAGGACAAAAGTGTCAAAAGTTCAAGGATCAAGTCACTGCTTAGCATTTCAGTAGCCTCATTTTTCAGAGATAGCATATCGGAAAGGCAGTACAGTACAATCTTCCAAATTCATCACACCTTTGTTACATTTATCAGCTTAGATCTATGACTCATTTATTTCTAGCAGCACTGCAGATGAACTCTCTAATGTTCTCAGTCTAATGTTCATGGCTAACTAAAAAAGATCAGTTTGGTGATACTTTGGAGATAAGATCAAGAGATCTTGTATCACAGATGAGGTTTTATCCAGGTCCATTGGCATTTATACAGTATGTGTGTGTGTGTGTAATTTGATAAATATTTTTGATACAATGATTTATTATTCATTGTACTGGACTTAATTGAAAGCATAATGGCTTAAACAGCCCGGGGTTGTTATACTTCAATATTATGCATATTTAGTGTGTATATATGTATGAATTTATGAATATCTGAGAGTAAACCTCACTGTAGCATTAAAGACCATTATGCAATGCTATACTACCCTAGCTGTCACACCTCACCTCTAGCCAACCTCATACCAATCACTTCTCTTCTAAGCCCTCTAAACTGCTGCTCTAAATGTCTAAACATCTACCCTCTACACACACACACACACACACACACACACAGTCTGACCTGCAGATGTATTTGTTTTCTCTTTAAGGTGGCCAATGCAAACACGCGTTGCCCCAGTCCACAGGGCCATCAATCCTGTGAGTGATTGAGTGCTGTCAACGCTGGGATTGCTCCCTTGAGTGACGGGAATTCAAAAGCCTGGCAGAGAAGTAAAGTGAACCAGGGAGGTGTGCTTGTAAGATCCTATGGATGGGTGGTTTGCAGGCATACAACAGAGGGGAGCCATGTTGAGCATGGGGGGCAGCTTGAAACATGAAGATCCTTATTTCGAAGCCGGGGGTGATACAGGATTCCTGTGTGCAATGGAGGAGATCTCTCTGAGTGTCGGGAATATCTTAATGGGCGAACCAGCACCTTTGATTAAGTGTGGAGCCATTTAGGATGATTATGACTGGCAGGACAGATTAGATAGAGACAAGAGAGAGAGAGAGAGAGAGAGAGAGAGAGAGAGAGAGAGATTGAATGAGTGAATGTGTGTGTGTGTTTGTGAGAATGAGAGAGAGATCTCCAGGCTCTCTTTGCCTCTGTTTCTGGCAGATCAGTCCCAGAGAGAGAAGGGTGTTTAAGCTCTCTCTCTGTCTCTCTCTCTCCCCCACTGGTCAGGCTTTTCTTCTGCACAGCTGGATGAGCACACACAACTACTGCCAGCCTCTCACCGAAAGGGCTCTAACATGGGTAGTGAATTAGCCAAGTCATTTGTGTGGGATCTTAACCTGAACTGATATATCGTTGAATCCTCTGATGCATGTAGGGAAAAAGATGCATCTGACAGAAAAAAAAATACTTACACAGTTGCTGAACCCTTGAGGCAGGCCCCTATCCCCCATAATTGCTCCTAGGGTTTATGTCTTATGTGCACATACTTCATGCTATGCTCCTCAGGGTGCAGAATCTTCTCTGCACTAAAGGCTAATAGTGCTGAAGCCAAACTTAGAGATGAACTCAGGTTTTAGCAGTGGACAGGGCTGTACATGCACAAGCAATTCCCATATGGATAGTACAACAAACTAGGTCTGTAGAGGCTCCACAAAGAGACACTAGCAATCTTTCACATCAACCTGACCTTTACATATCAGCATCCACATACTGTTCATATCCATATAGTGTTTGTATCAGCAGCCACAGACACAATCATTGTGAGAACAGATTGAATAGATGAACAGATGAAATATAATAATGAAAATAACTTGTCAATGTGTCCACCTACTAACACAGTATGTGGGTAAACATTAAAGGGAATGATCAAATCTAGTCCAATTTGTCACTCACACACTCGCGTCCTTAGTCACACAGACTTTCCCTTTTCTCTCACAACTCCGTTCTTCTCTTTCAACCCTCACTCACTCCCTCGTGCTCTCTTCTCCTGGGTCCAATCTTCTAGCTCACTGCGGGGTACTCTTCCCACATTTCAACTGTTCAGAGGCACAGCAGGACACACACAGAGACATATGCACATGCATACACACACACACACACACACACACACACACACACACAGAGAGAGATCAGATGTGCGCACACATACTACAATGAGCACACCCAAACACAGATAGAGCCAAATTTCCCTAAGAGTTGAACTGGAATTAAGTCATTCACAGTGGCATTGGGGTGCATATGGAGTGGAAGAATTGATAGAAAGCCAGACAGAGAGATAGATAGAGAGAGATACAGAGAGAGAGGAAGAGATAGAGAGCAAGACAGCCACGGCACTGGAACAGAGACTTTCATCTGCCTTCCTATCTTATTTATGACCCTTGTGGCTCCACTGAAGACACATTTGTGGTAGAGCGACACAGTCATGCCATTGATATGACTAGAGACATCTGGCCACCAGGTGGAAGATAAATAAACTTGTAAATAAATAGGTCATTGGATGGACAGATAGAAGGTTTAAAGTATAAGTAAATAAATAAAATGGATGGATGAGAAATGAGTAGGAATGCAGAGATCATTAGGAAGACGAGCAACCGCGTACTACTGACAGACAGCAGGACCAGAAAACTGACATCTCCAACCCAGATCTGGGAGACGAGAGCCAAAGCTTTGATTCCCCTCTGAGGCCTCATCCTGCCAATCACAGATGCTGGAGCTCTCCTCAGACATCTTCTGGAATGTTCCAGGGACTTAATCTGAGAATAAGGAACTAGATTAATGAAGTGCGTAGCCTCATCTGTAGAATCCCTCCTCATTCATTCATTATCAAGACCCCACCTTCTCCCACTGTACTGTAACATTTCCAGTTATTTCATAGTCTGCTGCAGCTTCTAGATGAAAAACACCTTTTCACAGACATCTTGAACAGCTTTAGCTACTCAGCTGTCTTGTTTCTCCTCTCCACAGCATTACTATTGAATTATTCTGCAATAATAAAACAAAGACTCTGTTGCGCCTCTGTTTCAGAGACAACTCAACTAGAAGTCTGGGTAAGATTGGAGGGTGGATTGGGCATGCACACTTTTTTCAAAACCAGCTTCCAAACTCTGACTGAACACTGGTATACAGTAGCACCATGCCAGCACCATGTCTTTTTCTAACGTTGTCCAGACTTGGGTTCTGGTGTGGTCTAGACTTGATAGCTGTCCACCCAGCTGAGTCCTGAAAGGGAGAATGTCAGTCAGAATGAGGGGTCTATGGCAGCTGATTGATAAGTGTAGGTCCAGGAGCACGACCACAAGCTGACCATCTGTCACTCCAGCTTTGGGGGAGACCATTTCACTGCCTGGCAGTCGTGATGATGGTGGTGGTATGGACAACATTGGAGAGTGTTGTCTGTGCATGCACTGTCCCTACATTTAGCAGGACATACTGTCTGTCTGTCTGTCTGTCTATCTGTTTGACTGTCTGTCTGCCTGCTTGCCTGTCTATCTATCTGTCTGTGTGGTGCGTGGTCAGGCTCCAGCTGCTGGCTCATGCGCTCGCTCTCACAGCTAACGGCTCCAGCTGTAATCCCTCACAGCTGCTCTGCTACGACTGGCTCGCTCCTCCACCCCTGCCAGCACTGCCTGACACTCCAAATGGCAACGCCATAGACTCTACTCTAACAAATACAAATACATGCACAGACACACACACAGACACACACACACACACACAGACACACACACACTCTCTCTCTCTCTCCTTCTCTCTCTCTCTCTCTCTATCTCTCTCATTTCCTCTCTCCGTGCTCACATTTTGGAAAGCACTGTGTTTTTGAAACTAATGAATACAGTGCCCTAATGTTTAATTCAGCTTGATTCGGCCTGCAAGCTAGCGATCCTCTGTGGAAGACCACTCACCGGTTTGTCCAGTTACAGTTTTTTTCAGTCGCTAACAAGCGTTTGTCTAACCAGTTGTCACATTTTCAAAACTCTAAACACAATTAGCACAGCATCGGTCTTTTGTGGCCATACCATTCACACATTTCATGTCGTTTTCACACAATATGCAGCCAGTGAACACATTTCCACAATGCTTACATTTTCTTAACAGACAAGCTATACCTCCCAACAAAACTATGGATTGTTTTTGTAGTATTTACAAATGTTAACACACAACATCCCACAATAGCAAACACAATATTCCAAACCTTAGATACAGTATAAAAACCTCTGCTTCTGCTCTGCTTCCAAATGGTTTTATCCCAGGTGCATCAGATCTGATCAGATGTGATGTTGATGAAAACGTGTGGCCTAACTCTGAAGATCGCAGAGATTAGATACAGTAATTTATTTACATTAAATTATTTACAGTGTTATTTTTAGTTCCCCCCCTTTTTATCTGGGCTTTTTGCTGTTGTTTTTTGTTCAGCTTTTATGTGTTTCATGGCTATTTTGTTCACTGTAAGCAATACTGTAAAACTTTTTCTGTTCTATCATACTGTAAACAGTATTTCTACTGTACCTGTAAACAGTAAAGGGGAAAAAAATGATTTGCTTTTTACTGGAATGCTTTTGAATGTGAACATTACATGTGGACATACAGTTCCCAACCAAGAAATTTAGTGTAAAAACGGTGGATAGCATGTTTTGCATGCAAATACCTGTAAAACTGGAACATACAAGTCTATGCAGTTTTTGTAATGTCAACAATAGCCAGTATTTTGAAACCTGGTGTACTTTGATTGACTGCATGTACCTTGTGAAGAGAAAACAAGTGTTATTCTTTGACAGAATAATTTCATTTTGAGTCAGATTTCCAGTGTTTTGGTAAAGTTGGTGTGTGCAGAGAAAGATGTGTTCTGTATTGAAATGAAGAGTTAGTATATATTTAACAAAATGTGTTTTTGAGAAGAAAATTATCCATTTGGCCAATTGTGTTTTGTAGGTGTGAGTCTGTGTTAAGAGTTTAGAAAAAGTATCTGAAGTATGGGTAAGCGCTTTTTAGCGATTGAAAAAAACTGTATTAGTTGCATTAATTGCAGCCACAGTGGGTTTTGACATTGGACTGTGATTGGCCAATGAACTGTGAGTCATAAAAAGACAGGAATGAGTGTATTCAATCTGAAACAAAACATCTCTGGGATAAAAATATTACTTTATTGTTCATTAAACAGACAGATCTGAGAATAGAAGAAATAAAGACAATTATCCACAGGAGTGCTTTAAAGGTGACTCAGCGATTGTACATGATTTCAAGCCCATAAAATTTTTTTGTCACAATCATCGAACACCGCTTCAGGATCCACTTGCTGCCCATCCCGTGAGTACACTGTTAAAAAAATGGTCTCTGTAGGCAGCCCAGACTTTGAAAACTGGAAACAAACTAATTATGGGGCAGCCTGTCCTCCAAACAAAAACTGAACACTGTGTGGAGTTTCTCTGCGAATACTGGAGGGAGGGGTGAGTTACCTCATGGTGTGTTTTGGTTTGGTCCTTGATTTAAATATAATCTCCATTGTTTTGGACAAAAGCATTCGCTAAGAAATGTAAATATAAACATAGACATAAACAAACTTTAAAGGCTCCAGTGCAGTATGGTGTTTCAGTGTCCATAATCTACCACATCGGCAGTGCTGAACAGTATTATTTTACATATCATAATGTCTTCCTCTATCCTTGAAGTACTATCAATGTGCTCTCTTACATTTGTGGAATTCCTCATAACGCCGGTCTCTCTGGACAGCTTTCTGAGTGTCCCCAGTGTGTGACTTCTGTCTGCTGAAGGGCCAGTGTGTAAGGGGTGTCATGAGTGCACTGTCCAGTCCGTGGGTTATCATACTTCTTCTCCCTTTCATTTCCGGCTTCAGTTTCGCCAGAGATATGGCCGTTTGTCCCCGGTGTCTGTCATAGGGCCTTATCAGTGTGAATCCCCCCCCCCCCTCCCACTGTGAGCTCCTATGAAGGCCCTCACTGTCATGCTCTGCTTTGACACTTTTCTGTCCATCATTCTTTGTGGGGGTTTTATATCAGGGCTCCTGCACTTTCATATCCAAACTGCGTCACGTTGCATTGAGCGGGCCATGTCACTTCAAGCAAGTTTTAACAAAGCCGGCAGAATGACTGCGCCGTTCGACGTGACGTGGGTTTTTTTTATGAATCAGGAAGATAAGGGAGTCTGCAGTGAGGCAGAGGCTGGATTCTGAATTCATTCAGCCAAACCCTGTCCTCTCTCTCTCTCTTTCTCTCTCTTCTGCCACCAGATAAACTCCACCATGTGCTCACAGCTCTCAATCTCTTCTCTCACTCACACTACAGTATAATACTGCTTCTCTCTCTCTCTCTCATTTTTCCTTATTAGTCATTGCTGTCTTTTTCTACGGTCTTAGCTATATGTTTTCCCTGGGTCTGGCAGGCACTCTCTCTCTCTCCTTGTTTATTTGTTTTTTAAATCTGGTTTTGTTTCTCTGGCTCTGGCGTTCTTGTCTTTCATTCACTACCAGTCCATTGCCCTATCTCTGGCTATGGGTTTTTACTCTTCGTCATCTTTTTTCTGTTCTATTTTCTATTATCTTTTTTCTGCAGTTCTTACACACCCACACACACACACACACACACACACACACACACACACACACACACACACACACACACACAGGAACCATCCATACATGTATACATAGGCAGCACAGTTCTGTAGGGTCTGGTCTTCTACCACTCCCTACGCTCTCCACCCTCCGACGGACAAGATTCCAGCTAAAGTGAACAGTGAACTTACAGAAAATGCCCGACCACTGAACCACCTTCCACATCTGCTTGTGTGCCAATCTGACACATTCAGGCCTGCATTCAAATTCCTCTGTGGACTCTCTGAGGGCTATGGATGTCCCCATCATTTTGTGAAGAGTGTCAGATACCATCTTCTAATTTCCCACCTCTCAGTGTGCTTGTTGGCTTGGGGTCCTGGGGCCTGCCGGCGCTTCTGGGCCTTGTAGATAGCACTTCAGAGTATGCTCACTTAAGATCAGCTGATGGATACCGGCTCAGTGGTGGTCAGGACCTTTCTGTGTCCTTACTCCTAAAAAAAAAAACCAGCTTGCTTGCTTCCCACCTTCAGTCCACCCTCAGTGGTTTTTCCAACCGGGCAGATCTTCTAATGAGATGCAGGAGAACCACAGAAGCCCACAAAACAGTTTGTTTTTTGGAGAATTGTTTGGGACTGAAGATTTTCTGAAGCATTGGTGAAATATGTTTTGACAGGTCCATTACCAAAGGGTTAGGGAGTGTGCAGCTGGACCAAGAAAGCTGCAGCTTTAGTAGCCTGAGAATTGGGGCAGACACTTACGAGAGCACAGCCTTTGAATTCAAAAGTCCCCGTGCAGGGAGATGTTCTCAATGGTGTGTGTGTGTGTGTGTGTGTGTGTGTGTATCTGTGTGTGTGTATGTGTGTGTGTGCGTGCGTGTGTGCGTGCGTGCGTGCGTGTGTGTGCGTGCGTGCGTGTGTGTGTGTGTGTGTGTACAGTAAGTGTTGACGTTCATCTCCAGTCAATCCAGTCGGTGTGGCACTTAATGGAGAGCTGATAAAAGTAGAGACCTGTCTCTTGTTTACCGAGAGCTCATGTAATGCCTCTGTAATCCAGTCCAAATACCAGCAAATGGTGTAAATGTGTCAACGTGGTCTCCCATGCGAGATCTCCAACACCGCAGAGCAGATTTTCATCACTGGAAATTAATTATTTCAGTTATTTCTCTTCCTCAGATGGAGGGGGTGGGGAGGTGAGAATATGCCCTCATTATTTCCCAGCTAATGTTGAGCCTGTCGTCACCTGTCACCGCATTTTGCTGAGGCGGCCCCTCTCACCACGGTAAGCTGTTAAACGCTAATAGACCATCGTTCTTCCCTTTTGTGTCCTGCCACCTGACACGTCACTTTGACAGACAGGGAGGGAGAGAGAGAGAGAGAGAGAGAGAGAGGAAGAGTGAGTAGGTGAGATAGAGAGAGAGAGAGAGAGAGAGAGAGGGGTTGCATATCGCTGTCTCATTTGCAAAAATCTCTAGGCTTCAGTGTGTGTGTGTGTGTGTGCACGTGTTTGTGTGTGTGTGAAGGAGATGTGCATTCATCATCAACAGGCTTCTCTCCTCTCTGTCATATTTTTCTCCTGGGGACATAAGAGCTCCCTCTTCCCCTTTTTAAAGAAGTTGCCCTACAAAAGGCGTCACGGTTTCGCTCTTAAGCATTTTGCACTGAAAGGTTGCTGCATTTTTCTCTCTCTCTCTCTCTCTTCATATCTCTCTCTTCTTTTTCTTCCTTCTCTCTCTCTCTGTCTTGCCATGCTCCGTCTCGCTTTATGCTTTGAGTGACTATTGTTGCCTAATTATGCTATGGGTCACAGCACTGTGGCTCTTTTCAATCACTTGTCTTGACCTGTTTACCAATACCAGCAGCAGTCTTGGTAAACAGCCAACATCTGTGAGCCTTTCAGCTTGTCACATCCAAGACAGATGACCTGTTTTAGACTTCGCTGCCTCATCTGCTCGTATTCAAATAGCATCATGGGTCCTCAGCTGATTTGAGAATATAGGGCAAACCTGCAGTGGCCCCGTTGCTTTCGATTCAGTTTCTCCACATGCACAGAGTGGCCAAGATCCAAAATGGATGATTTATGTTGCATGGCTTCTTTAAGCACCATTACATTACATCCTCTGATTAGGTGATCATAGTCTTTCCCATTCCAGTGAGTTATATTTTATATGTGTGTCAGTTGCATATTGATTAAACTGTACACCAGATGCAGATTGGTATGTTCAATGTAACTTTGCAGTAGTATCACCTAATATGTATGACATTTAGGATACTCTTATGGTTACTAAGATACATTTGAGCATTTGCCCTGTCGGTGGAGAGAATAATCAGCTTCATCGCCTGCCAAATCACGGGTGATTCTGTTGCTGGGGAAGGCGAGATTAGGTCCTTAGTGCCTGGCGATGAAAGGGGGCCTATGTCAATCTCGGCAGCTACCGAAAAGTCCACTGACATAGAGAACTGCCCGTGGCTATAACCAGCCGCGCATTACTGAATGAGAGAGGTTTGTAATTAACTCAGGTACCTGGTGAATTCTTGTGACGTCGAAGTGCTGGGGGAGAGTGCGCGATGGAGGCGGGTCGGTGAGAGGTCTCTCTTCGCGCTCAGCGGTTTGTTGAGGCAGTGGTTGCGCCGGAGCACCCCAGAATCGGACACCGCGCAGAGGTAAGCGCGTGTATGCATTTGTAGCCTAAAAATGCAGCAATTTTTTAAATAAGGAAAAATAGCACGTTGAATTTACCGGAATTATATTTCGTTTTGTATAAAATGTAGGCTATCTAAGAGTAAAACTACACTGCTTGTCATAGCTATATGCACGGCAGATTCATATTAATAGGCTATAATAACGTAATTGATATTTATCCTTCACACTTGTTCTGAATAATATTGGAATTGTGGGTCATGTTGAGTCTGTTCACCGTGCGCTGTCCAGGGTACTGAAACGCGTTGAGAGGAGACAACGGGATTTCTCTCAGGTTATAGGCTAAACAGGATAGTTCAAAAGTTAAACATGCCCTGTTTTCTCCATTTTACGAAAGCGATCTCTTTATGAATACTTAAAGTTGAGTAGGGTAAAACTTTTAGTTTAGAGGAATCAATTGGCAACCCGATTACTAACGAGCTTTCTCTCCCTTTACTGATTTCAGGAGAAAGTTACACAACTCAAGATATAAGAGTCGATGTGTAAATATCATCTTTTCCTCAGAGACTGTAATGGAAGAATTGTTTTCATGTTCCCGGTCCACATTCTCTCTTGTCCGAAAGCCTTAATTTGTCACTCTCTTCTTCCTCCGTTAACCCCGCCAGTGACCAAGGACACATGAGTTGGAAAAATGCACGGGGCGTAACACGGTCATCTTGCGGGAAGTGGTGAACAAAAGAGGCGTCTAGCCCTCTGTCGGAGCATGGCACTCTTAAAGCCGGACAGCAGGAGAAGGGCATCGGCCATGTACCCCCGCAGACAGCTGTGTGGCTCACCCAGCTCTGTGACAGGCGAGTCCCCTTTAGTTTGAAGAGCTGGAAGTACGGTAAAAGTGGACAGAGAGATTACACGCAGCCATAAAGACACACCACCTCAAGACATGGGGATACAACACCTCCTGCTACTTTTGATATATTTGGACCCTATGAATGTACTTAGCGCAGCCACGGGCAAGAAGAATAAAAATGCCCCAAAGCGGACACCGAAGGCAAAAGAAGTTAACAGTACTGTCGCTTCCACTGAGATGCCACAGAAGATAACGCAGCTCCAGTCGCCTTCGGTGATCGGTGATCATGACATGTGCCTGGGTTACTTCGACGTCAGTGGACAGTATGATAAAGAATTCGAGTGCAACAACACAGATCATAGGTACTGTTGCGGAAGCTGTTACCTGCGGTTTTGTTGTAACGAAAAAGCAAAGCGCTTAAATCAGAAAATATGCAGGAATTACGTGACTCCAGACTGGATGATCAAAACTCCATCTCCCTCCCCCACGCCTACAGGAGACACATACGACCCTGAAACGGATCAAACAAACACTACTGTCTATGTCACATGTGGCGTAATAGCGTTGATAATCGCAATAGGAGTTTCTGTAAAAATCGCATATGACAAAGTTATAAACCCCCCTCAGGAAATGAACGTCCACAGGTGAGTAGGCTACACAGACGACGTATATATAATTTACTGTTTATCATTTACTTTGGTTTAAGAGCAAGTTCAGAAAGTTTTAAATTAATTCATCATAATAATTGTATTATGCATATTGTTGTATTATTCTCACTTTTCCTGTTTACTTTACTGATTAGGCTACCGAGCCCAGTAATAATGCATGTGTTTTTGTTAACACATGTTCTAACCTATACAAATTTAACATGTGGTGAATTTCAATTCAATGTTCCTCAAATAGAATCATTCAGTGTATATTAAAACATCTGTACTGAACACACTGTTTTAATAGAGGGAAAATATCTTCAGAAACTGCCTTCACAACCAAACTCTCCTGCCAGTGCTGCAGTGTTAGAGAGGGAGTCACATCAGCATTCCCAGAGAGCAACCACATGTACCTTTTAAGGGTGCTGCGTAACACCATAACCCACCAGCCCCACAATTCATTGATATGGTGAATA
Source organism: Alosa sapidissima (assembly GCF_018492685.1). Classification (NCBI taxonomy): domain Eukaryota; kingdom Metazoa; phylum Chordata; class Actinopteri; order Clupeiformes; family Clupeidae; genus Alosa; species Alosa sapidissima. Next base: position 21,439,049 of record NC_055959.1, read on the forward strand.
GGAATAAAGAGTTGTGTGACCTTCCTGACCCATCATATAAGATATTATAATGTAGCTGATAGGGATTAGTGCGATGATGGTACAGTATGTATGGACCAACATAACTGGGGATCTCAGTTTCTCAGTTTCAACCTGTGTAGTGTGCTGTGAAATGTGGTTTTATACAGGCTTTTTATACAGGCTTCTGAAATATATAGGGCGATTTTAAAATCCATCAATGACACAGCTTCTTAATTAAAAAGCTCATTCAACATCATGCAAACATATGCCTATCACTGTGGTGATGTCACAGATCATGAACTCTCTGCGTTGAAAAAATATGGGAATACAAATGAATACCTCTGTTATAGCCTATAATAATGTGTGTGACATCATTTATAACCAGTAACCATAAGTCAGTGTGCCTTGACTTTTGCCTTTTGGTTTAACATTGTTGTGTCTTAGCCCCAAAAAGGTTTAGAACCTCTGGTTTAAGCAAAAGGCTGTGGTGAAGAGAAGAAATTAACTTTCTCTCTCCCTCCCTCTCTCTCTTTCTCTCTCCCTCCCTCTCTCTCCCTCCCTCTCTCTCTCTCTCTCTCTGTCTCTCTCTCTCTCTCTCTCTCTCTCTCTCTCTCTCTCTCTCTATGAAGCATTTGGTTCCAAATTGCTATAGCTCTATTTTTAAAAACATTAAAAAGTCATGCTATTTAACTGTGTATTTCAGGTAATATTAATCAAATTGCAGTTTACTGAATTTACTTGGACAGTGTTACTGAAATTACTTGGAAAACAAAATAGAAAAATGGTCAATATACAGTAGCGTTTTGGAACCAAACTCTTCATATATTCATATACACACTTCCTCTGGCGTTAATTTGTGGAATGTGTTGATTTTAGTCTTATTAACAGTGCTGTGAGAGTGAAAGTGGCATTTTGTTCATCAGTAGCTAGAGCAGATTACTCAGAGGTAGTGTGGCGCGCAGTGTCACTCTGAGATCACCAGTGAAGATGACACAGCTGTTTCAGGCACTGGTGATCAGTTGGGCTCACCATGAGGATCCATGTACACCCATTCTGTTCCCATTTTGTCCACCAGCTGTGTGATTGACAGTGCGATGTTTGCACAGCCTCAGACAAGGGCTCAAACCTCATGATCGTCTTGATGTGATTTCCAGCGACCCAAAAGTGTATTCCCAAATGGTTATTATGGCCCAGTGGAAAAAGCTGTGACAGCAAAGGCGTTGGCTTTAACCGACCGGCAAACCTCCAACTTCCAACTTGCCTTAGCAACACCATAACCCCCTCCCTAATCTCAGACCCCTAGAGCCGTTGATAAAGTGGATGTTTTGCTTCAGTGGACGTCATTTGGAAAAATGTAACCTGAAAGCAAACAGACTGCTGCAGTCTTATGAAAGGGAAGGAGGTGGTGTGGGCTTTCTGCACTACATGCTAATAGGCATGAGCTCAGCCTGGGACCTACCCAGGTATATACAGGTGGCCTGTCAGCATATGGTATGTGTGAACCAATCGGATGCATAGAAAAGCCTAATTCAGTTCAGAAAAACAGAGCTTTGGGGGATTGAGTCCCACATTTGTCTATGGCACTAAGACTTCTTCAATGGTCAGGCATGGTTAATCAACACTCTGCTAAAAGAGACACATCATTGAAGCATGGCTTTGTTGTGGTTGGTGATTGTTTGACTACAGTGATATAACAGTGAGTTTTCTGGTAGTGTGTCCCAGAGAAACTTCTTTGCAGGCACCTTTCATCACTGATCAGATATCTGTTCTCTGGGATGACTCATAAGGCTTTGCTCTTCAAGGCATCCAGCTGTGAGAAGCTGCGTAAAGTTTTGTCTTTGTTTAAATATTGATAGTGTGCTGGAATGTGAAAGCAACAGGATAGTGTTACACTGCACCAACCAGTAGATAGGGAACCTAGGAGACTGGAAAATTCTTAGTTTCCCAAGTCACGTAAATCATGATTTATCAAATTGGATAGTTTCATTGAAGATTTTGTGAAGCCTTTAAAGGTTGTCCTCCCTGTTATGAGAGATTTTATGTAGGTTGACTACTGAAGTTAAGAGTGTGACACACAACTTATTTCTAAAGAGCTTATTATTTTGAATAAGGAGAAACATTTTTTGCAAACACAAACAGGCTAATCTTTTTTCCCTTCTGGCCCACCAAAATTTCTATAAATAATTTGGAAAACTGAACAGAAAGTAGTGACAGACTGGCAGCAATGAGTGAGAGTGCCACTTTTGCTCACACGTGCTGTCCCCAAAGCAACCTCTTCAACAACCTCATTCAGCTTTCGCCTGCAGCCACAGATGCACGCAGCCAAACATCAGAAGTTGTTTTCTAAACTTCTCTAAGTTGTTTGCCTCTCTCTCTCTCCTCTAAGCCTCTGTGTGTCGTGTTTTTTCACACCCCTGGCTCTGTGACTTCTCAGCATCCTCGCCAGGGGGAAACTCTTTGAACCCCGGCTGCTTAATGCCACCACATCTCGTCTCACAATACCATGGTAGAGGGGAAGTGAGAGATGCATGCAACGAGACAGCGAGAAGTACAGGAGAAAGATATGCCTAAGCATGGCCATCTTGTGGCTTTCACTTCGCTTAAGTGTTTGTCTCAGCCATCGCAGTTCGGCTCCATCAAAGCAAACTCGGCTGGTGTCTGCCTTTCAAGCTCGTTTTATTTTTTATTTTTGTAGTTCTTTCTTTTTTTTGACACTGGAACCGACAAGCATGTGAATCGAGCTGCAGTGGAACATGAGATTAGCGTTACAGTTGGAAACAGCATGCAACCGAAAACAGGAAAGGGGGATAGTGGTGGGGTGTGGTGTTGGGGTGGTGCACTGGTGCATCTTGAAATGGCAGCAACCGCACGGCGTGAAGGGAGGGGAAGGGAAGGAAGCGAGGGCTTGGAGCAGAGTAAGCCGACTAACCTTGACCTTCAGTGGAGCACGAGGAACCTGGAGAGTAGGAAGCCACAGTCTGTGATTTGAGATGTCTGTATTGATCCCTTCTCCTGTCCGCCAAGGCTCTGATGCAGTCCAAAGAGGATTTGAGGCCTTCCAGAATGTTGTTATGCACAAAAGGGCACCTCTGGAGCACCAGAAAAGTGAATTTACCAGACCACATCTCTATTGGATTGTGACAGAGGGTCAGGACACAGACGATCAGGGTCATTCTGTGGGAGTTGCAGTAATGTCAACTAGCTACCTGAGAACACACACACAGACCCAGCTTATCTTGCCTCTTGACAGCATACCTGTTTCTGCTCACGACACTGTGCATCCTGCGTCACATATGTTTATTGAGATTAAGGTCTCTCTACTGTAGTCAGTGGCTGAACTCACAGTTTTGTGTCCCTGTGTGCCAACGGTCTGTTTAACCACCCATTCACTGATGCTGATTTACTAGTGTTATGCTGAAAGTGAATGGCTGGGGGTCCTGAGAGCTGGAACACAGCATGGAGGGACAAGTTAAATGTTATTTCAGTTTTGCATGAACTACTGGGGCAATTGAATTAACTACTGGGCCAATTGCATTAACTACTGGGGCAATTGCAGCCTTCAACTAAAGCACTATTGTATTGAGTGAATGCATCATACTGTAAGTAAGAATAGCTAAATGTTTTGTGTTACATGGTTATTTTGACAATGTTTCTCGTATGAATGTACAAAATGTGTGGTTGGCTTTGAGTTCCCAAGGTAGTTTAAGCTGATACGGATTACTGTTAAATTATGTGAAGTTGGCTAGTTGGCAGGATATTTGCCAAGAATTTTGCTGAAGTCTTGTGGTTCTTTGAGATGTCATGGATGATTAATCCTAAATATTCACCAGCTTGCATAGACTCTTTGTGTCATGTTGTATTCTTCCATGCTTCATGCATTTAGTTGTTCACCTGAAGTGTTTGTTTATTTTATTCCTGCCACCACTGCTGACAAAATTGTCAGCGTGGAACAAGCAAGCGGATGTGCAACTAAAGTGTTCCGTTCATGGAGCAAACAATTTGCAGAGCGTAAAAAGTTTTAGACCTGTCTAATTTTTTCAAATGTGCATGTCACTATCACATCTGGTGTAGTCAGTTTCACTGATTATAGTGGAAGCTAATTGTTGTAGCATATGCTCGGCAAAAGGAACACTTCAGTCGCACGCTGGTTGATGTCTGATAGTGATAATGTTTTCCATTTTCATTGATGGTAATGAATATTGAAACATACATGTATTTCACTACCAGTAGGCCTACTTAACTGAATAAATTCGACACATCACAGTAACTAGCAACTTCTAACTCTAGTTAGTTAAAAAAGAAAAGATGGGCAATGCTGGAATACATTCTCCTTCTCATTTTCTTTAGTTTATTTCTTTCAGGGACCAAAATACATTAATCACATAAAGAGAAGAGATGCTTGTACCAGGTTTAGCTAAAAGCTCATTTCCATCTGCAGTCCATGGTTAAAGTTAAAGGCTTTGATGGTTTGAAGGGTATTTCCAATGTTCATGGTCATAGTGACAGTGAAAAGTCATTTGAATGTTTTTGTCGAAAAGCAAAATGGAAGAAATGAGAGTGTGCATGTGACATCATTGTGCTGAAAGCTGAACAGAATGTGTTTGAAACAATGACTTCTTTATTTACAAACCTGCTATTTTGCTGTAAAAAAATATTTTTAAAAACATCTGCAAAGACAAATCAAACCTGCCTATGGGAAGCTAGGGAGCTGTCTCTCTGTTACTGTCGCACTGTACAATATAGTGACAATCACATCATTATATCATCACAGTTTATGTTAATTATGGCTTGTCAAAAACGTATTTTACAAATGCCTTTGATTGGCAGGTCACTATTGCTTTGTAAAACAGTTGGCGTCGCTCCCAGAAACTCAGAAAAACAGCACAGTCAACAAAACTTGTTGCCATGGTTCTTCAGCTTCCTGGATTCAGCATGGATCCCAACCTCCACGATTTTGAAGCCCAATGAAGATGATCCATTTCCATGATATTTAGACCTTTACTTGACCACAATGTTTAGAGATTTAGAACAGACTATAAAACACACTGGCGGTGGCAGTCCAGAGGCCTACTTTCAACCCTGTCAAACATCAACAGGCTCTGAACTCCATGGCATTTTCCATGGGCCTGCAGCTTCCTCGCTGCTGAGATCTGGATGTTCTCAAGCCCTCGCTCTGCACGACGCAGCAGCCAACTGGGGCACTGGAAATCAGGTCGCCTCTGTCTGTGAAGCTGATACGTTAAAAAAAGGCCTCATCCTGGAAGGGAGAGGCTATTAATACATTTTCCCAAAGTCACAGGCGGTTCTGGAGTGATGGGGGGGCCTCGTGATGTGTTTGAGCAGGTTGACACTGACACATTTAAGGTGCCAGTTGACACTTGTTGTTTTCTCCGAGGTGGCGTCGTCCACCCATGGCATCGGCTCGCGGCATGTTTCAGATTAAAATCGCTTGCTCTGAAAAAGTAGAGAATAGTGGGGGCAAATGTACTCAGAAGGAAACTCTTTGTTTTAAAGAGCGTACAGTATTCTATTTCCATTAGAGCAGTGGTTCTCAAACTTTTCACAATGAGTACCACCCACAAAAACAATTGCCTCTCCAAGTACCACCATTATGACCGACATTAAAATACCAACCACAGGTGCGTAAAGGCCAATTCAACTACATATTTTATATTTTACATACTGTTTTGTGTTGTCAAGTCTTTATGAAAAGACACCTTGGAGACTCCCTGAGTACCACTAGCGAGAGTTTGCGTACCACCAGTGGTACCCGTACCACAGTTTGAGAACCACTGCATTAGAGAATAGGTAGAAAGGGCACAATGATAATACATGCAATCGACTGTACTCTGCCCAAAGCTAGCATCCATCTGTAACTTGAATGCCTCCACACCCAAGTCCACCACATTACCACTTAGGGCTGTAATTACCACTATGTGTGGAAGGTGCACACTCCACCAAGGAGGAAGTAAATTATATTGGCACTGTGATTAAATAAATTAGGTGGACCTTCAGGGGCTTGAAGGTGAAAAGAATGTGTACTAGTTGCAATTAAACAGAAGGCTTTGATTGGAATGCAATGACTTGCTTGGAATTGTCTAACTTCTTGTTCTTACTTTTTTGTTGTTGTTTCCAGAGCGCTTGCGGACATCATGAGGCAGCAAGGCGCTGTTCCCTCCCAACAGTATGAGCACGAAAACATTGCAGCGATTGACAGCTCGCCCCAGGAGAACACGCCTGTGCGGACATTAAAGAATCACTACACGCCGGTCCACGCCAAGCCCAATCACGGTAGGTCAATCCCTCTTTCAGGGTTTTCGAGTGGAGGCCATCATGTCTGTTCACAGGTGATCAGATTTGTTCAGCAGGATGCTGAAGTCCATGAGTGTTCACACCGGTGATGTGAGCTCCTGGACACAGTAGAGGGGAAGCGTTTAAATTGTTGATGACATCAGGCAGTGATACACAGATAACAAACGCTTGCTATGGCAACGGAGCACGTAATAAATGTCCAGCGTGTAAGTGGACATGCAGAATTGGAGTCAGTTCAGATGGAAATAACAGACATCCCATGCTCAATCTCAGGCCTCCAAGTCCCCTAGCTCTCGTCAGCCCTGGTTTTTCTGTGCTGTTGTTTGTCTGTAGACAGGCAGTGAGTGCACAAGGGTACGCATGGTTCAAAAGCATTTTGCAGTTAGGGTACACTTAACAGTACCTTTTGTTTCGGATTCTTGTATCTCAGCCACACCAGCCACTCAGATTTTCCACTGTGTCGGTTGTCAGTGTCTGAATGCCCTTCTGTGACCTTGAGACCTTGAGAGACTTTTTAAAGGGACACTGAGTGCAGGAGCATGTAGTGTTGCAGTCCAGGCTTTGCTGAACACGGGTTGAAGTTCTGTTCTGCACTGTTGCATCTGCTAGCTGAGTGTACATTAAAACACGTTGCTCACTGGCTCCGAGGTCCTCGTTTGATTTCAGCATGATGACCTGCAAAAGCTTCCTCTCTCGTTCGGCTGCCTCCCACTGATTGGACGGCAGGAATAGATACCATGCAGAGTGAAAGTGGAGCAGAGGCCCGAGTGGTTTCTCTTAAACTTTACAGATGGCCTCTGATGAGTGGCCTCTGATACAGCCCAGAGAGCCTCTGATCATCCTCCTGCTTTTAGTAAACGCCAGCAGAGGGCTCGTTTATTAAGGAAGGGAGAACGAAAGAGATATGGATGGTTAGAGAGAGAGAGAGAGAGAGAGAGAGAGAGAAATACTGAGAGAATGAGAGTGAGAGGGAGTTTGAGAAGGAAATGAGGAAGAGGGATAACCCAAGAATCAAATAAATCAAGTAAAGGCCATTTTTAATCTCTGTATCATTAATCTCTTATTAGATATCAAAGGTCATTTGCGAATGCCAAGATCACATCAGCCACACACACACACACACACACACACACACACACACACACACACACTGCGCCTACATCATGCCCATCCCTCGTGTGTGTGTGCGGCATCACTTGATGGCACACACACTAGTCCTGTCCGGAGACATAATTCCACCGTTGGGCGCCATGCCCCCGCCCCCCACCACATACCCCCCCCCCCCCCCCAACCCTACCCTAACCTCCCACCCCTCTCCCGCCTTCTGCTTTTTATCCGGCCTCCAGATCCGCGCTCCTGGGGATGATCCGAGCAGCGCTGCCTGCTAAGTGCCCTACTCTGCTGTCCCAGATTCCTCAGCATTAAGTTTCAGTCTCGTGTCACAGCACCAGACTTCTCCACCCTGCTCCACGAAGGGGAGAGGTGATGGGGTGGGGGTGGGGGGGGGGCAATACTATACTGTCCACCCCAACCCCCCCCCCCCCCCCCAAACACACACACTCACTCCACCCCAATCGATGGAAGACGGGCAAAAGATGTCTGCCGCTGGTTTGCACTGTCGGCTGGATTGGCAGCGCCAGGGGGAGGGGGAGGGTGGCGGTTTGAGCCCGCAGGGCTACTCTGTGTGACGCTGATTTGTGCATCTCAAATTACGTCTCCTTTCACTGGGGCAGGCAGGGGGCAGGCCCTCAAGGGGAAGAAGAAGTGCCTATAAGAGGGGGAAGCAAAAGAAAAAAGAAAGTTGTGGAGAGCAGGCATGCTGGTCCAGAGGAGGTGGTTGGTGCGTTGGTAATAGCTCTGCTGATGCGATCCCATGAGGTGCTCTGGTGACATCCATCTTGCTGGCTTACAGTGCATGTCCTCTGGAGACTTCTTGTTTCATCACTTTGATCAGCTGTTGCGTAGCATCGGCTGCCCTAA